>NC_138765.1:54032060-54541494 GCF_965113315.1 Podarcis vaucheri
CCTAAGGCCCATGGACCACAAGCGGCCCATGGGGGTCGTTTAACTGGCCCCCAAGTCACCCCTGAACCGAGCCGCCTACTCGGCGAGTCCCTGCGTGCTGCGCTAAACCGGCACAGCACGGCACAGGGACTCGCTTCCGCAGTGCCGGAAATCACGTCTGCACCTGCGCATGCTCAGATACCGAAAATCACATCTGCGCAGATGCCGGAAATCGTGTCTGCGCAGACACAGATACTGGAAATCGCGGTCACGCACGCACGCACGCGTTCCGACCCACAGAGGGATCTCCGCTGGAGTGAACCGGCCCAGGCGAAGTAAACCTTGCTGACCCCTACTCTTAAGAATATTAGGGAGGTGAGCAGGGGAAGCATGGCTTTATTTTTGCAGTCTTCAGATGAGGACTAGGCCATGTGAAAAATGAACATAAGGTTTTAGCGGCAGTTCATTCACTTTCAGCTTTGTACACACCGCTAAGACCGTATTCATGGAAGGCAATCTTACTCGGCTATGAGTGATCGCCATAGAAGAGGAGGAGGATTTGGAAGCCTTAATTGAGACTGACTGTTTAGTTCAAAGCTATACAGTATATGAAATATAACAACCTCAACTTTCCTACATAACTTCTGTTTCAAGACTGAGAAGCAAAAACTGACAAAAGTTTTCGCAGCATTCTTGTTAAGAGTCTGGAATGAGACTTATCAACTCTGTATAATCCATGTATCTGTTTGGCTCCCTGACCCACAATCTCCAGCCCTCCAAACTTCCCTTCCCATCAATAGTGCATAGGCCCTCTTTCAATTTGCAGGCTGCTCAACCACAACTTTTGTTCCACCATTTCAAACTATGAGCTGTATTTGCACTTTGACATGCATCACTGATGTTGTGCATTCAACTGTGTTCATTATGTTACATTTGCATTCCTTTGTACTCCAGACTGGCAGAGGAAATGCTTTTTGCAAAAGGGATTTAGTGCATTTTGGTTTTTACATTGTGTCATAACTTCATCTGCTCTAATTATGTTTGTTTGCAACTGTAGTCTATCATCTAAGCCATTTAACTGACATTTGTACAGTTGGTCATTGCTTTTAAAAAAACAAAAAATGCTTTTCACAGTCATATAAAAAATCCAAACTAACAGTAAGCTTATTTGCAAGGCAAGAATACTTCTTACACATGTCATTCCTGAAGTGAACAGTACATTAAACTGTGACTGCAGCAATCTGGGGTCCCCATTCCCTAGAATATATTCCAAATGACATTTCCATGCAGCAATGCAGGGATTTTCACTACTCCTACTTGAAGCTTTCAATAAACAACTGGTAACTTTATAGGTTTGGAACAGCACAGCATGTAAAACAACTAAGCTAGATGTATGTGAAACTATTTTGATGTTAAATGTTGCATTATTTATTAGTGTACATTTACTTTAATATTTGCACTCCATTTAGATCAGTGATAAGCAACCTGGAGCCCTCCAGATGTTGTTGACTCCAATTCCCATTAGCCCTAGCCAGCATAGTCAATGGTCAGAGATGATGGGAACTGTAGTCTACCATCAGGCACACCAGATTCTCCATCCGTGATTTAAACTCTCTTGCTCATTCTCTCCTTACTATGTACATTTCTTCTACTGACAGAAAATGGCAACTGTTTTGCCCTAGGCAGCAATGGCAGACTGATATTTATGCCAATAAAAAAAGGTAAAAGGTAAAGGACCCCTGGACAGTTAAGTGCAGTCAGTGGCGTAGCGTGGGTTGTCAGCACCCGGGGCAAGGCAAGTAATTTGCACCCCCTAACCCGTGGATTTGCGCACCCTAACCCTAACCCCCAGATGTTGCGCCCAGTGCGGCCGGCCCCTCCTGCACCCCCCACGCTACGCCACTGAGTGCAGTCAAAGGCGACTATGGGGTGCGGCGCTCATCTTGCTTCAGGCCAAGGGAGCTGGCATTTGTCCACAGACAGCCTTCCAGGTCATGTGACCAGCACAACTAAAATGTTTCTGGAACAATGGGACACCATGACGGAAGCCAGAGAATATGGAAACACCGTTTATCTTCCCGCTGCAACGATACCTATTTATCTACTTGCACTGGTGTGCTTTCGAACTGCAAGATTGGCAGGGCAGAGCAACGGGAGCGCACCCTGTCACATGAATTTGAACCACTGACCTTCCAATTGGCAAGCCCAAGAGGCTCAGTGGTTTAGACACAGCGCCACCCGCTCCCCGTTTATGCTAATACCAGTAATCCAGCTGGAACACAATTTTAAATTCTTGGCACTGTGTTGCATTCATACAGTGAAAATACATCCCAAGGACCTGAAAAGATTGGACTATAGTCTACTCCTGCACCTCAAACTTATACATTGGTATCTCTCTTCAATGGGAGATGATATCCCCTGATGAGTGAACCGAGCCCTACTGAGAGTAAAGTCACTCATTGAATTCTAGTGCCTTGGAGCTTGCTGGTGTCATCATTTCTCCTCTTTACTTCATCAATTCATGTGTGAAGCTCATTCAGTCAGCAGACTGATGCAAGTCAAGCTAGGAACCTCAAACACTGACAGGCTGCTACTAATAGTTCTTTGTGTATTGCACACTGAGCACTACATGCTTCTACATGTTCCATATCAATAAGTGGGGTGGGGGAGAGAAGGGAGGGAAAGAACCCCTTCCTCTGGCATTTACAAGCTAGCAAGTGAACTGTGTGGTCCCCTGCAAGGAAGATGCTCACATCTGTGCCCTTTCATATTGCCCTGGCTTCCTTTTAATTCATCTTCCTCTGGCTGCAGAATGGTGCGTGCTGCCTCTCTCACACTGACATTGCTTTGCTACATGAGCTGCATTCAGAGCAGGTATCGCTGAGTAAAAAGGAGCGCCTTGTGCTCTCTGCTGAAAAGGAGACAGGTGGCTAGTGACTTGAAGAGTGGACGAGCAAACTAAAATATAGAGAGAAGAAAAACCTTGTACAGTTTAAAATAAGACTGGTGAACTGAACTGTCACTTTGCCGTCGCCCCCTTTCTGTAGATAACAGTTTGGCTGTTTGAAGCACGTGATAGGGAACTGTGAGCGTGCTGTTCTTTACAGCTGCCCTTTGTATGAACTAAAAATCTGCTGGAATTAATAAAGTGCAAGGAGGAAGAGGAACTCACTAGCCGAATATAGTTGTGTATCCCGCGTGGAGCAGAGTATAAATCCCATGGGAAAGAAAAGCAAGGTTATAATCTTTTGAAATAAATATTCCTTACACATTTTCCCCATAAGCTGCACTTCTATGCAGATGATCCCATTTTTCTTTGCAACAACAAAAAATATTAATGTTGGCTAGATGCAATGCAAATTTATAGAATACTGGCTTCTTTCCACTTCACTTTTGATAAGCATACACTCCAAACAACTGAACAGTTCTTTCTAGGAGTGAGTAATAAAGGCAATTAAAAACATTTGTTCTTGCTCCCAGTTTCCTTCCTCAAAGATGCTGCCCCTCTGAAAATTAAAATGGCATGAACTAAACACCAACTGAAGCTAAAAAATCTCAATCCTCCCATCCCAACATTTTACTAATATGATGTCTATTTCTTTACTACCTATACAGGTTTTACATTTTGAAAGTACATGCTCCTGTTCTCATTTTTTTCTTTTTGATTATCTTTGCAACATTCTATTTCTTGCTATTTTAACATGAATACTTCATAACACAAAATCTTTATGAATTTTTATCTCTTTCTGGAAGGATAAGCCTGTAATCCTATTCTATTATTTTGCCAGTGCAGTAGAATTAGATTTTTCTGATTAATTGGCCTTTCAAAATTGCCTTCTAATAATTTTAATATGATTTGTGCTGGACCTCTAACCATTCCTGTTAAAGTCTTCCTTTTGGTAATAAGTGGCAGCAGTAAGTGCAGACTACACTCAAGATGCCCAACCAGTCTCAGTTTGCAACAAAAGACCATTTCAAGAGTCTTAATGGACTGTGGTTTATTCTGGAAAATGTACAAGATTTGGAAATTTCAGTATGGTTCAGTATGCAACTGCCTAAATATTTGAAGTCCAAGCACAACACCATTTTTGCACCAATTGTGCAAAATGCCAATGCACTTCCTGGCCCAGTTAAAGTTAATAGCATTAATCTTTAAAACCTTAAACAATCTGTGGCCAGCCTACCTGAAGAACTATCTTCACTCTGACCCATTTGTTAAGCTCAAGACTGCAAGTTCTACTTGCATGCTCACCAGTAAGATCAATCACGTTGGCAGGTACAAGAGAAAGGGCTTTCTTGGTGATGGCCCTGCAGTTGCAGAAATACATTCCAAAAGAATTACTGTTAAGCCTAACACAATGCTAAGGAGTTTTGTAAGAGACAGTCTTCTGGTGATGCAGCAGTGGCATTTTTGGGTAGCTCAAATCTTATTGGTTGCTGCACATCCCAGTTCCTTTTTCATGATGTGTACAATGACAGTTATTGGTGTGGGATAGCATACATGAGAATGACTTTCCCTAAAACATGTACAGGTGATTCTGCATTTAAACAAGTGTTACATTTCAATCCCATGTGCGCATAAACAAAATTGTGTAAAATGGGGAGTATTCTGGTGAGTCAGCTTCCCCACCGAACAGCTGATGTGTGGGATAGCTGGGTGTCAGCTGAGAAAGCCCCTCAGCCTCGCATGGAGACTCTCCGAAGAGGATGTCCTCTTTGGGCTCTAAGGAAGTTCTCCTCATGAGCCAGAAGGACTCTCCAGGGTGCTCCTCATTTCCAGGATCATTTCCACATGCAAACAGAGCACACACAGATGGGGGGTTGCCTGTATTGGGCTAGAAATTATGCTAGAAGTCTCATAGAGGACAGTCTACTGATGGTATGGCAGTGACCGTATCATTTGTGACTGCTCAAAGATTATTTTGTTCATCATTCGTTTGTATGTATTTTTAAAAAAATGGTATGGGGGCTACATGTTTGAGCATTACTTGCACCCAAATGAAGTACTAGACTGGACAGGATTTTAGGGTATCTGTATTCCAAATGTGTTGGTGCAGGAGGAGATTTGGCCCAAAGCTTATTGACGTACACAGATTGTTCTGCTCACAATAGGTTTTCGAAGAAGATGGTGCTGTGGACTGCTGCTCTTCCCTGTGGAGTTCCACAGGGCTCTGTTCTGGTCACTATGCTTTTAAATCTCCATGTGAAACTACTTGGGAAGTCTGGAGTTTTAGAGTGGGCTGTACCTCCCAATTCTTTCTCATTTCTTTATGTGGAAAGGAATAACCATTTGCAGGTGATAATAGACTGCAGGAGGATAAATAAACTGATGCTATGTTCAGAAAATGTGGAAAAGGTCATGGGACACAATGACAATAAAATATTATAGAAATGCTGGTTCTAGATGTACTGCCATAGCAAAAAAAACCAAGTATGTATATTGGGGATGCTGCTAGATCTAAGACTCATCCAGAATTCTCATGTTTAGGTTACTGTCCTATCAAGTATGATAGATTATATGTCAGCTATGTCTCTTTTGGGAAGACTATGCTATATGTCCTGGTAACCTCATGCTAATACTATTGCAATGCACTTGATGTGGGATCACCCTTGGAAACAATTCAGAAATTTCAGCTTGTACAGAATACAGCAATTAGGCTGATTGTTAGTGCTGATTTAAAACAAAAAACAAAAACAAAAAAACTACCAATTTCCCATGAGCTTCACAGTTTGCCAGTCTGTTGGCACATCAAATTCAAGTTGCTTCTAAAGTATTGTTATATGTTTGCCAGGGGGTCAGAGAGAGAGACCTTAGAGCAGTGGTGCCCGAACTTTTTTCAAAGAGGGCCAGATTTGATGAAGTGAAGGGGGCCGTGAGGGTTGACCAAAGGGCCAACCAAAGTTGTTGGCCTTTTTTTGGATTGAAGTTGCTGAGCTTTTTTATTATTTTTACCCCAAAGTTGCTGAGCTTTTTAGGATTTTACCCCAGGAAATAAATTGCCACAGGGGCCAGATTACGCCCCCGAAATGGACTTTGGACATGCCTGCCTTAGGTAGACAAAGTATTTTTGACCAGTAACTGTGGAACAGCCTGAGATCTGCTCTACCTCCTACCTTAATGAAAGGGGAAACAGGAAACAGGAAAGGAGAAGACAGCAGAAAATACAAGCTTGGATGGGAAGATTCCAGGGGTCTTGGCACAGCAGAGTCTGCTGCTTCTTTAAGAAATATGGTTTATTTATACCGTATTGGCCCAAATATAAGCCACACTTTTTCCAAAATTCCAACAGTGGAAAGTTAAAGTGCGGTTTAAATTCACAACCTTACAAAAATTGGCTTTTACGATAACAGACATACGGTAAAACGGAACATTGTGCCTGCAGAATTTTAAGGGAGCAATTTATATTCGGGTATTGTCTTTTTTTCCTCCCCTCCCCCCTTGAATTTTAAAGGTGCGGCTTATTTGCAGATGCTGCTTATATTCGGGCCAATACAGTAGATATTTACACCTGAGTTTTGAGGAAGGGCTGCAGAACATTACACGCCAAGAGTGTCTTCAGCAAGCTTGGGTTCAGAACAGAAGCCATCCATGCTCCCCCGGTATCTGTGTAGCCCCTTTCGGCCAGCCCCGCATGTCCTTCTGGTCCCTTACTTATTCCTGAAAACCCTTACAAAATGCAACTCCCCCATTCGGTAGCACCATTGCCCACTGTAATCCCAGCAATTTCTCCCTCAGTGCCTCCTGCCAGAGCCTCCTGCCTGGTTGATGGCTTCTACTGAGGGGCTTATGGCTGGCCATCAGCACCATTGTTTCTTCAATGACCCATCCTCAGTGAGCCATCACCAGGCTGGCTTCATGAGGAAACTAGCTGATGTATTCCCAGTCCTTGCTAAATTCAGAAATTTATGTGTTTGCTCAGGGGTTTGGGAGGTCTTGCTCCCCACACCCAAACCTACACTGTCTAAATAAACAAATAAATCTCTTGCCTGCTCTTTTATTGCATAGCAATTTCTACACTTGATCGTAGCCAAAAGGCTGAGAAGTGATTCCATTAAAAGCCTAATAATAATAATAATAATAATAATAATAATATATTTTATTTATATCCCGCCCTCCCCAGCCAAAGCTGGGCTCAGGGCAGCTAACAACAATAAAACAGTACAAAGGTACAGCATAAACAACACTCTAAAATCATTCATTATAAAATTAATTAATTCAAGCCACTGGCAACCATTGGGCCAGAGCTCCGCGAAGATTGCCGAGGGAGGGAGTCAGGCTGTGCCCTGGCCAAAGGCCTGGTGGAACAGCTCTGTCTTGCAGGCCCTGTCAAGTCCCGCTGCGCCCTGGTCTCTTGTGACAGAGTGTTCCACCAGATCGCAGCCACAGCCAAAAAAGCCCCTGAGCCAATAACCAGGTCTTCAGCAAGTATCTAAAACTTAAAAGAGTAGGTGTCAGTCTTATCACAAAGGAGAGAGTGCTCTAAAAGAGAAGACACTCAGTTCCCCACTGCTACACAGTAGGCCTCAACTAAAGACGGTGCAGCAAATTCAGTCTCCCCAGTAGGTCTTAATAAATGGGCAGTTTTATTCTGGAGAAGGGGTAGCTTTTAGTTTCTATGAACTGTACTGGGTCCAGGACACTTGTAACACGATTCCCTAATACAGTGTTTCCCAACTGGTGTTCCGTCCGTGGCACACTACTGTGCCGTGAGACATTGGCTGGTGTGCCGTGGGAGGGAGGCGGGCGAGTCGGGCGGTGAGGCGGCGGCGGCGAGGATCCGCGTCGAGCTGGGGGCGGCTCCGCGGTGGTGGTGCCGAGCGGCGGGGCAGCGCGTGCAAAAGGGAGGAGCGCGAGACAGCGGAGGAGGAGGAGGCCGGCATGTCCGGGCAGCAGCAGCAACAACAGCAGCAGCAACTCCCGGCGACGGCTCCTCAAGCCCCGCCGCCACCCCCTCCTCCGCCCGCTATCGCCGCCACCACCACAACAGCCGCCGCCGCCTCAGTTGCCGCCGTCCCTCAGTCCCTCGCTCTGCTGCCTCCTCCCACCCCCAAAGCTTGGAGGTTCCCTGGCAAGGGGGAGGGAAAAAACTTTCACTTTCGTGCGTCCCTCCCGGCGTGACGCTGCGCGCTGACGTCACGGGGCTGTAATGGTGGTGTGCCGCAAGATTTTTTTCAGTAAACAGGTGTGCCGTTGCCCAAAAAAGTTTGGGAAACACTGCCCTAATACACTCTCCTGTGCACTGAAATCTAGTAGCAACAAATTGCTGCAAATTCCTACTTTTGTAATAGTAGGAATGGTCAATATTGCATTTTCTGCTGCATCATGATTGTGCCACCATCTCCCGTAAGAAATTAATCAGATCCTGAAGTCTGATTAGTTTACGCTGGCCTCGAAAACTTTTCTATTCAGGGGGGTTGGACTAGATAACTTTCAAGTTTCCTTCCAACTCTCTGATTATCTTTCAACTGATGAACAGACCAGTTAAAGATGCAATTTACTGCTTGCCATGGCTGTTTGAAATTATTTCTCATGGTTGTATATTTTGATTGATTATACTGTTGGAAAGCAGGTTAAAAGTATTCTAAATTAAAGAAAAATAAATAAAGTGCTGTGGCACCTCAGAGACTGATTAAATGCACCATTCGCTGCAGAAGTGGACTAAGGCTGAAGTGTGAACATAATGCACACAGAGGAAGCTGGAGGATAAGCCAAATTAACAACTTGGGAGGACCATTACTGATGGATGACATACATGACATTCAAGGATGAACTGATGAATATGATGTTAGCAGCACAGCCAATGTTGTAATGGTCATCAACAGTACTGTCAAACTAAAAGAAAGGACAAAGCTGACACTGGGGTTTACTTCAAAGCCTGGCTCCCCATTGCTATTTGGGAAAAGCCTCTTCTAGTAGCAGAGGGACTGTCCCAAAAACCATGAGGTGGCTTCTGCCAAGGAACTGCTCACTTGAAACCCATATAACTATTCACCTTTTTCCTGCTATAGACCAGCAGAGCTATTCTTTTGGTAAATATTATGCAAGACACTTTCCTAATGACTCAAAATGCAATATACTAGGATAAACTAAGATTACATGTTGAATTACGTTTCTCTTTTCTTTCATTCTCAATCAAGCTGCTTTGCTAGTTTTTGATGCAAATCAGCTTCTTTGGAAGAAGAAAAGGAGGCTTGTACTAGAATTTGTGCATAAAGACTGCACTCTTGGACAGCTGCATATAGCATATAAATGACAAACATAGGAAATACCCTGTCTAACTAATTTCGATGTCCTGCAGAGCTTTCATTTCTGCTCTGACTAACCTAAAGAAGAGTGATGTTGTAACCAGATGCATGGAAGTATTTCTTCTCTACTTAGACTTGGGTAATAATCATAATTGGGAGAAGTAAGAACCTGAATGCAAGTCCAACCACACAAACATTCTGGAGAGGATTTTTAAAGGTCTTTCTAAGAGGATGCAAACAGGAATTGAAGAGAAAATAATTAAATGGTCTGGAAACTATTACACATCAGAAATCACTGGAGCACTAAAAGCTATTGGCTTGCAGCTATGGTAGAAACCCTTTAAAAGTTGCCATGGTAGTTCATGCTGCAATTTGCCCACTCATTCTTCAATGAAGACTTTTTAAAAATGCAACACAAACACCAACAAGTAAATGTCAGTAAGGAGTTGGGGGGGGCTTTGTTCACCACAAAATTTTGCCATAAACATTCTATTGAAGAAGAGCCATCAGGTAGGACAAAAATCAAGCCAATCATGTAGCATTAAGCTGCAGTCACCTGAACTTCAGGCGAAACAAGGCACTGAAGAAACATATTAAAAATTATAACAAACATTGTACTTATTTTTAAATTTCCAGGTCCCCAAAATGAATACCAGACCTGAGGTGTTCCCTGGTATATCCCAAACATACATTCAACCAAAAAAACATGGGTTAACAGATTTTGTGAAATATGCGTCCCCACCTTCTTTAAATAAAGTAGTTTCACACAAACACACATATATACCAAATTTAGTTAGAACAGACATGCTGATGCAAACCAAGGCCAAAACAGAGGAGAGCAAGTATTGCATAAGTTATGTGTATGTAAGAGGGGGAAAAAAGATAAAGGACCCCTGGATGGTTAAGTCAACTCAAAGGCGACTAAAGGTTCAGCACTCATCTTGATTTCAGGCCGAGGGAGCCGGTGTTTGTCCACAGACAGCTCTCCGGGTCATGTGAGCAGCTTCTGGCATAACAGAACACCGTGGCAGAAGCCAGAGTGCACGGAAATGTTATTTACCTTCCCGCTGCAGCGAGACCTAATTAACTACTTGCACTGGTGTGCTTTCGAACTGCTAGGTTGGCAGAAGCTGGGACAGAGCAACAGGAGCTCACCATGAAACGCGGATTCAAACTGCTGACCTTCCAATGTGTATGTACACACAGCTAGGCAAAGAAATAACTACAGTAAAATTAAGTCATTCTGCACGTAGAAATCAACTCTACAGAGTGCTGACCCTGGGTGGTGGTGGTGAAGAGTTCTGAAGCAGGTTCTTTTAAGCCAGATTCTGTGTCAGTTGCTTTGAAATGATGTGTAGACATTGCACAGATGAAAAGTTGGAAGTGTAGTCAATACAACTTTCCACCAAAGCTGCGGTCTCAACACAAGAAGTTGGTTTGCATTATACAGTAGTACCTCAGTTTTTGAACAGCTTAGTTCATAAACAACTTGGAACCCGAATGCTGCAAAACCAGAAGTAGGTGTTCAGATTTTTGAACTTTTTTTTCAGAAGCCGAACGTGCTTCCCCCCTGTTTCCTGTTGCGCTGCTAATTTGAGTCCCTGCCCCCATTGTAATTCAAGCCTTCCGTTTCTGATTGCAGTGTTCTAAGGTGTTATTTGGAGCTTATATTTGGTGCTTTTGTTTTTGCTATTTATTTTGAGGTTTTTTCAGTTAATTTGTTTTTGTGACTGTGTGGATCCCAGTTCAGCTACTGATTGATTGATTGATTGATTGATTGATTTGATTGATTGATTGATTGATTGAGTGATTGAGTGAGTGATTTTATTTTTTATCATCTACAATACTATTTTATTTATTTTATAGTACAGTACATTGTTTATTGCTTTCATTTTATGAATCAATGTTATGAATCAAAGATAGTAAAATTCATGTTAAATTGCTGTTTTAGGGGTTGTTTATAAAAGTCTGGAACGGATTAATCCGTTCTGCATTACTTTCTATGGGAAAGTGCACCTTGGTTTGGAATGCTTTGGTTTTGGAACAGACTTCCGTAACAGATTAAATTTGAGAACCAAGGTACCACTGTACTCTGAAGATCTCCTATACCCAAGTCCCTATTATCCATTCCCTTCTGAAATTTTGCTACTACTTCCCCATAATCATCCTCCAACACCTCCACAATGACTTATGTACTTTCCCTACCACTTAACTCAGCATTAATTATCTATAAATCATGACAAGTTCCTTGCCACCACTGCAGTCTATTAATTTCCTGACCATCTGACTCACCAATTAAATTTTTCAAAGCTTCAGAGCAGGAGGCACAATTTCCTAATTTTGTACAGAGCTAACCACCATGGTACAATGTAGTATAGTATGGATGCTTAGCAATACAAATATAGTGCTGGCACCTCTGACTATTGCTTTAACCAGAGCTTTCCAAACTGTGTTGTGACACGTTAGTTTGTCAGCTGCAGCGTGTAGGTGTGATGCATGAACGCTCCCCACGCTCCTCCCAGGGTTGGATAGGAGTTTGTTTAACCTCCAGTTTGCTAGTAAAACTGAATTACTGTGTCGCGAAATGATGCATGTCCAAAAAATGTGTCACCAACATGAAAAGTATAACTGCACACACTTGACTTCTTCAGAAATTATTTGTATTGGTATTAAAATAATCCAGATGAAAAGCTAACTAGCCATCTTGTCTATTACAATTTTAATAAAACTAATGCTCATAGGAGAACTACAACCTAAATTTTACCATACAACCAGAAAAATTTCAAGGCATTAAACCAATTATATTGTAGCTAGCCACATTAGATTCCAAGGAAAACTCTCTTGGAGTAAAAAATCTGCTAGGTTGATAGAATGTAAGCAAAGGAATTTTTAAGCAAACACATCATCTGTATCAATTTCAGTGAACTTTATATGAATCACAGCATCAGTTTTTAATTGATTGTCTGGTCTGGGAAAGCACTTTCAAGCAAAAATAGAAGTGTTATTGCCTTCATGAGGGTAAAATGTCATTTTGTTTAATCTGCAGATTGGGGGAACCTATAAGTAAATAATGCAATTCAGCTTCAAAGCCTTTTCAACCTGCATATTGTTCAACCTTAGAGCTGACTATCTCCCTACTTTAATAAAAGGGGAAATAGGGAGCAGGAAAGAAGACAGAAGAAAATACAAACTGGGATGTGGAGATCAAAAGGACAAGAAGGCAGCACTGAAAGAGAAGCACAAAGAATTGCAGCTGAGCATCCAAAAGCACTGGAACTATAAAACAGCCCTTAGAAAAGAAACAGAAACAATGGAAGTGAGGGCAGCCACCTCTTTTAAGGCTCTTTCACTTGTGCATAACAAAAGGCAGCATTCCTACAGTGAAATGACTCTTGCTTTGCTGGAATGTAGTTGGTTTGCCTCTAGTCTAGGCACAAACAAACAAATCTTCTTATAAAGAAAATGCTACATAACCTCTGCAGCAGCTATGCAGCTATGTCTGACAGGACAGAGCAACACACAGTGGCCGCACCACTTGTCTCTCACTCCTTTAGACTGAACTGGAACTAAGCACTTTATATTTCAGGGGGTGGGGGGAGTCTCCATCTGCCTCTTGAACCAACTGCACTATTTGAAAATTTTAAGTGGGAGAACACAAGGGCTCCATTCAACAAAGTTAACGTGGCTCTTCAATCAGCTGAAGTGCTGGCTGCCAGAGCCTTTGGAGCTCATTTTATGCTAAAGGCACGTTTTCATTGTGGCTTCCTGTTTCCAAAACCATCTCTGGTCTTTTTTTTTTTTTTTAAGAAGCCTGAGAATTCTCTGAGAGTTAGTTATGATGGAGGAGGGGGTGAGCAGGCTGCAGTGTAGCAATAATAACCAAGACACGTATGAACTACCGTATTTTTCGGACTATTGGACGCACCGGTCCATAGGACGCACCTAGATTTGGGGGGGGGGGAAATAAAGGCAAAAAAAAATTATCCCCCCCCCGCCAGGCGCGGGACCCAGAACGGGACCCAGAGCCATGCCGAAGCTGCGCGCAGCTTTGGCATCGCTCTGGGAACTTGCGGGGCTGGGGGAGGAGGAAGCCTTCCGCCAGCCTCCAAACCATGTCGGGAGACAGCGGGATGGCGCGCTGCGCCTCTCCCGCTGTCCCCCGAGTTTGCAGGGCTGGCGACGGGGAGGAGCAGGCTTCTTCCCCCGCCAGCCTTCTAGACAAGTCGGGGTATAGCGGCAAAGGCGCGCTGCGCCTCTCCCGCTGTCCCCCGAGTTTGCGGGGCTGGCGATGGGGAGGAGCAGGCTTCTCCCCCCGCCAGTCTTCTAGACAAGTCGGGGGACAGCGGCAAAGGCGCGCTGCGCCTCTCCCGCTGTCCCCCGAGTTTGCGGGGCTGGCGACGGGGAGGAGCAGGCTTCTCCCCCCGCCAGCCTTCTAGACAAGTCGGGGGACAGCGGGAAGGGCGCGCTGCGCCTCTCCCGCTGTCCCCCGAGCTTGTGGGGCTGGCGGTGGGGCTCTCCTGAAGCCTGGAGGCTCCCCCCCCCCAGCCTCCAGATCAGGTCGGGGAATAGCGGGATGGCGGAGCGCCGCCATCCCGCTTTTCCCCGACCTGATCTGGAGGTTGTGGGGATGGTGGGGGGGGAGAAGCAGGCTTGCTTCTCCCTCCCCCAGCCTCCAGATCAGGTTGGGGAATAGCTGGATGGCGGAGCGCCGCCATCCCGCTTTTCCCCGACCTGATCTGGAGGTTGTGGGGATGGTGGGGGGGAGAAGCAGGCTTGCTTCTCCCTCCCCCAGCCTCCAGATCAGGTCGGGGAATAGCGGGATGGCGGAGCGCCGCCATCCCGCTTTTCCCCGACCTGATCTGGAGGTTGTGGGGATGGTGGGGGGGAGAAGCAGGCTTGCTTCTCCCCCCGCCAGCCTCCAGATCAGGTCGGGGAATAGCGGGGTGGCGGCTCTGCGCCTCCCCGCTGTCCCCAGCTTTTGGGTGCAGGCTGCTGCCCGCAAGCCTTGCGAGCCCGCGGGACATCCCGCCGGGCTTGCAAGACTTGGGATAGCTTCCTGAAGCCTGGAGAGCGAGAGGGGTCGGTGCGCACGGACCCCTCTCGCTCTCCAGGCTTCAGCAAAAGCCTGCATTCGCACCATAGGACACACACACATTTCCCCTTCATTTTTGGAGGGGAAAAAGTGCGTCCTATAGTGCGAAAAATACGGTACTCTGCTGTGAAGTTCCATGTCCATAGAAGAGGATGCAAGGTCAGTTCACAGCTTGCTTAGAATATGAGAAAAAAATAGATTACCCCACTTCAGCTACAACTTCTGGATATCACAGTTCTTACCAAAGGTGTGTTCAGGAAGTTTCATGTCACAACAGAAGACAGTCTATCTGCCCACCTTTCTTATAAGCTATATTTAGAGTAAAGTGGTACCTCTGGTTATGTACTTAATTCGTTCCGGAGGTCCGTTCTTAACCTGAAACTGTTCTTAACCTGAAGTACCACTTTAGCTAATGGGGCCTCCTGCTGCTGCTGCGCCGCCACTGCACAATTTCTGTTCTCATCCTGAAGCAAAGTTCTTAACCTGAGGTAATATTTCTGGGTTAGCGGAGTCTGTAACCTGAAGCGTATGTAACCTGAAGCATATGTAACCTGAGGTACCACTGTAAGGGAAAGCCAAATCTTTTCATTAGACCAACCACCCTGAGAAATGTTGTAAACACTTGACTGAAATTTTGGCATTTAAGGTATAAGATTCTACACTCCCCCACCTCCATTATTGGTTTACATTTGAAGGGAATGTATACTAACACAGAAATGACTGATTTGTTTCCCTTTCCACAGTCACTGGTCAAAAACATGAACTCAAAACTCCTCAAGCTGTGCAAACCAAACACAAAATGCCTGGATAACTATAAATATGGAAATATTTCCACATGTTACATAAACTACCTCCTAGCAAAATTTGAATAATTGCAAAGTTTTTAGTACAGAATTCCAAATTCCCCTGTAACATAAAAATTGCAGTAACACAAACACCCTACTGGATTGAAAGTAAGTCCTCCACGTAAAAAAAACCCTGCACTTCTAAGTGTGCATGAATGTGCTCTAAAAAACAATTCATGGGTGCATAAGGAAACAGTTATTGTACCAATTATTCAAACTGAACTATCAAGAGGTGAAAACCAACTTCTATTTTTCTATCTGAAACTGCTGTCTCATTTGCGGCACATATACGGCTTCCTTAGATTTCCTCCCCATTTAATACCACAATTTACAATAATATTAATATTATTAACAGTAATAATAGAAAGGCAATCCTAATTTATCCTCAAGAATGTGGGTCTTTTGCTATAATGGAATGGTGATTTTTCAGTAGCTGGATAGGTTTGTTTCTAAGCTTGACTGCTATCCAAAACAGCATTGACAACCCAACCCTTCCAAATCAACTTACCGTATTTTTTGCACCATAACACTCACTTTTTTCCTCCTAGAAGGTAAGAGGAAATGTCTGTGTGTGTTATGGAGCGAATGCCTGCGGGTGGCCGGGGGGGGGGGATCTGCTGCAGTCGTGAGCAGAGGATCCATGGTTCCCCTTCCTTCCCTCCTCCGTGGTTACAAAGCATGGATCCACATGGATCCTCAGGATTTTTGCGTTGGGCTACTCCAAACTCACTGTCAGATCACATGTCTGTGGCCACAGCATGAACCACAAAAATCATATATCCACTATTTCGTTTAGAATATTTTTTTTCTTGTTTTCCTCCTCTAAAGACTACGTGCGTGTTATGGTCTAGTGCGTGTTATAGAGCGAAAAATACAGTAAGCCCTTTATTTGATAAAACCTTTCTGATTTTTTTTGCCCCATATCCAAGTTATTGAATCAATTCTTTGTATGTATAGTCATTTCACTTGACTAAGATCCACTTCAGTTGGACCACCTTCTCACTGAACTACAGTGAGACTTTGAAGAGCTCTGTAGTTGCAAGAGTGGGCCTTTGTAGTCAAGGGCTACATATTCAGCAACTTTAAGATCCAGGCTTCAGGTTTTTTAGGAGTAATTTCTAATCCTGAGAAAACTGACCCATTTATTTACACTTTCAACAACACCCTTAATTCGAGGACCAAAAAGGAAGTGCAGACACCTCTACAAAGCTGTCTTAAAAATAATGTGCAAACAATGGCAATGATGCCACATTTCTCCTTTTTTCAATTTTTTAAGATGGCGAAGGATGAACCACATATACAGAGACTGATTCACGAAAGGCTGTGTTTCAGATCTGCTCAGGAAACCCAGCCAGATGAGAAAGACTGACAGTGACATCATAAACTGCTCTATTTTTATCAGCCAACAAGATCTAATCCTTGGCTGAGCAGGAGGTTTGTTTCTATTCTGTGGAAGAGCCTCAATCCTGGAGCAGTAAACCAGGTTACATAAATTAACATTCTCCTCTGTCCCTCCAATCCCTTATTTCTCCATTTCTGAATCTACACCACTTAGAATACAATGCTTCAACCATTAAGAATGTGGGAATTCAGTGTACTCCCTGAAAAAGCAGGGAAAAGATCTCGTCTCTTCCTCACCCCAACATTTCCTGGCTCAATGCAGCCAACTCTGGTTAAACCCACTTCAGTCACATATTATCGAGAGGCAGTGAGAGCTGCCCTCTTCCTGCAATGGTTTTAACTACCAAAGAAATTATATGCAAGATCCCCCTATAGCAGGCTGTTAAAATATACTGCTAGGCTTCTTTCTTGCATAAGAAATCAGATGGCGTATTTTGAGGGGGAGAGGATTAACTTGGTAGCTGCAATTTAAGTGCTTACCAGAACATATGACACTGCTTATTTTACAACAATTTCAATGGCTTCTTGTCTATATCTGGCTCAATTCAAAGTGTTTATTATCACCTTTTAATTTCCAACAACCACTGTTTCCCCCCATAAAAAAGGTGAAGAACTCCTGGATGGTTAAGTCAAGTCAAAGGTGACTATGGGGTTGCGGCGCTCATCTCACTTCAGGCCAAGGGAGTCAGCTTTTGTCCACAGACAGCTTTCCAGGTCATGACTAACCAGCTTCTGGCTCAATGGGACCGTGACGGAAGGCAGAGTGCACGGAAGTGTCATTTATCTTCCCACCACAGAACTACCTATTTATCTACTTGCACTAGTTTGCTTTCAAATTGCTAGGTTGGCAGAAACTAGAACCAAGCAACGGGACCTCACCCCATTGCGCGTATTCGAACTGCCGACCTTCCATGCAGCAAGCCCAAGAGGCTCAGTGGTTTAGACTAAAGCACCACCCACTCCCATATGAGCCTACTCACTCATCACATTTTCCAGGAAGGCTCTGCTCCAATGGTGGACGTGTAGCAGGCAGTAACAGAAGGAAAACCTTCTCTGTGATTATGTCCATACTTTGGAACCCTCTACCAAAAAAGGCTCGTATTGTCCCTCCTCCGATGCTTCTACCACCACTATTTCTTAAGACTTTCCTTTTCCAGCAGGCCTTTGGCCTGATGAATTGAATGCACTTCATTAAACTCTTGGAAATTTATCTGATGTACTCCTGTATTTTAACTTATTTTGTCTTATTGTATTACTATTTTTAAAAATGTGCTGTGGGCCACCTTGAATGTTTTTAAACAGAAAGGCAGGATATAAATATTATTAAGCAAATAAAGGCTATTTATAAGTAAGCTAAGTAGGGAAAGAACCTGGCCAGTTGTACACATTCTGGTTACATCCAGACGAGACACTGTAAGACTGTCTTTCAAAGACAGCCTGCTGGTGCAAAACTCAGCTGCCACGATCCCTGTGAGAGCTAGGTGACTTTAACATCATGTACCTACTCTGAATATGTTGCACTGGTCAGCCATTCATTTTCAGAGCTAGTACCAACCTTTAAAGTGCTGAACAGCTTATGGCCACCTTATATGAAGGATTGTAATTCCCATGATCCCTGGACACTGGTCATGCTGGTTGAGGCTGCTGGGAACGGAACTCCAACAACATCTGGAGGGCACCACGTTAGTTATCCCCTGACCTACATCCATATAAACCTCCCCAGATGCCCTGTTCTCTGTCAATTTAGTTTATGTGAATCAGGGACTGGACATTTGTAGTTGTGGTCCTACATCTGTGAAATTCCCTCCTTGGAAAGCTCCATCTGTGCACACTTGCCCAATGGCCTTTAAGCAGACTTTAAAGACTTATATGCTTTCAAACTTTTTCTTGATTTTACTGCTTTCCCTCAATGTATGATTTTATCTAATAATATTTGTTCAACTTGTTTTGCTTTTTAATATTGTTATTGCAAGCCATCTTTACAGGGGGAAATGTTTCTGTTTCTCTCCCTTTAGTTTAACTTCCAGTTGAGGAGCCTCTCTGCTGTTGGGGTTCTAAAGCAGAGGAAATGCAAAGCCCCCAGTGGTTAGTCAGTTTTCTTTCTCCATAGAACTGCATGACTCAAGCATCCACCTCCTTGGACTCATTTGGGTTCCCACTATCCACCTGCAGAACACCCCTTTACTAATGAAGCGATTATTGAAAACAGGTTTCAGTGGAAACACACAAATATATGACATCTCAAAGGCAGGCCAAAGAGGGCACCTAGCAATCTCTAAACTAGTGAGGAATTATCTAACAAATGTCTTAAGCAATGCTTGCTGATAAATCACTGCATAGCATTGTGGACCCTGGTCCAGGCATTTGGTTCCATTAATACCACTAAGATATCAGATACAAAGTGCTTTTGTTCAGCAGAACATATATTTTATCATAAAAAACAAACTTTGAAACCTGCAACTGTTAACTTTTTAACTATCGGGCAGCATTTTATAAATTTCCTATGCTCTGCTAGAAGCTACATTCATTATATCCAGATCACTGAACAGAGATTTCCAGAAAGACGCTAAACAATGCAAACAGGGGCAGATCAGTGATAACTGCACTGGTAAGATATTAGTAGAACATTAGTAGCACATTTAGTAGCAACTCAGAAATTAATTTCAAACATTATGAAATTGTATTAATTTTTTATTCCTCCTTCCTCTAAAGAGCTCGGGTGATATACCGCTCCCCCACCAATATCCTCTTAGTAGCCATTGAGGAAAGTTAGATTGGTAGATTGGTTAGATTGGTAAAGTGGTAACTAGCCTGGGGGTTTAACAAGAGATTTGAACCACTGTCTCCCATCTAAATGCAGCACTCTAGTCACTACCAAATGTGGAGTTATTAATGATATTGTATGGCAGGTGCAAAATCAGTTTTTTTCTAATTTAAAATATTGGCTGGGGTAGATTGATAGGGAAGACAAGATGGATTATATATATTGATTATTGGAAAAATGAACCATATACTTCATATATAGATAATGTTTTTAAAACATTATAAATTCTGTATTTTTTCATTTAATTTTAGAATGTTTTGTATAAGATTTTTTTAAGGAAAGATGGCCAGTCTAAATTAATTCATTTAGCAAAGTACTGAGGAGGAGATTACAATCCACTTTGTCAAATTCATGTGTTATCCTCAGTTGGCAGAACATATATATGGGTCTGGGATCAGGCAGCGAGAAATGTTGCAAGAGTCAGAAATGTTGTAATCATGCACCTGACAAAGTGGTCTCTATGCAACAATATATCTGTTAAGGTGCCAACAGACACAGTTTCGGCTAGGTAAAAAGAATTAACAGTTAATCTAAAGGAAAATGTATGACAGGGAAATAGCACGGAGATTTTTCAGCATGGATGTAATTTAGCTAAGACTGTGGGGCTTTCGTTTTGTTTTGTTTTTAACAAGAGAGGCTATTAAAGGCTATTAATCCAGTCACAATTTCAATTTTCAAATTCTCTATTTATATACCAGCAATATGCAGATGAACACAAACATTAAAAGCTAAGTTCTTAGACACAGTCCTAGTTACTTCAAAATTGTTTACATGCAAAGAAAAAAGTCTGGCATAAGTATAACAACCTCTCCACAAAAAGCTTCAAAGCAGGGGCATACAGAATGGCTTTTGCCACTGTTAGAAGAGCATATACACCCAAAATAGGCAAAGCTAGTGCAAAAATAAGCATTACCTTTAAGCACTCATGGTTTGGCAGCTCAGGATTTATTTCACAAAGCCTCCAACCTCTGACATTAACTTGAATTACAGCACTCAAAGTGGGCCCTACCACTCTGCAGATCCATTTTAATTAAATATTGTTATTTAAAGCAGTATATAGGATTCTGTAATTTATTATATGGATCCTAGTAATTTACGAGCTTCAACCACATGTAATTTTTAATCACATAACCCTATCCTACCTTAAGCTTTGTCCTTATCTATAACCTTCAAAGGATTCTCCCTTAGCTACCAGATAATGATGCAATCCCACTTCTGTCACACCATCCCAAACATCATCAAAACGTTAACCTTCAGTTTAACATAATCTAGACACATCATGTCATGGTAAGTAGGCCAACCTTCTGTTTGCTGAAGTTAACCATCAGAATGCAACAAATAGTTCTAAGAACAGCAGGCAAGTCTGGCTTGTTATAATGGGGAAAGGTAATGCTTCTAAACATAACATGTGGCTAACTAATAAACACTGCCCCAGCCAGACCACCAAGGATGCAACTTAGCCTGTCTCTTTGTCCTCTGAGAGAAAGAAGATTGATTTACTGCCCTGGCTTTTGCTGACAGCAAGAAAATCTCTTCCCCTTATGCTCCATGGAGATGTAACATTTTCCTTTATTCAAGACTACTGGACAGGAATGTGAAACAAAGTGTAAAACAACCCTTTACAAGAAGGCCATATTCTGAGTGCTTGCAAGGGGTCTGAAGCTTTAAGTGTACCAATGGACTAGGCATTTTGAATATACAGTGGTACCTTCCATAAGAGGAAGCCTGCTGGATCAGACCAAAGACACACCTAGTCCAGCATCCTGTTCTTGCAGTGGCCAACCAGATGTCTCTGGGAAGCATGTAAGCAGGACCTGAAAACAAGATCACTCTCCAGTGCTTCACGCTTGTGATTTCCAACTGCTGGTATTCAGATGCATACTGCACCTAATGCAGATAGAGCATAGTCATTGTGGCTCACAACCATATTTAGTTGCCTGTTGTAAGGATTCAGTTGTGACCTGGTTCTTTTGTCTTCACATTTTACATGTACAAAATCTGCCCAACCCTTAGGACATCTATATATCACTAACAAATATGTTAAATAAAGTGGGTCACAGTAAAATGAGAACTTATGTTGTTGTTTTACCTATGTGAAACCTGAGTCCTTCAACAATTTATTTCCATCCACTGCATTCTCAAGTTGAGAACACTGAGGTATACCTTAGTTTAGCCCATTCCTGAACCATACTTTTCTCTTCCTGCAATGCAAACTCACTACATAGGACAACACTGTTATCTGAATGACAGGCAGTTCTGTTAATGTCCAGGCTGCAAAGGAGATTAGACAGGTGCAAGGAGGCTTACCAAATATGAACACGCTTTTATTCAATTGCCGCAGAAATTAAATTCCAGTGTGTGCAAAACATGCCAAGAACTGCCTCAGTAACACAGACAGGCACCTCCAAAGATATCCAAAGCTTTCCTAAAACTTGATTTTATACTTAAAAGGTGCTATATAACAAGTGCACTTAAGTAACGTAACTTCTCTCTAACAAAAGCCGCTGTCTCCCAGACAGTGCACTATTAAAATGATTTTACAAACAGATATAAATTAATTACAAAACAAAAGCTCCAGCAAGTTCATACACTCTTTAAAGAGGTAATGCAAGAGTAAATATTCTTCAACTTGCAAAAATTACACAAATTAAAATTGAACACATTTGCTAATTTTGCCTAATTTATTCTACTTTTGCTAGCCCTGGAAGTAGGCAGAGAGCTATACAGCATGCAGAAGCCCTGGCCACTGACGATTGGAAATCAAAATAGCCACAAACACATTTCATGCATCAAAGATTTCAAAAGACATGACCTGCAAATATCTAGCCTACATTCACAGGCATATATGCTACATTTCTTTTAACATAAAAGCTGGCGTTCTCAGGATGCTGAATTCAGTACACATACAAAAAATGTGATTTTTCTAAGTTACTGTGCACATGCACAGCCCTAGTAAAACCATTATAGCATCCACAGTCACTATCATTTAGTCTGTGATCATTAAATAACAAAAAACAGAAGGGACATAATCTAGTCCAACTCTACTACTAATAGAAGGCCAACCAGTCCTCTGCTTGAAAACCTCTGGAGGAGAGTTCACTGTATGAAAAATTCAGCTCAAAGTCATTGGAATTTCTGCAATGCATTTAGGACAAGCATGCATGCTAGTTTCATTCAAAGGAAAGTAACTGACTGGCACATACAACCAAAATTCTTCTCAACTAATTTCCATGCCATATTAGTTATGGAATGAATCAAACTACAGTATTACAATATGGAGCAAAGGGCTTAATCATGAACTTAGCTGAAAAACCAGGCTATGGTTGTAGAAAACAGCTCCACTTGCAACTTAAAATGTTTTTCTATTTCTGCAGAGGCAGAAAATCACCAGGTACTAACAGGAAGAGGTAACTCAAGCCCCAGCCTCTCAGAATATAACTTTCATCAGAGAGGAGAATACCACTATATATTTGAACTACTGACCTGAAATAAGTGATGAGTAAGGATTTTTTTTTTTTATGAGAGACACATCATTGCAAAAACTGAACTCTGTTCAAACATTTAAAAATATAAATAGTGTTATGTTCTTTGAGCACTTTGAAGTCACTGCTCTTGTTGACTTTTGAGAATTCAAAGTCTGTTCTGCCTTTTTAAACAGCTGTATCAACACTGTGGAAAAATTCCCAAAGTCAGGCTTCCTGGACAGAAGAGGACTACCCTAACCCTTAAACATGAAATGCCCAACCTCCTCAGGACCAAGACTACTTCAGCTTCTGTTTTTAACATTAAAGCCTGACCCCTAAAGAACAGCATAATCAATTACTTTCTGGTTAACTAGAGGAATATGCCTCAACATGACAGTTCAGATGCAACATCAGAAATACAAAGCTAAAAGGGCACTGCAAGATTTTAGAAGCCCAAAAGCAAACAAAGGCAATTCTTCTGACTGTGCCTCAATCAAAACATTTAATTGGAATGAACAGAACCTCAGCTGGCAAACTGCCACCATGTATGCCTTTCATATGACCTCATCCAACTTGTCCTCAAGGGAGTCTATACAGATAATGCCTATCAGCCTGATTCTGTTGTATAACTTGTCTCATATTTAAGACTTCCAATTTTGAGAGCATTTTGCTTAGAATCTAACACCATTCTGTCTACTCAACAGTCCATGATGCAAATGCCATGGATACAGAAAGGTTAAGTCTTTTCATCCACTCAACTACCAGCATTATTTGGATCCAATTTGTATGTGCATATAGTTTTCTGACATGTCCACCTGGATCAAATGCAGACAACCTCTGCTGTTATCCACACATTTTTCATTCCCCTCCCTAAACTGAATGTTAATCTGTGTCAGACAAATTAGCATTTGAGGCAGTGTGACATAGTAGGCAGGAGTGGGAATAAGAAGTTAGAAACTTTGGAGGCCTCAAGCAGTCTTCTCTCAGCCTCAGTCTTTCACCTGCTATGTAGGAATAACACTGGAATACCTCACAAGGCTGTTCTAAGAATTGCTAAAATATGTATGTACAGCATTTTGAACTCTTGAAATGTGCCATATATAAATGTGAAGTATTAGCAGTATTAAGTAGGAGTATGAGAAGCCATCTGAACAAACTATGCTGAACCCTCCCCTCCCCCAAATATTGCTCTCATTGTCAGAACTTTGCTGCTATGGTAAGCACCAAACTACTTCTCAATTTTCACCAGTACCCAAAGTGGCTGATCTCTTAGCATCCTCTTGTCAATCATTTTATGCAGGACCCGCAGAGCACTATAGCTATAAGAATTGACAAGGCAACTTGCCTCACTCTTTGAGTACTTTAATTTAGTCATACTCCACCTTTCTATCCTCAGTGTCACCCACAAATTGGCAAACAGAATCGAAATAGCACAATACAAAAATGAAAAACAGGAAGAATTAAATCAAAGTCAGTGATGAAATTTAAAGCAATAATTTAAAGCAGGTTAAAGTGCTTGCAGAATAAAAAGTTTTTATTTCTCACCTAAAAACCATCAGTAGGGAGGGTGACTGAATTCCAGAGTCAGAATGCCGCAATCAAGGCAACCCAGTCATAAGTCCTCAAATACATACTATACTGGGGGCATGCAGATTTATGTGGCAGGAGGCAGTCCTTAAAATATTTTGCTTTCAAACCATAAAGGGTTGTATCTGTAATTAACCAGCTGAATTCAGCTGTAGAAATCAGAATCATATACAGATCACAGTTTTCCTAATATCAAATTTAAAAAGAGCTCAAGAGTTAAGACTACACTCTCTCTACACTTAGAAGAAAAGCCTTACTTATAGAATAAATGAAGCTTAACCCCACTCAAATCTTCACTTATATATGTGCATAAATTTTGAAGAGGATCTTATAAATTGCTTCGTATCTGGAAATCTAGTTTAAGGAATAGAGCAGCCTTCCGCAACCTGGTGCCTATGAAATGTTGCTGAATTACAACTTTCATTTATCATACTAGACACAACTAACAGACAAATGATTGGGAAAGGAGGAAAGAAGAAAACACAGGTACAAATTCTTAGTTACAAGTTCTTCTAATGACCATTTAGGGTAGAAAGTTCTAGGTGATGAGGTGCCAAAAACTGTTGGACTCTCAGCTAGACAACTGTCAACAATACATTGCTCATAAGCACACTGTAACTTAACCTGAGACATAGTTGGTATGTTCAGATATTACACCAAACAATGGTTTAGAAAGATGTGGCCACTTCTAGCCTCCTCCTGGAATTCTACTCTTCCCACCCACAGCTTCTCCCAAGTAGCTAGAAGTTTGGAAGCTTCAACCTCTTGGTTAACCAAAACTTACCAAGTCAACTGGACCCTAAACTGCAATTAGCACTAAGTATGGTTAGCTTAAACGACTTTAATAAATCATAAATTGAAGTTAGCTTGTTTGAAACTAACAACAGAAATGGGGGGTGGGTTAATGTAAAAGCCCTGAAGGAACCTAGATCTTTCATATCTCACTAAAGTTTACAGACTAAACTATCGTTTAAGGTGATGTTCAAATGCAGCCAGCCAATGACTTCATAGCTGATCTTCAGAACAGATCTTCTAAACAAATCTAACCACTGAACAATATTGGTTTCTTTAAAAAAAGAGGGGGACATTTTAAGAATTGACACAAGAAAGGATTAAATTTGCATTTTGCCTTCCTTAGCACCAAGACAGTCAATGCGAAAAGCATAATCTAAGTCTTCCCTATTTCAGGCTAGAATTTTTTTAAAGTTACTCAGAGGAAAGAAAAGGCTGCACAGTGCTTCACAAGTGTTTTTCAATTAACACATTTTTTTCTTTACCCTTCATAATTTTTTAAAATTTTCTTCCATACTTATACTCCTTTCATAAACATGTTTAAGATGTGATGATGACAGAGGTTCTTTTTTGAAAGCTGCTTGTAGCAAAAAGCACCAACTAAAGCATTTCATTCATAGCACTGAAGCGTTTTAAGTCTGAGACTTCATTTTTACCAAGTGGATGGCACCACAACAAACTGAAGCTTTCCCCACATAATAGCATATTTTGACCAAGAACAGAAGCCCTCAAAATACTATCCAACTATAGTTCAGTCACGATGCCAAGCTCCCATGAAGTCAGACTGCTGTTAACATGATCTGCATAAAATGCAGCACACTAGACCAGCAATGCTTCTGTAGAGCTTAGATAACACAATCTTTTATTTATTACAGCTGTTTGGATCAAAAACGGAACACACTGGGATTTCCAGTCTCCAAAGGTTATCTCTGACTGTTGAACTGGGGCTGAGCAAGCTACCTTAAACAACTATAGCCAGTTTCAAAATTACCACATGTTATGCAGGGGTTCCATATAATACCTAAAACCTTGAAGACACTCCCACAGGTAGTGGGTAAGGGGGGAATACTCCCAGAACCCATGCCCCAAGTGGGTCTTGCCCAAGCAAGGTGGAGATCTTAAAAACTTTTAGTGTCAGGTAACCCAGGCAGACCCCGTTCAGAAAGAGCTATTAAGCCCTCCGCCTTGCTTGTAGGGAAAAGCCCATTTGGCATGCAGGCTCTTGGAGGCTAGGATGCGCACATAAGAAACTTGGATGGCCCCACGAAATCTTACAAGAGCCCCCCAGAAACGGCATATCACATTCAAAATGCCTAGAAATGAATTGTAGTTTGATTATCAAAGTTAAACAATACATAAAGTGGACCAGAGCAAAGTAGAACCTTTGCCCCAGATGCAAAACTGAATACTGAAGCAAAACTGAAGTCCACCTAAAATCTCTTTATAGATTTGAAAAACCAAATAGGAGCTGCTGCGAAAGGAGCCAATCTAAACTTTGATAGTTTCCTCTAAAGTCATGTGTTAACCTTCCTACGACAATCCCAAAAAGTACTTCAGCGAACCAGATTGTAATTCCAGCTTTGGGAATAGGTTAATCACCAGAGTGGAGTATGTGCATGCACACAAGTAAGCACTCACATGTCCAAAAAAACACTGAGGGGTTATTGATTTTTTTAAAATCTGAAACATACAAATTCTGAAAGCTGGAGTACAGCATAACATTTTAAATGAAGGTTCTATCTGAAGATCCCTCTTTAAAAGTCGCAACAGGAAGATGTTAACCATTTCCTTTTCCCCACTGAGAATGTCTAACAAGTACGGTAAATCAACCTGTTTTCTCACACATGCAACGAGATAAGATTTCTGATCAGGACCTAGACATATCTGCATTCCGTAATGGAACTAAACTAATAGAAGTACTGAGCTCAGAACCCCTAATTCCCAACTCTTGATCAACTGATTGATTTTACTACATGCTGCTATTCCACAACAAGCTATGCCCAAAGTGCCTTACTGCAAACATTCAAAACATCAAAATACGAGAACATTGGAAATACAAATATACAAAATACAGAAAATGTCAGAAATTCAAAATAGCAAAAATAAATGATTTGGAAAATATTTGATTTAGAATGAATTACGTATTACCCCCTCCCAAAAAAACCCACATAATCTAGGCATAATTACATAAATACAAACCAAAACAAAAAGTTAACTGACAATAAAGTTTCTGATCCTAGTCTTGCTGCACTCCAAGGTACCTGACTTAAATTCAGTTCAGAGAGGAGGGATAAATGACATAAAGCTGGAGCCCATATCTGTCCTCTAGAGCAGTGTTCCCCAACCTTGGGTCTCCAGCTGTTTTCGGACTACAATTCCCATCATCCTTGACCACTGGTCTTGCTAGCGAGGGATGATGGGAGTTGTAGTCCAAAAACAGCTGGAGACCCAAGGTTGGGGAACACTGCTCTAGAGGAGGCAAACAGCACCAAAAGGCAAATGTCAGAGAGAGCAATGATGGTAAATCTTTTTCCCCAGCCTCTTCAAGGACCAACTGCTGGTGCAGGTCTGATTGCAATTCTTCCTCTGTCTATAAAGAATGTTGGCCTCCTAACAGGGTGCTCAGAATTTTTTTTATTATGTTTGCAAGTAATTTATAAAGGCTTTGTTTAGTTGTGAGACAATATGTTGTTATTGTTTTGGTAACCAATTAGTATATATTGTTGTTTGAGTACTGTATAAATTACAATACAGAAAACCTGATTTAAAATCAATCTACTCTATTTTTCAAAACATGCTAGGAGGCATCATTGCAACAACTTTTTAAATAATAAGCCTGTAATCCAAGTAACCTGCTTCAATATATTTAAGCTACAGGAAAGTATTGCAAACTGACCAAGTTCTTCAATTCGTATTATCGTATTTTTCGCTCTATAACACGCTCCCAACCATAACACGCACGTAGTTTTTAGAGGAGGAAAACAAGAAAAAAATATTCTAAATGAAACAGTGGATGTATGATTTTTGTGGTTCATGCTGTGGCCACAGACATGTGATCTGATGGTGAATTTGGGGTGACCCAGTGCAAAAATCCTGAGGATCCATGTGGATCCGTGCTTTGTAACCACGTTTTAAGTGGGGAGGGAAGGAAAAGCACTCAAGGGACAAGGAGCAGCGTGGGGGGTGTGGAGAAGGAGCTTTTCAGGGAGCTGAGCGGGGAGGAGGGAGGGAAAGAGCACTGTTGCTTTAAAGGTATACTTAAGGTATTTGCCCTGTGCCTGGGTTTTTTCCATTTAACAGTTTGCAGCCTTTTCCTTCCGCTCCTTGTTTTGAGGCAGAATAGATTTGAGCAAGTGAGGAGGACCTGGATTGCAGGGGATTGGCCATTAGCTGTGTAAAAGCGCTCCTCCTTGCAGCCTGAGTAATAAGCAGCCACCAGCAGCAATAAAATGGAGCACAAAAAAGAGATAGGGGCACTAGGACCCAGACAATGCTCAAATCTATCCTGCCTGAAAACAAGCTGCTCCTTCCCAGCGGATCAGCTGAGATGCGGGGGATTTGCGAAGTTTTCCCCTCTCCCTCATCCCCAGCCTTTTTTTTTACCTCCTGGTTTTCACTGCGTGGCTCAGAGCTAGAGGTTGGTTTTATTTTGCTGCTGGTTGCTTAAATTTTATCTTTCCTGCTGTCCCTCTGCAGCCTCATTGCTCTGTTTAGAGAGCGCGCAGACCTTTGCTAGCGTCTGTCCCTCCTCTGTGTCCGCTTTGCTGCCATGGCTCTCCTTCCCTCCCTCCCTCCCTTCTCCCCGGCTCCAGGTCGCTTTAAAGCAAGCAAAGCGAGAGCCTCATAGAGCGTGTAAACGGCTCCCGCTTTGCTTGACTGACTGCAGCCATGGCTCCAATCCGTGCATTCGCTCCGTAACACGCACAAGCATTTTCCCTTACTTTCTAGGAGCAAAAAAGTGCGTGTTTTGGAGCAAAAATTACGGTAACTCCCCTGTGCTGCACCTGCAGGTGAATTTAAAGATCATAAGGAACTCAGAATTCTCAGTAAGCCCAACATCATTTTCCAGTAGCTTTTAAACTTGTGGTCTGGGAAACCAGGAATGCCATGGAAGCATACCAAGACCTCTTCAACTAAAAGTTCAGAGTATGACAGACAAGCTTCTTGAGAGATGGCCTGAAAATTACTATCGATCTTAACCTGTAATCTGCTTGGAAATATAAGGTATGTTCTGGATAATGCATCTAGCTACTGCAAGCTGACAGGACTGACTAGTGCTGAAGGAAACTGAATGTTTGCCCTAAAGCATGCTCCAGAATCCTCTGTATCATACAGAGGTCCATGGCAGATGAGGGGTTCCTCAGTAGACAAGTCAATGTGGAAAGTTCAATACAACACTGGCGTCTCTCCTCTGGCCTTAACTGTTTAACCATTAACAAAATAAAGCTTCTTAGCACAAGGACACAACATGCATGTAAAAATATTAAGTCTATGGGGTACTAAAACTTGTATTAAGATGCTGACACAAAGAACTGTTATCAAACAGGGGCTCACATTCCATTCTTGTGCTTCAGAATAAGGATCCCAACTAACCAGACATGCCAAGATGGTTCTGAAAGTTGTTTAAAACAATGTTCAGAGGATGAGGTCAAAGAGTTCCATATTGACACTGCTGCACAAGCCATACAACTTCTACAACCTGTAGAATGTGTATAACCAACTAATGTAGAACTTTAAAATTAAGGTGTCAGGCTTCAAGCTTTAGAGATACATAATTTTATTTCTATTCTGCCTTTCCACAGCTCAAACCATGCCCAAGGCAGCTTATACAATGAAAACATACATAACTATATAATAATAATAATAAATTTTATTTATATCCCGCCCTCCCCAGCTGAAGCCGGGCTCAGGGCGGCTAACAACAATCAAATAATCAGTCAAATGATCACAAAATCTAAAAATATTTCATTATAAAAATTAATAACAAAAAAACTATAACAAAAATAGTTATAAACATTGATAAAAGCATTAAAATATACACAACCAAACTGAACAATTTCTACATAAATCACAACATAGTATAAAATAAAGATACAAAAAAGCAACAGCTACAGCTACAAACCTTCTTCCCAAACAATACCCCAGCCCAAGAGTCTATTCAGCAGGCTTTGTAACTGGAGTCAGTCAGGGCCCTGTCCTCCTAGGCCAGGTGAAAAAAAGGCTACAAGACAGGGAGCAAGTCTTCCAAGACTCACAACCAATATGGTCTATAAGCAATGCAGATTTCACAACACACTTCAATATGCTTTAATCCTTTTTAAAGTGCCTTTCCCTTTTATGCATCAATACTTCCCTTGGAGTTCAAACTACTTTAGTATTATCCTCCGTAAACCTCATGATCTTTCTCACACACACATTTCCAATTTACTTTGTTAAGAACATCTTACTATGGTGTCAAGAATTTTTAAATTGGGCAAAATCTCCAGGGGTGGTTTAGGAATGTTTGTGTGCTTTCCCTAAAACTACATCACAGATGGAATCTTTGCTGGTTATTGCTTGGAACCAACCCACTAGCAGAAGAAAACTAAAATAGTGTGCAGTGTAGATCAAATGTATTATAGTCACACGTAAAGCAACTGGCAGTACCTTCAAGAGTCTCAAAAAGATTTGGAGATAATGAATAGGCAGTAAAGTATGGAGGCTGATGGTATAGTCAAGCTGCATAGGCAGATGTCAATGACAGCTGGGCAAGTTAAAACAGCTTACATTTCATTATGGAATGGTCTCCTTCACGCCTTTAGTTAAAAGTAACATTACAGCAGCTATACGTGAAGAAAAGTAGGCAGGTAAACAAGGAACTGTGGTAGAATTAAAAAGTTTATAGTTGCTAGTAAATTTTGGTAACGTTTCCCACACCATGCAAGTTTTATGTAAAGCATAATAGAATACTTTTTTTTACAGCTGTGAGCTTGAAAGGAATGAACATAATTACAATTCTGAGCATGAAATGAACTACCATCATACATGCCTGAACCAAATCTGTTTCACCAGCTGTAGCAAATCAAAGTAGTCAGAATTAAACAAAAAAGCCTAGAAGCAACAGCTCTTGTTGCCTTTAACCTAGTAATTGTGAAGCACCTGGATCCGGAAGGGCTGTAGAGGGTTGTAACAGCTTCAGATGTTCAGTGGATGTGGTCCAGTGACTCTTTGATCTTTGTGGAATGCAGGACCTCAAAACAATGCATCTGTGTACTAGCTATATTACAGATCCGGGTGTGGACCTGAGGGGACTTATAAAAGCTAGCATTACATTGCAGCTGGAAAAGAAAAGGATGGAGCCACAAACTGATCTGAATAAATTTGAGACAAAAAATAAAAGAACACATGGTCTTACCCATTCTTTTTAACTTGTCAAAATGACCAAACCATTCCAAGTCACTTAGAATAGGTGAGCTCTATGTAGCTCTAGTGTTTTCAGTTTTTTAAAAAATGGACTTAACATAAAATATGTTGCAAGTCAATACTGAGTGAACTGCAATAAAACGTTTTCTACTACAGATTTTAACCGCTCTCTCTCCAATTTTATTTATTTACATCATTTTACCTTACTCTTCAACTGAAGAGGCTCCCAGAGCAACACAGTCTCTAGGCTTAGATCTGAAAGATGCAGCACAAAGTGAAAAAGACGGTGGGAGGGGACTGAGACATCCATTTCTAGGTTGTCATGTGGTTCTTATAGTGAGGAGCTTGGAGGGAAACAGCTGAAAGACAAATGGAGCCTGAAGGAGGTTGTCTCTCAGTATAGCCAATCATGCGGCCCTTCTATTGCTGCATTCTGATGAAATGGCTACAGCTAGATGCTAAGTGAAGCCTGCTGGACCAGGATCTCTCAGCTGATGTAGAGGTCCTGCAGTTTTGAAAAAGATTCCATTCTTATAGTTTCAATAAGGGAACCACATGGCTGGCGGGAAATGTACACCTCCCTTTACTAGTACATGCCCATGTTTTGCCTTCTCACTGAGCTGTCCCAAAAGCAGTGTTTACATTGTTAGCTCTTTGGTAAGATTTACTAATGATATCTAGACAATTTTGCATGCAAACAGCTTGTGCTCTGCTTTGTTAACTGATCTACACTGCTGCATATTCATAGTAAGACATTCTACAGTAGTACACGTCATGGGCAGCTTACATACACTCCAGATACATTTCAATGTACATGTGTCATTAGCCTGATATTTTCATTCTGAAGTGCTTGAGCCTTCTATTCTGTTGTCAGAGCCAAGTTGCATCACTCCAAGGCACAAGTAAGCTTCATGACAAAATGACCTGCTTATAGATAAAGAACAAAATTATGAAGCTTAAAGATTTGCATACACAATTAGCACATGTTAGAAATACCAATAAAAACTACCAGCTTATTCATTGCTTCTCAGATTTAGTTTCTTAAAGGTTTTGAATTAGAAAATTTTTCAGATTTCCCCCTATGAATGAGGTTAATTTGGTCAATTTGCATAAGGTAATCAGCATGGGAAAACCTTTAGTTTGTATCATTTAGCGTGTTTATTTTACTTGTGTTTAGCATTTTTTGTCCCAATACAAATACTCAAGGGGGAAATTGAAGCACAATTAATGTGTTTTAATTGGGATACTCATAAAAAGTTAAAGACAATAGCATGTACTTTACTTTAATTGTTTACATTTAAGGGGAGAATGTACTGAAAACTGTTGACAGTAATAAATGTTAACAATGTTAACAATTATGCACGATAAGCTGGCTCACATACTTGCTAGTGATAATCACCTGAAAAACATTAATTACAACTTTGAAACTGCAGGGTTGCTTAATTTTGTATGCAATTGTCATACATTCACTGTTACTAATAAACTTAAGAAAATTTTAGATGGAAAAATAAAGCCCTGGGAAAGTTTTCCATTAAAAAATTTCTACCTGTCCAAGCACTATGCTGGTATAAAGAGACTAGAAATTCTGTGCAAGAAAACTGGAGTCTCAAAAGCAAGACGCTTGGAACAAACAGGCGAAGGTTCCTAGTCTTTTAATCAGACAACAATTTAAAGGCCAGGTTCTACCAGAGTTGTACAACCCATGAACCTCTTGCTATCTTCTCCCAAGTTTACATCCTCTAACTCAGGTCCTGCACCCCACTGAAGATAACTCACTACTGAATTACTAAGTGAGCTGGAATGCAACACTCTGAGTTTTCCCACGATTCTAAAGCTGATCATTCTGAATATTTATTTAGCCTTGTAACATTTCAGTATTAGATGTAACAGTGTAACAGTGCCCATATATGGTTGAAAGTCAAGGTTCTGCTCCAGTTCAGAGCAGGGGTGAACAACCCAGTGGCTGTACTCAGCCCCATAGCTTCCCCCCTACTATGCTGGTGGCAGCAAAAATTTAAAAAGTTAAAGCAGACACAAACTGTGGTGGACATAGAAGTTTCAACTTTCTGCCCACCCAGCACCTGATGAAGATGTTAACTGCTCCCTCCATCATCAGACTGATCATGATGAGAAAGGGGACAATGTGTCCACTCATCAGCTAATCTGCACAAATCACCTGAAGGGTGAGTACCTCTGCCCCTGTGTGCATGTGTGCAGGTGTGTATGGTGACTACAAGCACAGAGCCATCTTTCCTATTGGGCTTACTGGAGCATTGCGCCAGGGTGCTGGCCTCTAAGTGGCGCTCCAGTGAGTTGGGGAGCTGCGCTAGCAGCGGCCTCTCCTTTCCCTGCATGCCCTCCAGCTGTGGCCCATCAACCATATGGCTGACGGGCGTGTAGCTTCCTTCCCAAGCCTCCGCAGGAGGAGAGCGATCCCTGCAGAGGGTTAGGAAAAGGTCAACAACTCTGGGAAAGGGGGGTGTGTGCTGGAGGAATCTTTGTACCACAGCGCCAGATATGCTTAAGATGGCCCTGTACAAGAACCTGACTCCTAGGCAGAAAAGTTTGCAAACTGTCTTTGAAGATAAAACTGAAGTGGTTATTTTACAATCAAAAGCTAAGTGATCAAGTATTACCAAAAAACCAATATCTTAACTGAAGCCAAACACATTGTGCTTACTAATTCTACTAAAATTCCCTAAAGACCTTTGGGTGTGAATGGAAAATAATTCCAGCCATATTACATTATTTTACAGCACTCTGTGAACATGTTGCCAGAATTCCAGGTACTCATTACACTCAACTCGGTGCCCTACTTTTCCATCAATGCTCTGTTTTTAATCCTGTTGCTTGGCCTCAAACATGCGTAAGAGCATTCTCGGTGTTGTATAGTGTTTTCAGACAAAACATGATGATGTAGTTATTGAAACAGCAACAAAAGGCATAACGTATATAAATCACAGCTTCCCTTACTGCAGTGGAGCTGCATTCCAGTGAGGAAGCCACCAAAGCAGCACAAAGTAATGATGCAGCAAATAAAAATTAAATTTGGAAGCAACTTTTATTTAAAACATTTCTGATTTGGATTTCAATTTGAAAATGTCTGAACAAAAAGCAAACATTCCAGATGTTACTTTTTAAAAGTTTACACTAAAATCCTCTACCTAAATATACTAATCCCCTTCCTTCCAAAGCTGCTCCAAGAGTTGTAAAAGCAATCAACATTTTGTTACCACTAATGCAGGGGTCAGCAAACTTTCAGCAGGGGACCAGTCCACTGTCCCTCAGACCTTGATTTCCGTGGATAAATTTATAAATCTATACAACACCACCCACCCACTGGTTTTGTCAGAAGTATATTATTTACCAATAAGCATCTGCTCAAGCACAATCCTCTGCAAACACTCATACAGCTTCATATCAAGCTTTCAGTGTTTATTAAGAAGATATAAATTAGAAAATGGAGCACTGGCCTCAATTTGGTTTGAGTAAGGTGGCAACCCACTAGAATAACCATCACATTACACTAAATTTAAATTGCTGATTTCCAAACTGCATTCAGGGCAGCCCTGGAGTACCTTGAAAACTTATCAGAGACTCTTCATTGAAGAGGCCAGTAATGGCAGCCAAGTTTCCCTGTCACTGCTCTTCTTCTCCTGTAATGCATAGTCTTGGCACAGTGCTTTGTGTTCTAAAATGCACTCTCACTTCAAACTGAGCATCAACAAAGTCCAACAAAACCCTTGATCTAATTCAAAGTAACATTCCAAAAAGTAGAGAAAAGTAACATTTTCACTAACTGAAAAATTAGCTTTAGTGCCTCAGCATATTTGCCTTGTGTTACAACAGCAAAACATTAAAACAAGCAGAAGCTATCACAACTCAACTTGCATTAAGGAAAAGTTAAAAGCTTTCCTGTGAAAAACAAATACAGGATATTGGCAAGACTGCAAGAATGAGGTAAAAAAAAAAAGACTAAGTACAACAAATGGATTTTATTCTCTTTGTACAACACAAAGAGCAAGTCTACTTCTTGCAAGACTGCAGTAATAAGTTTATCACTGCCAGAGAATAAGCAGAATGGTTAAATAACTTTGAACAATTACCATGTTAACCTAACCACACAAGATTAAGCAAAAGTCAATGGGATCTGAAATGCAGGTGTAGTCATGTTGAGGAGACCTATGCCAACTAAAGTGTCCCAAAACTTCCAAGTCTTATTTCACAAAAGTTTGTTCTCATCTGTCTCAATAGGGCTCACTGGGGTAAATATCAAAGGGTCCCATACTTACTTACACTGGTAGTAACGAAGAATCCACCTGTTAGCTGCAAACAAAACTTATCCGATGTGGGTTAGTGAGTATGCTTACGAACCATGGAGCCATACATTTCCCTTTCCCCCTATAAATGGTTCACGGATGTGCCAGTCACTCGCCTATGCCCTAGGAATATATGGTTGCTTTTGCTTCTTTCCAACCAGGCACTTGTTTGTTTTCTTCTTCTCCTCCTCCTCCACCACCACCACCACCACCACCACCACCTCCTCCATTTCAGGTTCTAGCTCAGCTGGCCTCTGCATTCTGCCTCCAAGTGTCGCACTGCTGGAAGACAGGTTCCTTCCTTTTTCATGCTTGTCGTCTCCTCCTCCTCTCCCTGGTTTCTTTTCTTCCTTTTATCTTTTGGACATAGTGGCCCCTCTCCTGTGGCATAGATCATTTGATGTAGCCAAACCTCACCTACCCCCCCCCCCCCCGCAATTCTATGTATTTAGGCAACAATTGGCAATCATGTGAGGTGATCACTGTTGGTGACAAACACCGACTGGCTGAGACTTGGTCTGTTATCTGTCACACATCATACATGTCATTATAAGTAGGGTAGGTGAGTGTGGCTTGGCCAAAACAGCCTTGTGGGACAAATGAGAAGACCTGGAGGGCCAATTAGGCTCATGGACCAAAGATTCCCTATCACTGATCTGAAACTACGAACTACCAATGGATAGGTTGGCTGAGCGTTAAATTTGCAACACAGAGGTACAGTGGTGCCCCGCAAGACGAACGCCTCGCAAGACGAAAGAGTTTTTCGTTTTCGAGTTGCTTCGCAAGACGAATTTCCCTATGGGGAAATTCCCAGGGTGCATTGCTTGAAGAGGTGCAGTTGTGACTTGACTTCGAGGAGCAACACATTGCACATGGTATGGTGGCCTTTTGGAGCTTTTTAAAGAGTTTGCTGAATTTTTGAAGCTTTTCCAAAACTTCTTTTGCAGCTGTTTGGTAAGTTAAACTTTTAAAACTTTTTTGGGGGGTTTTGGATTTTGGGTTGGGGTGTTTAGAATTCAAGGACTTGGTGTTGGGGAGAGGTTTGCAAGAATCTGGGAGCTTGTGTGGTTTTTTCTGCGTTTTTATGGTTTTCTGTGACCATTTGACCATGTTGGGTTTTTTTGGAAAAAAAAAATCTGGGTTTGAATTTCTGTGTGCTGGGTGGCTGGGGGAACAGTTGGGGAGGGGTTTGCAACAGTTGGGGAGGGGGTTGCAATTTCTGTGTGCTGGGTGGGTGGCTGGGGGAACAGTTGAGGTTTTTGAAGACTTTGGTGATTTTTAAAGCTTTTCCAAAACTTCTTTTGCAGCCATTTGAGGATTTTGAAGACTTTGGTGATTTGCAGCCATTTTGTAAGTTACAACTTTTAAAACTTTTTGGGGGTTTTTTGGATTTTGGGTTGGGTGTTTGGAATTCAAGGACTTGGTTCTGGGTTTGAATTGCTGATTTTTTTTTTCTTTTTCTGAGTTTACGAAGGTAAGAGCTGTGCTGCCATGGGACCCAAGAAGACTGCTGCTGCTGCGGAGGCCGGCGAGAGGAAGAAGGAGAAGGTGACGCTGGAAATGAAGAAGGAAGCACGACGGTGGGATGCGTGTGACGGACCTCGCCAGGGAGTACAGCAGGAACCCATCAACCATCGGGACCATCCTGAAGATGAGGGAGAAGATCCTTGCGACTGATGCAGCCAAGGGAGTCACCAGGATCGTGAAGAACTGCCCAGCTGTTCTGGAGGAGGTCGAGAAGTTGCTCCTCATCTGAATAGAAGAGAAGCAGCGTGCAGGGGACACAGTGACTGAGGCCGTCATTTGTGAGAAGGCCAAGGCCTTGCACGCAGACCTCATCCGGGAACAGCCAGGAACCTCAGGCGAGCCAGAAGTCTTCAAGGCAAGCAGAAGCTGGTTTGACCGGTTCAAGGCAAGATCTGGAATCCACAGCGTGGTCAGGCATGGAGAGGCTGCCAGTTCTGATGTTCCTGTGGCTGAAGACTTTGCAGCGGAGTTCCTGGAGATTATGAAGACAGAGGGCTACGTTCCACAGCAGGTCTTCAACTGCGACGAGACTGGGCTGTTTTGGAAGAGGATGCCCAAAAGGACTTTCATCACACAGGAGGAGGCCAGGTTGCCTGGCCACAAGCCCATGAAGGATCGTCTGACCCTGCTCTTCTGTGCCAACCCAAGCGGCGACCTGAAGATCAAGCCCCTGCTGGTGTACCACTCGGAGAACCCACGGGCCTTCAAGAAACACAAGGTCGACAAGGAGCGGCTGAGTGTCATGTGGCGATCCAACAGCAAAGCTTGGGTCACACGTGTGCTGTTTGTGGACTGGGTCAATCTTGCTTTTGGCCCTGCTGTCAAACAGTACCTGCTGGACAACGACCTGCCGCTGAAGGCTTTGCTTCTGATGGACAATGCTCCTGCTCATCCTAAAGGCCTTGAGGTGGATTTGTTGGAGGAGTTCAGCTTCAGCAACATCATGTTCCTGCCGCCTAACACCACGCCACTGCTCCAGCCGATGGATCAGCAGGTCATCGCCTATTTCAAAAAACTCTACACCATGGAGCTTTTCAGGCGATGCTTCGAGGTGACTGATTGCACCACCATCACCCTGCAGGAATTCTGGAAGGACCACTTCGACATCGTCACCTGCTTGAAGATGATCACCACGGCCTGGAACGGGATCAGCCAGAGAAATTTGAATTGTGCTTGGCGCAGCCTGTGTGGCACCAAGTGACTCTGATGCACCAGTGTCAACAGTGGTGCAGGACATTGTTGCCTTGGGGAGGACCATGGGCCTGGAGGTCACAGAGGAGGACGTCAGCGAGCTGGTGGAGGAGCATGACCACAAGCTGACCACCCAGGAGCTAGTTGAACTGCAGGCAGAGGTTGCGCAGGAGCAGGCCTGGCTGGAAGAGGAGGGAGCAACTGAGGAACGGCTGTCCTCCAAAGAACTGAGGGACATTTGCCAGAAGTGGAAGGAGGTGCAGGCTTTTGCAGAGCGGCATCACCCGAACAAGCACGTGGCACATGACCAAGCGAACACTTTTGATACGACGGTCATGTTGCCTCTCAGGGAGCTGCTGAAAAGGCGGATGAAGCAGCAGACCATGGACAGGTTCCTCAGCAAGAAGCAAAGAGTGGAAGAGGAACCTTCTTCGAGTGGTCCCCCAGAGTCTTAGAAAATGTATGTACAGTACACTTTGTTGATTTTTAAATGTTTTTCTGTCATGTTTAGAAACTTAATTTATTGTTCCTTCATTTTTTGAAATGCTCTTTAAAGTATGTGAGACTTTAAAGAGCAGTTAATAAACTCTTCTTGTACCAAATTTGGCTTTGTTTGGACTTTTTTTGACCATAAGAACGCATTAATTGAATTTCAATGCATTCCTATGGGAAACCGTGCTTCGCAAGACAAAAAATTCGCTAGACGAAAAAACTCACAGAACGAATTAATTTTGTCTTGCGAGGCACCACTGTAATGGGCAGCTTCCCCTCTAGGCTGAAAACATAACAGTCTCACCCATCATTTTGCTATTTGAAAGAAGGTAGGAAAAGAATGCTGCAGAAAAAGGAAATGCAACTCTGATTGTTCCACCATGCAGGATTGGGAATAGTGGCCCCAAATGACTCTTCCATTTTCTAGCTCTGCCTCTGGAGAGAGAAACTAAAATTAGCTGATCCACTCCCAAGATCCATAGCAGCATTAGTCATTAAAATGTTAACTTGTCACATATGATTTTAATCAAGTCATCCTCTGTGGTGTGCTCAGCTTGGAAAGCACAGTATGCAAGGTTTATGCCTTTTCATCATCATAAAAAGATGAAATGCAAGAAATAAGCCTACAGCAATATGTGAATGGCCATATTTAGAATTATTTTATCCAGTTCTTTTCTAAGTTCACTTCATCCCTAGACATCAGAAATAACATGTCTACCTCTGTTTGTTATAAGCAAGACAATTATGGGTGCTGGTGCTGCTCCTAATTCCAGTACTGGCAGTGTTAGATGGGCCCTTTAAAATCAAATTTCAATTCAAAAATTCCTTTATTTACACACACATTGAATGAAGGACTGCATAGTGTTTCTTAATGAACTCAGCAACCTGAATATATTCATGTAATAATGACAGAAATGGCTGTCACTTCATCTGGCATTCAGCAAGCAAAATTTAAGAGCCATTTTCACATAATTTACATTCCAAACTTAGCAACATCTTATTGCATCAAGCATTTGAGGAGTCTATGTAACAGAGAATGACATTTGTGGACCAGAAAACTAAGGCTGCAATGCTAAACACATTTACTGTGGAGTAAACCCTTCTAACTCAGTGGGACTTAGTTCTAAAGAAGAACAAGATTATACCATAGAAGGAATTTCACATCAAAAATAGATCCAATGCAGTAACACTGTAACACCAATGCAGTGACTGTTAATTTAGCGGAAGGAATCAATTTGAGTTCCTCAATATTTCAACCAACCAAAGGCCATTTGGACTTTCCCTTCTCATACCTGTTCATCAGACACACATACCACTCCATATAACTATTTACAGGCTGTCTCCCCCTGACTATATGACTGGACATCTCTTCCAAAAATTGTCATTTGATCTGCCTCGGAGCAATAAAGTGCTCGTGCACCATGTCCACACTCTCCTCAATAGCTTATGTAATAGTAAAGGACAAGGAGGAAACATGTTTACATCTGGAAACAACAACATCACCAAGGCCTCATGAGCCACTTTTGTGTGTCCATATGTTATGAGAATATATAACAATAAATGTTTTGTGAGAAGCACATTATGGTCCACTCAGTTTTTCTTCCACGAAACTCAGGAGACTGTACATGAGACACCCTCAACAATTTTCCATTCAGACAATGCCTGTTTAGCATTGGCACAGTTGCTGCATTCCATGCCTTCATAGGACATCAGTCTTCCCCCTGAATACAACTGCTATGTCATACCACAGCCACATGCACCATCCTTAGATAAGGATAGTAAATGCATTTATGTTTTTGTTTAGTTTACACACACTCCTCCATATTTATTATTTTTACAGTGACTAGATCCTATGTATAGGATTTTTTAAGCAGTCACTTTTACCTTGGAAAGATGCTCTACCAAGGAAAAGGACTGCAAATACTGTAAAAGGAACTAATGGCTTAAAAGGCAGCAAAAATGAACGAAACCACCACAGAGGCAGAAGGAGCACTGAAGAGAAGAACCAAAGATAAGACTAAACACAGATGGCAAATCAACAGGTGGTAAAAGAAACAAGGAAATGACCAGCCTGAAAGGTGAACAACAGGCGTCAGGAAGAAATGACTGCTTTCTGAGAAGCAAGGGGGGGGGAGTGAATAAAGGAGGAGTAAGGCTAAGCTAAGACAAGCAGCTTAAAGCTTACAATGTTGCCTATTGTCCATTGGGGCAGCACCAAATCCCAACCTAGCCACAGCTTCTCTCGGATCTCCAGAATGTTTTATCAGCTACAAATGTTCATCCATGTCTGTAGACATACCTAAAAGCTTCATTTTAAAAATTGCAGAGAATGAAAGTTGGAAGGGATGTCAAATGCCATCTACGCCAACTCCTACCAATGCTGAAAATCCACTACTACAACTTCCATGATGGGGAGGCCATCCAGCCTCTGCCTAAAAACCTCTACTGAAGGTAAGTACACCAGCTTCCAAGGCAATCTGTTCCATTGCTGATCAGCTTGTACTTCCTAATGTTTAGTTTAAACCCTTTTTCTTCCAATTTGAATCCTATTTGAATTTGAATTTTAGCTCAAGTCCTACCCACTGAAGCAACTTATAGCAAGTTTGCTCCCCAAATTTGAGATAGTTTTTCCAAATATTTTGAGGAGTATATAATACAAGTATTTCCCTTTGGCAAAGATAAGAAGCTATACTACCACAGACTAGAAAAAGAAAGTTTCACATATTCTGGTAACAATATTTAAAGTCAACAGTGAACACAGGATTCTGACCATTGGATAGGCCACTCATATACATTCTCTGGCAGTGTCCCTAACAAATATAGTCGCAAAAAATACAATTACAGAAAAACCTCAAAAATACATAAAATTTAAACAAGTAAATCTCACTAATGCCCAGTGGAAGACAAAGCACAAAGAGTATGAAAGCTACATTCAACTTATTGGCCTCTTCCCATATTATCTGGGGTAGTGCATGCCTGCCAAGTGGGTAGACCGGAGTTACCCCACAGAAGTGAGCTTCCAGGCCCAAGTCTAAATATGAAAGTATTCTAGAGGCAATATATGTACTGCTATCATCTTCCAGAGAATTCATCTCTAGCTCCAACCCTCATCCCTTCACGCAAAGTCTTTGAAGGCAGAAGAAAACCCGCTCTTTCCACCCACCCAGGACATACTAACAGAGAGAGAAGCCAATACGAAGAGAGACATTTAAAACCTGCTCCCATGTCTCCTCTTCCTGTTCACAATATCTGCCTACTGCAGTTATCCAATTCTCCAAGATCACCTTACTTTTGTCTTTTCACATGTTTTCCAAATAGACATTTTGAAGTATTTGGTCTTGAGCAGTGTTCAAAATTAGCCAGGCATCATGCACATTTTACACCTGGCTTTCGTTCACTTGCAACCAAGTGAAGATGCCTGCGCGCCAGGGTGGCGCCTGGCATCTCCACCATTTGGAGCTGCATGCCTGCAGTTGATTGGATCTGGACTGTTTTTCACATGCTAATACCACATCATGTAGAATTAGCTTCACAATCATAATGAATTTCTGGAACCAAAATGCTATTTCTGTGCAGCTTGAGCAGGAGCAGTCACCATTAAGAAAAAGAGGTTGGAATAGGCCAAGATATATGTGGACTGTCCCTGAGACTTTTCAAGTTCTCAAAGCTCTTAACCTAGCTCAAGGCTGTCATCTGAACTAGCCAGATGTTTAACTGAGTATCAATCACAGTCTGTCCATCATTTGAAAAATAAGACTTTAGAGCCGTCTTGCCCCAAAATGGCAACTGGACATTCCATTTTGGATACTGTAACTTTGGTTTAAAGAGCCATTTGAAGCCTAGCTTATATGGCTGGATTTCTAACACTGGTTTCAAGGATGTTGAATTTACAGTTAAAAGTGATTAGGTTGCAAAGGTTCACTCGTCATTAAAACTTGCAATAACGAAACATTTTTGTTACCTTATGCTACATCTAAAAATGTATTCAGGAAAGGAGAGTGAAATCTAACTCAAGGTTGTGACAGATCCTGATTTTACAAATCCTTTCCCTATGCAGTCAAGAATCAGTAAATATTTAAAAGTGAATGCATCCAAGCTGAAGTGCCACTAATGGAAAAGACCTGAGTTAAATGAATACCAAGATCTGGCCCCATTTTGTCTAAGCAATTCTATCTTCATTGTAAAATGTGACTTTTCCGAAGACAATTCAATTCTTAAAGCATGTGTTGAAACTGCATTTTTACTATCTAGCTCAGCTTCACAATAGCGTTCTTCTCAGAAGGTCAGAACAAGGCAAGATTCAAGCTTGGAAAAACAATTCTGCTTAGCAGCCCCACCATATTCATCCTTTTAACAACAACAACAACAACAACAACAACAACAACAACAACAACAACAATTTATTTATACCCAGCCACTCTGGGCAGATTCCAACAAAAGATTAAAATACAATAGTCCTTCAGATATTAAAAGCTTCCCTAGACACCTACATATTCATTATGATCTCTGTGAAATACTACTTCCAAAACCATCACAATCTCACTTCTGCTCAAAAGTCTTGATCTGTCAATTTCTGTAATGAAAAATGTGAGTATTGAGAGTTTAACCAGCTGCCAGTTTACACTAGAATTCTGTGCTAAAGAAAGGCACCGGATTATCATGCTTCTTCAAGAAACTCAACAGTACATAAACACTGGAAGCCTAAATGCTTTTCAACAAGAAAATAATACATACACAGAGCATATTCATTAGTGTGGTATACGTGTGGTATACAGTGATTTGGCTGCGCTGCATTTTTATTATTATTCCACTTTCCATTAATTTACACATGACCCAATTTTTATTACAAGAAAGAATGCTAAGGAGAAGCCTATATACATTCAGACACTAACATTGCGTGGAAATAACTGCATAGATGTCACCAAAGAACATAAAACTGCCACAACTCCAGCTTCATTAGAACATATTCTTTCACAGAAATCCCAGCACTAACACACAGCCATCATATTGTCGGTCACAGATTCTGCAATAGCTTGGCCATGAAGAGTTCTGCAAATCAAGTACCACACATCCAATTCACTGGACAGTCTTGCACTTTGCCCCAACTCAAGAATATGCAAGTACTCAGTAAGCTTTCCAAGAATTTGAAAACATTCTTAATTTCTATATACCAACAAAATCATCACTCTGGGCAAATAAGCCCTTATGATTCATCAGTGGCAGGTGGAAATTAGCACTGTTACTTATTGGGTATTCAATACTGGAAGGGAAGAATGCACACCTAATTTCAACATGACAAATTAAAATTTATGCTCCAATCACCACTTTTAAGACAATCTCATTAAGGCCCCTGCAGTAAGGAAAATTACCTACACGTGCACAGGTATGGTGATGACACAAGTGATAAAATTAATACACCTTTAAGCTCTGCAGCAGCAATATTCTGCTCTCCGGGTCTCTTGTGAGCAGAATGAGCAGAAACCTTTTTGTGTAAAATGTGAGATATTAAATAATTCTATCTAAAGAATTCAGGTTTTAATTACTATTCCAAGTGTGTATGTTAGTTGTTCCACACAAAAACAACATTCTACCAATTTTTCTCATTTGCTCTCCAGAGGATTAATACTTATAAAATAAACACACAAACATTAAAAACAATAATCTAATGTGAACAAACTGCAAGTCAGCAACAATTAATAACGGAATGCCCTAAAAGGGCCCATCTCACCGACTGTCCTAAATGGCAGTGATGGACACTGGTATGCACTACTAGGACACTCAGTCACACCATCTGCCAAGAAGCAGGTTTTACCTCTCTCACTACTCTCGAAGAAGGGACTTCAACAGGAGTCTGCAATCGACCATGGGTGCATTGTATCATACTAATTACAAAATAGGCAAGAAGCTACTGTTGCTGCTACCTCATCAAAGCTAAGGAAACAGCTTTTTATCCCAGTCTTTTCCAATGTTTTGTTAACTGACATGAGACCCACATCAGAAGATGCATCTCAATGTCATTGCTGAGACAGGTGCTCCACTGACAGGCTTCAGAAAGTTGTCAGCAGTGACAAAAACCTGCAGCACATATTTTTAGCACACTCTTATACAGAGTTTGGGTGCATCTGAAGGTGCAGAATTTTTTAAAGCTCAAACCAAGTCTAGGCTTGATTTTAATGAATCCTCTTTTAATTAGAAACTTAATCACCAAGTTCAAACATTACTCTTGTTAACTGATTACATTTCACCCTGATAATGTCAAGTTAAATCCTAGATCACATTCACTAATTATCTCTTTTTGGTAAAAACTACCCTAGAAAAAGTCCTTAAGAGAGAACATTATTCAGTATGAATCTTCTCACCTACAATAAGGAAACAATCCCCAAATATCTGACATTTCTCTCCATCCTCCAGAAGTAGGGAAAGACCTTTTCCTTTCAGGAACAAAAAACTAAGTTTGCCTCTCACCGCTGGGTCTCTGTTAGCACCATGGGGTGTGTGGTATGTATAAGCTTTGACAGATTCAATCTGGATGAGAGGGAGAGCTGTATGAGTGGACACAGGAGGCAGGTCTTGTAGAATGGCCCACAACCAGACTACTCGCTTGGTCACCGCTGTTATATAAACCTTCTTTAATCACACTGAAAATGTTCTACAAATTTTACTTCTAAGAATAGTGACTCCAATCATTTCCCCTTCTTCCCTTGTGTTGCATGCAAGTGAATTTGTAGAGAACTTGCATGTACTGTAATAGGATTGTCAGCTTATAGTTGTTGCTTGCCACAGGTAACCAGCCAAGTGCCTAATTGCAAGGCAGGTTTTATGGTAGTTTATAAGTCCTTGGCTGCTGATTCAACAGTGTCTTTGCAGACAAAAATATGCCACAGTGCTGCTTTATCCAAGCATCTAAATCAGAAAGTTTCCCTGAGATGATAACTTACCCAATATATGTCTTGGTGATGATAAAATGAAAGCCATAGCCTGTATTTGTAATTTACCTACAAAACCTTTGTCAGGTACTGCAGGGAAGTTCACCCTCAGGCCTTATTTGTGATGCTGCTATACATTGCACTACAACTAAAACTAGTTTCTTAATAAGCTGAAGACATTTTATCTGCACTACAAAACCAATTCTAACACAACTACTCTTATCAAAACCTATTAAATATTTACATTTTAAGAATAATAAATGAAAAATCACTATCACGATTCATAGTCATATTTTGTTTTTGTATTCACTATTACAAAAGCTATTCCACTGAAGGGGGGGAGTGCTGGGGGGGGGGTAAGCAATAAAATAGTTACCGATTCCATAGCTGAAAGTAGTGGTTAGCAGGACATGGATAAAATCCAACAAAGAGATGTCTCCAAAGAAGCTCTGTATTCTGAAAGACAAACAAAAAATATCTTACGTAAATATAAAGACTAACAATGCAAGCTTCAGGGGGGGAAAGCATGCTAAAATTATTACACCTCATAAAAATATATTGTTGAATTCTATTCCCAATGTGCTTTGCTACTTCAACAGTCCACTGGGTGATAGCACTGTGATGTTCTACTTGTGCAACCGGGATTTTCCTTTCAGCCCTCTTAAAAAATAATCTATTTTCAGAGTCACATACATAGAAAATATTGAAATAAATTTTGACAAAATCTTTTCAGAAAGCCAGAATAAAATGAGAAGAAAAGATATCTGGTCTTTGGTAGGTTTCAGGGAGGGGTGGAATCTTAGCCACTGAATTTGCACTTACACTTATAGAGACCTACTTGATCAAGATAACCTGGGATTCACATAACTACATAACTTATTTACTAATCATTCTGGTTACTCTTAGAAACTGAATTTTTTTCAAGACAAGAGAATAGAAAGAATACATTCACAAAGAAAGAGAGTAGCACAGGTTTGCTCCCTCAGAAAAAAAATACTACTTTAAAATCAAACTACTTACTTCTTGTCCTGGTTTAAATACAAAAGTAATAACAATATGCTGTAAGTACCGTACAGGTAAGAACTCGTGAAATTTACTGGCAATTGTATCATATAACTATCCCATGCTAGCATTTACATAAACATTAGCAAAGCTAATATTCACCAATAAAATATATCCTTCCTTTTTAAGTATCACCTTCATATTTTTTTATAGCTAACACTACCATAAGAATAAGATATCTGGTGCTTGCTATTATCATTCCAGAACAAGCAAACTGTGACTCATAATTGCAGTGAAGCCAGCTGTTCTTAAGTAAAAGAAGTCAAGGCTAACCTATAAAAGACAGCACTAGGCAACTACAATAAAAATCACCAATCTCTAGTAGAAAAACAAAAGGCGGCAAGGCTATTTAAATTTGAGCAAAGTAATGCAACAATTGTCATCAAACTGTAGCCAGATGCATGATGCAGTTCTACAGCTGAAGCTTAGCACGCCTGGCCCTATAAACACCTGGGTCCCATGCATAAACCTCTTTTGGAGGTTGTTGGGTACTGAGTAATAGGAGTGTTAGGGCTAGGGCTTCAGAGACCTATATCTGAGTGGTCACTGAACATTGGCCTTTAAAAAATTAGCCTCAATTACAAACTAGCATTACAGCGTCATTGTGAAAATATAAGTTGTAGAGCACTTTGAAGAGTACTAACTCATTCAAAAGGAGAGGATTATACTGTCTCCATACCAGGCCGGCCAAAAACGCTCTTTGGTCTTGTAAAGGATGAGCTGTGTTTTAATTGTGGATTTAAAAAACTGTGCTACAATACCTAAATATATAGCAATATTTTATAGCAGGGGTGTCCACCTTCCAAGAGACTGTGATCTACTCCCACTATAAATAAACTGGCAGTGATCTTCCCATTGGATTGACCAGAGTTGTTGAGCTTTTTTGAGGGAGGCTTCACCAAAGTTGTTGAGCGTTTTTTTTTAGGGGGAGAAACCACAGTTGTTGAGGGGTTTTTTTTAGGATCGACCAGGGAAAGCCCGTGATCGACCAGTAGATTGCGATCAACCAGTTGGACAGGCCTGCTTTATAGCGATACCTCTATATAGACATATAAAAATGACTTCAAATATAACAATAAAAGGCAGAACTGAACTAGGAAAATGAACCAGTGTGCTACAATGCATGACAAACCAATCCAGACAGCAGGAGGCCTAGCCAAGTACAGAACATTCCATTTGGAGAGAACCTCTGACATGTTCAAAAATGCTGAAACAGATGGTGAGCAGTCTTTAATACTAGTATCCCAGCTTAGTCAACCACCAATGTTTGCTAAAATTAAGTCATATAAGAACTCCAGGGGCTGAACTAAAAAATGAAATGTATGCATTGCTACTTAAGATTTCATGTACATAAATATGAGCTACTAATTTAATCATGAAGGCAAGGCTGACTATTCTTTCTTTGGAAAGGAACCTTCATATACCAAAAAACAAAACAAACAACCCCTCCTTTTATGGCAGTACCAAGCCTTCTCTACTGAGAAAAACCCAAAGGATTTCCTGCTCTGTTAACATAATGCTCCTAAGCAATGGAGTTAACCACACATCAGAGCCAGAACTGGTTTTAGTTTAATACAATGACCTGAAAACACATTTTAATATTTATGTGCATAGCACCTATGTCAGCTAGAAGAGTGAAGCCAGACTAGCAATCTTAAACACATAACCATGAACATCAAAAAGGAGGAACAACATGAAAAAGAAGCATATAGTCTGGAGACAAGTAACTGGAAAAGAAGGGCAAATTTAGGAGGCAGGTGGTACATGAACTTCCAGGGAACTAGGTAAAAGTAAAGAACAGATGGGGAGGGAGTGTTGAAATGAAAAGCAAAGGAGGACTGATTAGTTTTCAAGAGAGCACTTAAAAAAAAAAAGACAAAGCATAATGCCTCTCTCATGTTACACTTCTATTTCTGCCATAGGGATCTTTTGCAATGCTAAACAGAATGGAAGCTGCATATAATACAAAGAAGAAACAAAGCAAGTAAAGTGATACATTTTATTGGGCCTATTTTTATGGGAAATACTGTAGAAGCTTGCAAACTTTATATGCTGTAAGCTGCCCAGAGTGGCTGGGGAAACCCAGACGGGTGGGTGGGGTGGTAATAATAATAATGATGATGATGATGATGATGATGATGATGATAATGATGATGTAGAAAGTATTAGTATCCTGCATCCTTGATTATCGTATTTGTATCTTGCCATGCCTCCAAGAAGTTCAAAAGGTTATCCCATTTTATCCTACAATCCTGCTAAGCAATTTAGACAGAAATATGGCCTGAAGCAATCTACAGTGCTTCATCGTTGAAGAATTTTAATCCTCATTTCCCAGTTCAGGTTCAACACTCCAGTCACTATACTACAGTAGTTATTGGATTGGATTGGGACCTGAGAGACCAGGGTTTAAATTCCCATTCAGCCATGAAGCTTACTGCGTGACCTTGGCCCAGTCACTACTTCTCAGCCTAGCATACCTCACAGGATTGTTGTGGTAAAATGGGAAGATGGAGAACTACGTATGACCCTCTCGAAGGAAAGGCGGGATAGCAGTGTAATAAATAAATATTTTAGTTGGGTACTTAGTGTCTAAAAAGCTAATTCAGATGTCTATTCCAGAAGTTAGGAAAGAGAAAGGAAGCAATATGCATTTTATGTTGAACAGAAGTATAATCTTAGAATGTGTCAAAAAATGGGGGGGATCTAACACTTCTGAAAATTATCTTTATAACAACTGATACTCTTATAATCTTTCAGTGAAATGTACATGGAAGCCTTCATAGAGGTTCTATTTGGCAAAAACACTGGTCCATCTGAAAATTCTACCTTATTCCTTTTAAAGAACAAATTGTTGCAGAACAATGTTGATCTTTTTTAAAAAATGCCACAACTCAAGAAGTTTATTTTCATTTACGTTAGTGCAGGCTTCCTCAACCTCGGCCCTCCAGATGTTTTGAGGCCACAATCCCCACCATCCTGCTACCTAGGGATCATGGAAGTTGTAGGCCAAAAACATCTGGAGGGCCAAGGTTAAGGAAGCCTGCTTTAGTGTGTGCACCCAACAATCACAGTGTATTTCATCCACTGATTAGTACCAAGCACTTATGTGTATTCATTATTTTCCACCCTGGTCTGCTCACACTGATATATTTCTGGTGTTGTTCCTCCAATTCTTAATTCTGAGATTTTGCATTGCTGACATCCAAGCAGCACCCTGAAAAATACTGAACTTCAAATGAAAAGGAAAACTGCAGCTATAGCACAGAATATCTTAGAGGCTAGGTTTTGGTTTCAAACAGACTGACAGCTTTTCTTGCACAGGCACAGTCCTTTATATACTATTAGCAATAAATGATTAGGGAATCCTAAGTAAATAGGCTCATGCTACTGAAAAATTAATGCCCCAGCCATCTGAAACCCTTGTGCCAATCCCTACTTCTAGTATAACAGAAGCTAACAGAAAGCGAGATGTCACCAACACCACAGTTGATGGGATATTGGACTATTCCAGCCACATTTGCAGCACATAAATGTGCTGGATTTATAGTACACTGTAAATAGGGCTTTACCTCCCTTTTTGTCTGGAAACCGAAAACAAACCTATATTGTATATGAAATTGTGTGTAATTTCCTTTTATTAGAAACAAGTTCTTGTCAGATGTAAACAGTGTTTTGTGGTTGTTTTAGCAAAATTCTAGCCAAAACCAGATCCCTCAAGATGACTCATTTCAGCCTGCTGACCAACTAAATAGTCAGTTACTCTAATACAGGAGTTGTATTCAGCTAAAAAGAACTACTGGCAGCTTTAAAAAAAAAATCCTGAGTGGGGTACCCTGGATAAGAGGGAGAGTTTACAGAACATGCAACTTTTACTGAGAAGCATGCCATTAAATGCAGGGGTGGCAAACCTGGTTCCCTCTAGACATTGTTGCACTATAACTCCTATAATTCTAAAAAAGGTTGTCTGCTAATATAAGAAAAATAATAATAGTAATCTTTTAAAAATCAAAACAAACAAAAAATCACCAGCTGACATCAAGGATAAGATTATTTGATTAATCTCAATATAAACAAATAAATATAAGCAGTCCAAACAAGTATCTTAAATAAACAAAGGGCAACAAGATATTTAAAAAAACAACAACCCTAGGTGATAAAGGTAAAGGTATCCCTGGCCATTAGGTTCAGTCGCGAATGACTCTGGGGTTGCACGCTATAGGCGAGGCGTTTATCCACAAACAGCTTCCGGGCAATGTGGCCAGCATGACTAAGCCGCTTCTGGCGAACCAGAGCAGCGCAAGGAAACACCTAGGTGTTTAGTTTACTTTGCAGAGTAAATATCTTACAGAGCCCACCTTTGTTGTTAATTTTTAGTCTCCCTTCCACAGGAATATAATCCTGTCATCCCTGACAATTAACCACAGATTCTGGGGGTGATCAGAATTGTAGTTCATAAACATCTGCCAGTTAGCCACCCCCAATTTAAACTAAAATTATTCAATTATTAGATTTGTCTAAGATACTGCAGGTAACTTCTCTATCTGATAATTATGACATTTTTCATTAAATTGCTAGAAGGTAGGCTGGACCACAATGTGTCAATCCCTAAAAGAAGACTGAAAACATGTACGGAAAGTAATATTTGTTTAATACAACTCTAGCTTTCTCCAAAAAAAATAATTCATGAAAACTGGAACTTACTTCCCCCACTCTCCATCCAGCTTCTGCACACTGGATTATCTTTAAGGTAAAGGTAAAGGTACCCCTGCCCGTACGGGCCAGTCTCACTCTAGAGGCCGGGAGCCAGCGCTGTCCGCAGACACTTCCGGGTCACGTGGCCAGCATGACGAAGCTGCTCTGGGGAACCGGCACCAGAGCAGCACACGGAAACGCTGTTTACCTTCCCGCTATAAAGCGGTACCTATTTATCTACTTGCACTTAAGGGTGCTTTCGAACTGCTAGGTGGGCAGGAGCTGGGACCGAACGACGGGAGCTCACCCCGCCGCGAGGATTCAAACTGCCGACCATGCGATCGGCAAGTCCTAGGCGCTGAGGTTTTACCCACAGCGCCACCCACGGATTATCTTTGGTCAAGCTCAAAAGGCTGCCTCTGAACTTTATGGGTAAGCATACCTACATTTATTCATGTTGATATATGCATGTAAAGAGAAAACTGAAAGAAGCTAAGTACCTAAAGAGTATGAATCCTGATTTAAGGAGCTCAGAGAATGTTTTTGACAATATATGTATTGTCTACCCCTTTCAGTTCTTCATATCCCTACAAGCCTATACGTCAAATACTTAGAAGCTAGCAGTTATTTGTCTAAAGCCAGCTAGTAAAAATTAACATTTGCTTGGTGTATCTCTGCTGAGCTGACCCTGACAATGCAATACAAATTAAGATAGCATCTAATCTACCTCAGTGGTACATAAGGAACCACTTTAGCAAATGACATATTTAGACCAATAAGAGATATATCACTTTACAATAGCCATTTGTTTTGGTTTTACATGGGTATCCTTGGCTCACAATACTGAACACCAATGCATTAATGCCCCCTCCCCAAATGTGGTGGGGTAAACAATTGCTTTGGGTAAAGCATTGTCAGTGGAGGTGTCCTGGTTGTGGAATGCCCTCAACTGGTGTCTGTGTTGAGTGTTTTTAAGCACCAGGTAAATACCCTTTTTATTTTGTGAGGCTTTTATTTTCTAAAGCTTTTCAGCAGTGCCCAAGGTCTAAAAGGGAATCAGAAAAGCAAACATGTCAAAGCCCTTTTTAAACCTTGGGCACTACTGTTGTTTTACATTATCTTTGATTCTATGTTTATGCAGTATTTGTGTATTTTATGGTTTAAAAACTGTACATTGACCTAAAATCCTATTGCTAATGAGCAGTATAAAATGCTATAAATAAATAATAATCTTATTTCTTTACACACAAAAAAGCTGCAAAAACCCATTTATATCTGGCTTGTTTTAACCATTAGTTAAAGTGGAGGTGGGGAACCTGTGGCCCTCCAGATGTTGTCAGACTCCTATCTCCATCAGCCCCAAATAGGATGGTCAAGTCAGTGATGATGGGTTTTTTTCCTCCCAGCAACATCTAGAAGGTCACATTTCGCCAACCCAGTGTTAAAGGCTCTGCCTTCAAAAATGCAGATAATACTTACTTCCCCAGATCCTACAGTAGTTGGTATCAGCCTTCCACTCATATATTTCATGTTCGGCTCCACACATGAACAGGCTTCTTCATGAACACAGTCCCTTCAGAATGAAACTCAGACTTCTGACTTTCTTGTCGTCGTCCCCCCACCATTTCCACAATTGAGGCTTACTGCTAACGTGCAGGATGCAAAGAGGTGTGAAAATATTGCTCTATGCTTCTACCCATTTTTGCACTACAGAGGCCTCCCCTTTTTCACTGCAGCCTGTAGTCAATCAAATAAGCACACCAGAAATTTTAGGGAAATGCTTTGTAATAGCTTCCAACACAATGAATCAGCCACATTCAAATGGGGGGATCCAGAGTATTCCCAATGAATGCATGTGGAAATACTTGGACACACAGAAGATACTTGATGGATCCTACCTTTATCTGTTCAGACTATTTTTCAGCAAGAAAAATAACATGATTTTGGAAGTCTACACAATAACATGAAGCACATGACAATCAAGAAAGCTATTCATGCAATGATTTTTTTAAAAATTTCTACTATCCCAATCCTAAATATCATCCTCTTTCCTAAATATCATCCTCTTTCCTTTTAATATAAAAAATTGAAACAAAACAGATGCTCGAAATTAAAGACAAACACAACTTGTTTTAGTTTGTTATAACCACACACACCTAAGGTACATAATATATTTGTTCTTTCCTAAAAACTATGCAATGCACTTTGAAAAAATCCTTAACAATTAGCTGAGGTGGAACTTGCAAAGAGCAAATCTTAGCACTGAGAATAACCTGAAAGGAGATTTTAGAGTCTATGTTCACATGATTTAGGCAGGATTGAACTGCTTTTTTCTATACATAGCTTTCTCGTATTGTGTACATTTACAGTTCTGGAGAATTACACAAGCTGTCCTTTGCTCATCTTAGATCATGTCTAAGGCTAAAAGAAAATGTTGAATTAGAACAGACTGTGCTCCATCAGCAAGCAATGTAAGGCCCACAAACCACATGCTGAGATATTTGTGCAGCCCACAGCTTCATGAAAAATCCTTGAAATCTTTGGTGTGTTTTTTAAAAAAAACTTTCCAGCTCACATGACTAAGCAGACAAACTTGAATACATGAAGACAGTTTTTATTAACAGATTTGTGCAATATTTGTGTTATTTTTCAATATCTTATTCTCTGAGTCTATAAAATATCCTCAAGAACTAAATCAATTTTGAGTACCAAAGGTTTTAAGTTACCAGGACTCTTGGTCTTTCATAGGCTAGCTGAAAGGCTGAAAACCATCTACAGCAGGGGTCAGCAAACCTTTTCAGCAGGGGGCCGGTCCACTGTCCCTCAGACCTTGGGGGGGCGGACTATATTTTTGGGAGGGAAATGAATGAATTCCTATGCCCCACAAAGAACCCACAGATGCATTTTAAATATAAGGACACATTCTACTCATGTAAAAACACACTGATTCCCAGACTGTCCGCGAGCCAGATTTAGAAGGTGATTTGCTTACCCATGATCTACAGGCCTCATCCATTACTAATGGTCTCACATCACAACAACAGCATATGCAGATTCACAATATGAAGCAACCCACATTCTGCAAAGTGGCCCATCACGCAGAACAATTTGCCTGCCTGTATTTTGTGCTTTGATTTAGTACTGTGGGCCATGATTTGCCCTTCTGTACTAGCAAGCGAAGACAAGATCTGTTCTGTCACTCTAAAAGAACATGCAGTTTTCAGATTGATTTATTTTGCATAAGAACTCCATTGCTTTAAAAAAAAACCACCTCATTGGCCCTAAAGTTAAATATATTCCAAGTTTGACAGTGTTTTTTTAACAAAAAACTAAGGAAGTTATACGAACACAAGGAAGAACATTAACATCTTCCACCAGAACATTAACATCACAACATTAACATCTTCCACCAGAGCTCCATGACACAGGAAGAAAATACTACTAATCAAGCTATTTGATATCATGAATATAATATAGAAGATTTCAAATCCTATCATGAAAAGATGCTGTGAAGATTCCAACAGCCAGTTTAGGCACCCAACTCTTGTAACAAAAGAAACTGTTCATAAAATATCCAATATTTACATTCTGAAAGATGCTCAAAATGCTGCAATCATGTTATAATTTTATGAAGTACATCTCCAAACGGGGTTCCATCGCTGAAAAACTGCAGCATGACTAACACAGCTCCATTATAAAAGGCAACGTAACCTAGCACTTGTTAGCAGCCAGTGCAACACTGGACTGAGTTTCCATGACAACCAGGGGGAAAATATATAAAAGCAAACTACAGTTAAGCGAAAATTACACTCCATGACAATACATGCAAAATGCAGGAACATTTGCAGTACAGGTTTTGATGAAATGCCCCAATGTACAATGTCAGTGAAAAATAATAATTAACTACAATAATTGCCAAGACTTATTTACCACAGTTGTTTGCCTCCATTTGGTGCAAACACCCTTAAAGTAACAAAAATAAAGAAAATAAAACCATTTGCACCTGTAATACACCAAGTTGTTGCTTTTTTTTAAAAAAAATGGCAATTTAAAATTTGGCATTTGGATATTCTAAGACTGCAGTTTTCACTTCTGTAGACAAGGGCTGGTGAATAGGTTTGTAACTTGCTTCCTAGGATAACATATGGCTTTGAATTATATATTAAGATACTGAGAATTCTGGAATTGGCTGGAACAAGACATTGCTTTCATTGTTTAAGGACTTGCACTTTGAATGTCTCCTGCTTACAGGGTAGTTAGTGCCTGTTTAAATAATCAAGAATTCCACAAAGAAAAAATAATAACAACAGTAGACCAGGTATGTCAATTACACTGACAAGTCAGACAGGCAGAAACCTATAGCAAGGTCATTTATTCAAACTACTCAACCATTTTGCTGAGATCAGCAACAAGTAAATGTGAGCATAACAGTTTCTAATTATTTGTTTATATTTACCCTGCTCTTAAATTTCAAAATTCTCCCGGAGCAAATTACCCAAAAAATGTGAACCAAATAAAACATACACTCATAAAAAATATTTCAAAAAGAACTAAATTCACATTAAAACAGAGTAAACCAGAGGTAATCACCACCATAGACATTTTATCTTGGACTTCATCTCCAAAGGCAGAAGGACTCAGAAAAGAATCTAAACACTGGGACAGTTTTGTGTGAGAGCATAATCTGTAAACTACACTGAGTCCTAAAACCACAGAATTTAAAAATATAAATGCCATCATTTTGAATTATGTCCAGAAATGGCCCGAGAATCAGTGTGGCTGCTTTAAAAACTAGTAATAAATACCGGTACTCCAAATACCCAGGCCCAGTCAGCAATCTAGTTTCAGTACTTCTCACTGACTTACTTTTCTGAATAGTTTTCAAAGGGCATTCCCATGCACAACACATTACTCTAGTCTAAACAGTATGTTACTAGATCATGGATGCTGCATCCACATTCTCCATCCGAGACAGTCCACAGCTGGCAAACCTGTCTACATTGGTGAATGGTGCATGTACCCTTAAGAATGCAAACATGATCCTTAAGGGAAAAGCATAATCCTATCCAGAACAGGATGAACACCAACGTTCTGGTCAGAAAACACCCATCAACAAACAGTACCTCCACATTATCTGGATTAAGCTTCATTTTATTAGCCCTACTCCAGCTCATTAATCATTGCAAACATTGGTTCAGAACTTCCACAACTTAAATGGACATGTAATTTGTAGAATTTTAACAAGCTGGGATTTTTCTAGCTACAGTACTTATATCTGGGTAAAGTTGTGTTTTTTCTTGTATGTTACCATAAATACCTTAATAGATAGATTTAGGTAAAAAAACACACCCCAAACCATAGCTTGTACTGTATTCCACATGAAACTGTCAATATTCAAACATTCAGTTTTTTACTTTATGCATTACAGATTTCACTCTCACAATGCTAACTACAAACAGTTCAACCATTTTGAGGAGCATTGTGAGGAGAGAGAATATTAAGACACTTCATGTCCTGGAAACTAACAGTGCCTTGAATCTACAAGGTTCCTGATACCGTATTTTTCGTTCTATAGGACGCACATTTCCCCCTCCAAAAATTAAGGGGAAATGTGTGTGCGTCCTATAGAGCGAATGCAGGCTGCGCCGCTAAGCCCAAAGCCAGAACAGGAAGACGGAGCACTGCAGAGTGCTCCGTCTCGCTGCTCTAGCTTGGGGATGGCTGCGCGCAAACCTCTGCAGGGCAGCGGGGTGCCTTCACCCCGCTGTCCTGCAGAAGCTAGCAAGGCTGTTCCCAAGCCAGAACAGCGAGACGGAGGGCTCCATCTCGCTGCTCTAGCTTGGGGACGGCTGCGCACAAACCTCTGCAGGGCAGCGGGGTGCCTTCACCCCGCTGTCCTGCAGAAGCTAGCAAGGCTGTTCCCAAGCCAGAACAGCGAGACGGAGGGCTCCATCTCGCTGCTCTAGCTTGGGGACGGCTGCGCGCAAACCTCTGCAGGGCAGCGGGGTGCCTTCACCCCGCTGTCCTGCAGAAGCTAGCAAGGCTGTTCCCAAGCCAGAACAGCGAGACGGAGGGCTCCGTCTCGCTGCTCTAGCTTGGGGATTGCTGCGCGCAAACCTCTGTAGGGCAGCGGGGCGCTGTGCTCCAAAGGCTTCAGGGATCTTTGAGGCTGGCGGTGGGGGAAAGCAGCGCTTCCCCCCACCGCCAGCCCCACAAGCTCTGGTGAATGTACCTTGAACGCACCTTGTTTTAAATTTTTTCCTGTTCTCCCCCTCCTATGGTCTGGTGCGTCCAATGGAATGAAAAATACGGTATTCCCCTGCCCTGTCCACCACCACTGTACATAACTCACCAGAACTGTAACCCTTTATTATACTGAAAAAGTTACATAGGGCTACCCTGCCTACCATGTTTATGAAGCTGTTCACTGGATAGCACCAGAAGCATATTATTTTTCACGAAGCTTAATGTTTAAACATAGTTACTTCAATATACTTGATTGGGGAGCAGAGATTAGATAGGTACCTTCAGTAGCTAAATATATGAAGCACAATTTGATGCAAATAATTGAATGAGTAAATATAAGGTGTTCTGTAGTATAGTACACTCTTAAAAGAACAGATTACATTATACAATGCGTGTTACAGATTTGCTCCACCAGCTTTCTCCCAAGTACTAGCCTCCAGAGCCCTCATCTCGCTTCAGGCCGTGGGATCCGACGTTTGTCTATGGACAGCTTTCAAGGTCATGTGGCTAGCATGCCTAAACCGCTTGTGGCACAACGGGACACCAAGAGGAGTGCCAGAGCACACAGAAACGCCATTTACATTCCCGCTGCAGCAGCATCTATTTTTCTACTCACGTTGGTATGCTTTCGAACTGCTAGGATGGCAGGAGCTAGGAGAGAGCAATGGGAGCTCACCCCATTACGCAGATTCAAAACACTGACCTTCCGGTCAGCAAGCTTATTATCTGCCCAATGTAACATAGTGAGCACAACTGATACAAAATAGCATGCACACATGCTTCCAACATTGTTAAAACTGCCATGCCAGAGCAAGAGTCAACAAATTATGTGTTTCTTTGTGTGATTTTTTTTTGTTCCAGTTTGACAAGAGTGAAGTTTAAAAAAATTGTTTATATGTTTAAAGCTACACCCTGCTTTTCTTTGCAGAGCAAATAAAAAGTCATACTAAACCAGGTTGGTAAGGAGATATGGCAACAGAATACTAGATACGCCAACAGGTTGCTAGACTGACTACACAAAAATAAATACTCTTAAGCATCTGATCATGTGATGAGCTGCTCTGTTGCCCAAGTGGTCAGAGGCCACGGTTGGCCTTGTGCCAGTGTCAAGATGACACCCAGTCACAGTACTCACTCTTAGTCCCAAAACAGTACAGTGTCATAAGGACACCGATGCAAAAAGAGGGCAGATCAAGAAGATGAAAGGTATGTAAAGCCTAAGTTGTCCTTTTGTACATTAATAGAAAGGCTCTGTAGGAGAAACTTTGCCTGGGAAGTTATCCAGACCCCTGCCACTCAGAGACAGAGGGCTAGGGCAATTATAGTACAGTAGATCAATAGAATCAGCTACCCAACACTATATACAGATATAGGACATTTGTACTATGCCACAGCAGAAACCCAAGCAAAGCAAAATCTTTAAATTACACAACCATATTTACAGACCACTGTTGCCTGTCTTAAAAGTATGTTTTAGGACTACAGCCAATACTCAGATGTCAAATAACTCCAGAGTGGGGGAGAACTCAGGCTGAATAAATAGCACTGTTGTGACACAGTGGGAAGGACATTTTTCAGCTGAAATCCCATAACGATTCATGTATCAAATTCTGAAATAAGCAATCACCAATCTATCAAAAATAGCTCTTCTGAAATTAATGCTCTGTCTTAACTAAAAATAAATACAAGAAAGGAGAGCTAAATGCATGTACATACATTGGTCTTATCTTTTAAATAATTGGATTATATATTATTAGGGCTTTGGCATGAAAAAACAAAGCTCAATGTCAGCAATAGCATCAGTGCAATGCAGTGGCCACCCATAAAATCTTGCTTTAACGTTTGTATTGTGTCATTACCTCTTTCTAGGTGCTTTGGAGGTCAAACTGGAAGCCTTGGAATATGAAGGAGCCTTCAAATTAACTACAGAAGCACAAATGCTCCAGAAATTCCTCTGGATTGAGGAAGGAAGACAACAACAGGCAATAGCATACAATCACCTGGCCTCCACCAAATGTGCATCTAACTGCTGGCATTGTCTGAAATTAGGGATCATTTGCTTATTTCTAGCAAGCACTAACTGTTTCAGAAAGCAAAAAAGAAGAAGTAGTTTACAACTGGAATAATAGTTATACTTAACCACAGTGATACCACTCAATTGCATTTAATCTCAATTGCATCCCTGCCTTCCTCCAAGAAGCTTAAGGTGCAGTATACAGTGGTGCCTCGCAAGACGAAATTAATTCGTTCCGCGAGTTTTTTCATCTAGCGAATTTTTCGTCTTGCGAAGCACGGTGTTGGAAAAGTTTTGGAAAAGCTTCAAAAATCACCAAAACCTCAAAAAAGGCTACCACACCGCGTTCTATGAGTTGCTCCTCGAAGTCAAGTCGCAACTGTATTAACGGTGTTAAGAAAAAGGAAACAAACTTGCAAGACGTTTTCGCCTTGCGAAGCAAGCCCATAGGGAAATTCGTCTTGCGAAGCAGCTCAAAAACCGCAAAACCCTTTCGTCTAGCGAGTTTTCCGTCTTGCGAGGCATTCATCTTGCGGGGCACCACTGTATTATGTCAGTGCATTTGATCCTCACAACAATCCTGTTAATTAGTTTACCAGTGTTAGAAACTCAGAAATATAATCTAATACCCAATGGCTCCTTAAACCTAGGTTACAGTCGCCACAATGGAATGCCCCCATGAAGTTTGTTGCTGTTGTTTTCATTTCTATACCACTTTATATTTTAAAGAACAAATCAAGGTGGTTTACAAGACATTAAAACATCAAATAAAACAATTTAAAATAAAACAAATTCAAGTTTCAAGGAAAATATTTCAGATCCTTCTCTAAATTACATTTTGTTTTCCCCAGAAACCAACCTGGCATTTTGTGGTTGCAGTTGGACCTGTGCCAATTGCAAAACATGCCTAGCACATGGCTGATTTCTAACACAGGATTAAACAGAGAGGACTGACCCCAGTTACTTCAAGGCTAAACAGGGATTTGAATTCAGGTCTCTCAAATTCATCCAGTGCCCTGCAGCATGTTAGCTCCCCATGGTGAACAATTCCCATGCCAAGTTTGTACAGACAGTGCAATAACAATTCATGGGGTATGTAGTTCTCTATGTCTCAGTCAGAGCAGACACCATGGGAAGGCTGTTTCCAATTACATTTCCTTTATAAGTCTAACATACAACAATCCTTAGGTAAAATCCTATAGCAAACTCAAGGCAGTCAGTTCCCAGAAACATTTTTAAAACATGCACTGCACCCAATATTGATGGATGGACACATGATCACTTTAAGCTGACAGCTCAGTAAAGGATCATATATACACTAAAACATTGAAAGAAACTAAATTTCAACCCATCTGGCATGATTTTTGGAACTACTATATGTAGAATATGGCTCATCACACATATTGAAATACTAAGTCACTTAAAATATATATACTGTATTGTTCTTTTTTCCTTTTACTTATGATCGTTTCCCCCTCTTTTTGTCTCATTTTCTCCTCTTAATTTTTTTGTCTTTTAATCACTTTCTAACATTAAATGCAATGGGCTTAAGAAGGAAGGGGGAATGTTTGCATTCAGTAAAAATATATAGGCAACTTGACGTAAACTATCATGATTATTATTTTAATTGGAGCTGGTAAGGATTAATGATCTACTCCAAATCACCCAGAGACCTTCCTTCTTCTGCCCACCATTAATATACTAATCCTATGACTGGGAGACGGTCCAGAATGGTTGTCATTTTGAATAACTACAGGAGACACCAGAGATGCAAATAAACTCTGATTTAAATTTAGGGAAAGGGGTCAACATACCAATTCTTTTAATGATTATGCTTTAGTAAAGATAGTCACTCAATAATTTACAAATTTCTAGAACAAAAAACCATTGGCCTTCAACCATTTTAAAAGTATGAGATGTTCAAAACTAATTTTTAGTCCATCTCCACTTGATCAATTCTGGAACATCCTCTGAAATGTTGAGTGTCCTCCATTTTTCCAGTGTGGACTCCAGTTAGCACACACTGTACACCTCATGACTGGATTTTAACAGTGGCATGCTGCTGCCCCCACACACAATTTTTTATTTTTTTAAAAAAATCTATTTCCTATATACAGGCCAGCTGCACAGAGGTTGAGAAGCAGTGACATTAGTTAGCTATGGTCAACCACCCATCCTGGCAATCTACTCCACAATGCAGAGTTCCTTTCTCTATTGCATAAATATATACAAATATTGCCTGGTAGCTTCTTCCACATGCTAACATTAAAGTCCACACATCTAAAAAATGTCATATTTTACCAGAAGCATATCCAAAGTTGGATTTTTTTTTACATGAAATATCTGATAGTAACCAAGATAAAAACCCTGCCTGTGACAGTGAATTGAGATCAAAAGCATTAACCAGATAGCTTTTTAAATACAATGTGTGATTTTATAAAATCTTGCATTATTAAAGCAATAGAGAAGAATCTACGCTTTAAATTTTCTGTATATAAAGCAGGCTGAGTACTGGTTTTAACCAACAGACCCTTCTCGACTTTCTTTAAAGACGCAAAGAGACTGCCTACAGACTCCTTGAGGATAAATAATTCAGAGCCTAAATGCCAAGGGCAGTGCAGCAAACTGGAATGTTGCATTTATCCAGATGGCAGGGACAAAGCAGACAGTCGTGTGTGTGCCTCACATCACTGCATAAAAGCAACTGCAAACGTGACCTGGGAAGGCAATGGGGAGAAAATACTGTTACCAAAGTTCTCTCTCAGCTCTTGATCCCCAATACACTGTCTATGGGACAGTGAATGATGATATCCCAACTGATCTATGCTCGCACAATTTTGGTCTATGCTCACACAAATTGTGTTGAATAGAACATACTTGGTTCACATAGTGAACTAAAAAGATATTGCAGTTTGCTAGGAAATCTGACAGATTTAGCTACTGCTGAAGTTGCAAAGTTTGTCATGGAGGCTATTTTTCATACCTAAACCTTGGTTTTAGATAATGAAAGGGGGAATTGAAAATGAGATAAAAACTATTAACAGCAACTGTAGGCTCCCCAAAATGGTATTTCATAACTCTACAATGCAGCTTAAATATAATCAAGGTGTCATGTAAGATATGCAATGTAAGCCTTTCAGCTTTTGAACAATGATTAGGTTTGTTTAACCAAAGATCACAACAAAAGCTTCAGAAAAGAAGAGACCTGGATATCATGTCCCATAGATTTATAAAAAGGATAGGTGGTCAGGTCTGGCCTGGCTATTTGAGTTTCAGTGTTATCCTCTAAGATAGCAAGCCCCATCAGCATATTTACAAAGTTGTAAATTTATTTGAAAGCACAGCCAAAAAATGGAGAATGACGAACTGACAAAACAAGCTTCTGGAACACCTTTTTTCCACTCTGGGAAACATTTGTTACTCTTTGCCTACCTCTGGGACAACTACATGCAGAATTAAAACACGTGATTATATGTGTGAAGTATCTACATTAATACAACAAAAACCACCATTATTTATGAGGCGATCCTTTTCATTTGTAACTCATCTGGAGAAAATTAATACACACAGGACAACTAAGAAAGCAGCTCTATTGAAGGGAAACTTACTGAATCCATCTTTAACAGCTCACGGCAAAGTAGATCTTAAGATACTTTGTGTTGGACGCTTTCCATTTACCCTCAAGCAAACTCATCAGATCCAGAGAGCTGCAATCCCCCACACACCTATTAGGGAGAAACCCCATTCAGCACACTGGGACTGACTTCCAACTAAACATTTACAGTATGTCAGGCTGCACCATTTGCTTGGTAGACAGCATGCCAACACTAGCCACAGTGAGTTGGCAACAGTGAATGTAAATACTTCTGACTTTGAGAATAAAATCAATTAAAGGTCAAATTTCTAAACATATACTCAAATTCAACTGCAAATAAATTTTGACATTTATTCTGAAGTTAGTATTTGTGGCTGGGACCTTAGGTTACTTTACAAATACATAATAATTCTGAAGTATTTCACAATAAATGTTAATGTTATATTTAATCAATTGTCAAAGCACACCACACTCACTGCTGCTCATCACCCATGTACTCTGAGGAATAAACCCAGTTTGTCCGCAGACTTTTATTGAGTTCCATCGCAGCACTGGAACTCTGACCACTCCATCCATATTAAGCAAGCAACCAATTTTCCTGGACAGCCACTCTGAGAAGTAAGGGGATGCCCCTATTGCCCTGAGATCCCTTAGGAGGAAATGCAGGATATAAATCTAATAAAAAGAAATAACCTTCATCCCACAATCCTTAAAGTGATGTCTTCCAAGTTCTCTTGTCACTCAATTCATGTTTTCCAAACCTCTTTCACCATCTAGGGAACCAGGCAACACACATAGGAGGGCAGATATGATGCATGGGTCTCCAATTGCTTATTAATTAACACACAATTCCACATTCACCTTAGTCACTTACAATGACTAAGCAATCAGCAAGACACTTACAACGTTTCTACAGCTTTCTGTTTCTCTCCATTACAATGTATTCCTGCTTTGCCTATCCTTCTTTCCTATAGTATCCTATGCATCTCTAACACTATAAATGACCCCACTCTTCCCATTGATTCAAACTGATTTATTTAACTTGGCTTATTGGACTTCATACGGAAACAACAGGGAATGCCTTTAAAACCCAACACTAACAATCATAAGGAAAATGATGCCATCTGGGATTCAAAACATACTTTTCCCAAAAGCTGAATCAAGTACTGTCCAACATACAGTCTAGCAGCAAAGTACAAGTCAGATTAAATGTTCTGACTCAAGGATCAGTACATTTGACTACTATAGGCAGTGACCATTTTGTGCGTGCCCAATCGACACACAACTACCAGCACGTGGGTCCTTTTGGACCTGGAATAGGGCAGAATGGGGCTGGAACAGGGTTATGCGTGCTCTGCCAACGCACACGCAGGGGCCAGGAATGGAACTCCCACTCAAAATGGCTGCCACCTGTGTGTGTATATATGGATACATAGAAAAGGTTGCCCTTGAAGTAATTACTAAAAAAAGTGCTGCAATATTCAGAACATTCTAACACACTTCGCAAATACTCCTGATTCATTAAATTCAAATCTACAAAGAATTCTAGAAAACAGACATTTACAGATATCATTCCATTTAGGAAAATATCCTTCCTGTCATCAGTGTCTCCACCAACAGCAAGGTTTGCCAAAATCCTAAAGACATTTATGATTCACTGAAGTACAGAAAATATCTCCCACTAAAAATGAATTTTAAAAAACCAAGAGAATAGGCATTCTATTTTGCAGATGTAAAGTATAAATAAAAGAACAATGCAGGCGTTTCAATTTCACTCCCAGCTCAGTAACTATAACCACTCATACCATATACATCCCTGTAGTCTGAACATTAACACATGCAATTGCTTCTTGATATGTTTCCTCTCACTGCTGCCTTTCCCACTTAAGAATCCTATTGCTAAAAATCAGTATGTTTACCTATAACAGTACCAAAAATATAATATTTTAACCCAATGTTTACAAACCACTTAGAACAGGAAATGAGCAAACTCAAAGCCAATCCCTGAAATATTTGCACCTTATTTGCATGAACTACATTAGAATTATATGGATCAAACAAACAGAAGTTATATAAATTTTGGTTTAGTGAAAAAAAGAAATACTGCTTTTACAGTACAGCTTGACTAAGCACAGCTCAACTAACCACTCAAACTAGCATAGGATCTGCCTGCTTAGCTCAACAGAAGCCTGAAACAATATCAAAGCAGAGGAGAGAAGCTTAAAACAACATACTCATTCTATTATTTGAACAGCAAAAAATAAAGTACTTAATATTTCATCAATTTTTAAAGCTTGTATTATTGTTATATCTTGATAAGGTAAGTACTTTCAAGCAAATAAAAATATTATACTTTCATTTTACCTTAAGCTAAATGTAAAGCAAGAATTGAAGGTTTTTATTTCGTTAAAAGATTTCCCTAATTGATATAGCATAAATAAAGCCAGACAATACTCAGAGTAGTATAACAGCGGAATGAAAAAGAAGCCTATGCTTGTGAACCAAATATTATTCAAGGACCTATATGATCTCAATATTAGCACAGTGGAATATAATCAAATTGCACTAACTATAAAGGTCGCAATATTGAACAAATTGTAACAATGCTGTCAAGTAATTCATGCAACCAGATATATGCAAAATACCATGGGGACAGAGCTGTGGCTCTTCTAAAGCTTTCCTACTAAGACAATTCCTCCTCTCCTAGCCCGAAACAGTTAACTAGCACATTGTCCTTGCCTTGCCCAAACTGATGTAAAATTTATTACCCAGTTCAATCTTGGGAGAAGGCGTAGATGTGCACAGGCTAGCCTTATCAATTCCTTGTATATAGTACTTGAGCAGAGGGTAATAACATTTGCTGCATGAGCCACCAAATTATTATTCTGTATTGTACACATTTGTGTGGGGGAAGGACAGGCCATGTTATCACTTGCAGTGTGTTACTAACATAAGTCTTCTCTCTGGTGAAAAAGAATTGTGTCTTCAAATGCAGACCAGATTTATTTGCCTCTGCTATGAGACCAGAGCTGTGCATACGGGAACCATTATGCTGCCCATCTATAGCAACCGCACATGAAGCACTCTCATCCACACTTCCAGTCTTGAAGAGCTACTGGTGCTTTAATGTTAGACTGACAGGAGTCTCAAGAACATCCTCAATAACTTGTCCTGTTCAACCAGCTTAGGCAGTTAATTATAAAAGGGCAAAGAGAAGCATGAGAAAACCATGTGTGAACTATGGAGGCTGCCTGTATGATTCTATCCTTGTTACCAGCTAACTCTACCTCTGTGATATTCCTAAGGTTAAACAACATATCTGTATGTGGAAATCCAATTCCAGTAGACTTGGAGAGAGAGAGAGAGAGAAATGCATACTTTCTGACTACAAAACAAAACACATTTTAGGCTCCTTTTCTATCTAGCATACAATATACAAACTTCTCAGTTCAAATAATTCACTTATTTTTCAACTACTGTTTTGATTTTTATATTTATATCCCACATTTTCTCCAAGGAGCTCAAAGTGGTGTACACACTTCTCCCCCTCTCCATTTCATCCTCACAACAACAACTCTATGAGGCCGGTTGGTCTGACAGATAATGACTGGCCCAATATCACCCTATGAGCTTCATGGCTAAGTGGGGATTTGAACCCTGCTTCCTAAGATCTGAGTTCAGCACTCTAACTCCCTATACCATGCCGTCTACTGATACCCATTGTTGCCCATTAAAAGTGCCTCAGATATTGACATTTTACTCTGGGAATTCCCTTTCACTACAACCCTGGGAGTCATTTTTTAAAAAAATCACAGATTTAAGCTCCCTTCTTAACTAGAAGAAACGTATGCAACAAAAGCTTAAAATCCATTTTGAAAGCAACACCTCTGTTTGTTTTCTGAGGGCGTTTTACCCAGGAAATGTAACTGATAATGGAATGGCCATGTTGAAAAAAATAACAGAAATAGTGTGAGCTGGAAAAACTAAGAAGCAAAATTACCATCGTCCATTACAGTTGATCATCTGTGAATTAAAACTACAAAGTGTTCAAACAAAAAAATATGTTACCTAATTTTACTACATTCTTTGCCTTAGCTATTTTGTCCCCCATTCAGTTTCTAGAATTATCCTCTGAGATGCATTTGGCTTTAAAAGACAGTGACTGATCTGCTCACTCTTAATCTATAAGGCCAGGTTCCTGGTGACAAGGGAGATCTGTGTACAAACTGAGGGGGAGGGGACAAGTTCCTTCCTGCAACTGAATATCAAAACAGAGCCACAACTTTAATGAGCAGGAGCCGATCTGAACACACCAGCCCTTGTGTCTCAATGAACAGACTGATTTTCAATCCACACGCACACATCCCTCACAAGACAGCTGCTTTCTCTGGGAAAAGGGCAGAGGGCATTGGAGGGCTCAGCTCATCCAAGCTTCTTGGAGAAGGGGGGGTGGACAATTTGCCTTTCTAAACATGTAATCAATTCTCTTTCTTAAGAGACAGGAGGAGTGAGAGGGATCCTAAATTCTGTTTGGAGACATGCAGCTGCTTTTTATTTCTTGTTTTAAGAGAAAGGAAGACAATCCACAGAAGAAACTAAGAAAAAGAAACAAAAGGCAGAAGAGCTCTTCTTTTACACATATACACATAGCTAACACCGACTGAAAGATGATGAAATGGGAAAAGGAAACTACCATAGCAAGCGTAATCTTCACTGAATCTATTCCAACAAATAACATCCCTCCTCCTAGACATTTTGCTAGTACCCTGGGCTTTCAACTCCATAACTTCCACTCCTTTCTGCTGTGAGTTTTACCAGACTCTGACCTCACCCCACCCCCACCCCCACCCAATCCTGCACCATCTGCCTCTGCAGCACCAGCGCTCCACACCTCCCTGTTTCAGCAGCTGGTTTCCAACTACAAAGCATCTATGCAATATACTCCATCTCCACATTTCTGCTGTGTGCCCAATCTCCCATACCCATAACATCCCAGTCAAACTCTAGAGACTCAACCCTTGTCTGTCTTTAGCAACCCTCAACCTTCCTTTCCACGTACCATTACTATACACACACACACACACACACACACACACCAGCTCATCAGCTTCTTCATGAACACCAACACATTCTGCCCACTTCCTTTCACTTTTTGTGACATACAACACAGTCCTGTAGTTACCTCAACCTGTACAACAGATCTGTACCTACAACCACTAATACAGATTAGAACCTGCACCCCCAAAGAGGCAATTAGAAATGTGGGAAGACACTTGTGCATCTACCAGAGGATGAGATTGAAGGGCTTTAAAATCCCACACACCCCAATGCTCTTTGGCCACCACTTTTACCACAAATGCTTATGGAAATAAAACAAAATGTTCCTTCTCACCAAAATAGAAGAGAACGTACCAACGTGCCCTACAATGTAATCTCAACGCCCTTTCCTCATATACAGATAGGCCTCTCTTTTCTTTTTAATCCCCCGCAAAACCCCACCACTTCGTTTTGACTAAATACCCTTCCAACCCTCCCCCCACCCCCCACATACTCGACACACACAAATACACACACGTGGCCAGTATTACCCTTTCCCCCCTCGTTTTCACCGTAGGCCTCATCAGTTTCTCGGGGGTGGCGGCAGCAGCTCCCTCCAGGGCGCCCCTCACGCATGCAACGTATGTCGCTCCGCAAACCCGGGTCAGGCACCATCCTAGCACTCCTTCGCCCCGCCCGCACCCCCGTCATTCGGCACCTTATCAACACCCGCTTCTACCCCGCGCGGGGCCTCCGTGGACTTCGCGCCGCCAAGCCGGGCAGGCCCTTCGCCCCCGCCGAGAGCCCTCACTGAGGTGCGGAGCCTTCCTTACCCGGAGCGCGTGGTTCCCTGCGCCGCCGCCGCCGCCTCTCTCCCTTGCCTGTGCGCCGCTGAGGCCCGAGGCCCGTGAGGGCGAGTGCGTGAGGCCTCTCGCCCGGCCGCCCGCCTGCCTCGCTCGCTCCTTCGCTCGCCCAGGGGGCAGCGGGCCTTTACGAGTGCCGGCGTCGCCTCCTCCGGCTCGCCCGCTCCATGGCCCACCCGCCTTCCCGGCGGCTCTCGCTGCCTCCTCGCTGTCCCGAGCGTCGATTCGCCAGCGGTGCCTTCCTCGTCCGCCGCGGTGCCTGCCTCGTTCGCTCGCTCTCTCGCCCAGCCAGCGCCGTTTCCTCCCTTCCCACACACACAGCCCCAGCCTCCACGGCCACCGCCGCTGTTGCTCTCGCCACCAGAGCTGAGCTTCCCCATTGGCCCAATGAGACACTCCGTCTCATTGGCTGCCGGCACAGCAACGATATAGGGTGGGACGTAAGAGGGGGAGGAGGGGTGAGCAGGGAGGAGGAGCAGCCGTAGACACCGGAGTGACGCGAGCGCGCGTGCGACGGGATTAAAGGAACGTTGCTTTTCCTCGGAGCGCGCGGGCGCAAGGAGGAGGGACCCAATGGGAGGGGGGAAAGCAAATCTTGGGATTGGGCAAACGGATTAGCGCGTCGTTGATGACAAGCGCGTGATGGACGTCACGTGTTTGGAAGTTCTTTCCCCTCCCCCCTTCCCCTCCCTACTTCTTCTGAGCTGCGGTTGCTATGGGTAACCCATTCAGGGCCTAATCGCTAGAAGTCGGGCCTAGTCCGGGCGAAAGCCTTTTCTCCGAGCTAATCAAGGCCTCCCTTTCCTTTCTTCTCATCTTTTCTCTTCTCATTTAAATATAGCTGTCGTCTGCTTTGCTGTGTCTCTGCTCGGTTGCGAATAAATCTGCGTGGGCTCGGTGGGGTGGCTTCATCATTTCCCCAAACCCTCAAAATCAAATATATTTTGACAGTACCGAAAATAATCTATAGGATGTTCTGTCTTGCTTTCCCTTGCTTTCTCATCCACCCAAAGTAAAGTCCAACACTATTGTAGCTAAATCTCTTTTGGTCCATGCTTGCTTAGGAGTAAATGCCATTTGAGTTCAGTGGGGTTTACTGCCACCTAAACATGCATGGAATTGTAACCTTGTTTGTTTCTTTGTTTTAAAAAATGCAGTAAAATGGCTACATACAAATTCAATAAAACAGAGAATACAGCACAAAACAATACATAGTATAACAATGTATTGTTGCCTTTAATTGTAACCTTTAAGATGCTCACAAAAAGCAATTGTTAAGCAGGATTGTATTGCTACTAACAGTGTAGAATCTAAACAGTGAAAAGCTAAACTAAAGCTACTAGTGTTTCATCTGACTGATTCTGATTGCTGGCTACTTTTTGTCTTATTTAGCTTGTGACATTGGAGAGAGCTGTGTTTGTACACCATTGAGTCATTGGAAACTTTTCAGAAATCTAAGCAATAGCAAGGAATAGCTCCCCCCCCCCCGCTGCTGCTACAGAATGAATGGGGGGGGGAGAGAGTAACTAGCACTTCCAGGCTTGCCCACACTGCATTTCAGGTTTTAATTAAGCTAATAGAAGCAGTGATAGAGAAATAGCATGTCACTTACTTGCTTTGACTAAAATTTTCAACCCTTGGTAGTAAGAGAAGAAAATGGTCAAGTCTGACTTCTTTTGACAAACTTGTATATTGCTACTGGTAGAGGAAATGAGGCCCCTTTTCCCCTCACAGGTGACCTACTATGGGACACTAGAGTAATGGAAATACCTTAACTTCACTATTAAGCTTTCTGTGGCTTTCCCTGCTATGAGTTTTGTCCCTATGTTTCCCTCTCTGGATGCCATATCATAAAGGTAAAGGTAAAGGTACCCCTGCCCGAACGGGCCAGTCTTGACAGACTCTGGGGTTTGTGCGCCCATCTCACATCTATAGGCCGGGGGCCAGCGCTGTCCGGAGACACTTCCGGGTCACGTGGCCAGCGTGACAAAGCTGCATCTGGCGAGCCAACGCAGCACACGGAACGCCGTTTACCTTCCCGCTGGTAAGCGGTACCTATTTATCTACTTGCACCCGGGGGTGCTTTCGAACTGCTAGGTTGGCAGGCACTGGGACCGAGCAGCGGGAGCGCACCCCGCCGTGGGGATTCGAACCGCCAACCTTTCGATCGGCAAGCCCTAGGCGCTGAGGCTTTTACCCACAGCGCCACCCGCGTCCCCACATGCCACATGCCATATCATACAAACTCTCAAAGGAAAAATGACACATTATTCCCAAAGAGTCACATTGTTAGTCTCTGCAATGTTGTATGCAAGCAGAGGCATACCTAGGCTCCCTTGTGCTCTGTATTGGTGCCCCCTCATCCCCCCACACCAGCAACTGGATTCCTCCAAGGCACCCAGAGAAGCTTGTGCACCTTGCCTGGCAGCCCAGAGCAGTGGAGGAATGGTCCGCAAAATGTGCAGAAGGACTGGTGGACTCTAGCCACACCATGCCTGAGTGGAGGGATATGGTTTTTGCACCCCTACAGGACCTGTGCCCTTGGCTTGGCAGGTGCAAACCTGGCCAACCCCTAGATGCAAGTTATATTATTTTTTTTTATTGCCACGTCTTAATAGGCAACTTCTCTTTTTTTCTTTTTTCCCCTCTCTAAATATATTTGGCAGTAATACTTCTTCTGAAGAAGCATTAATGTTTCTTCTGGGTCAGAGATCTTGCAATAAATAGAGTGAAACTTTAAGCCTCCCATGAGGCAGCAGAGACCTTTTATTAAAGAAGGCCATCTAGCAGTTCTTGATTTTATACTCTGTGGAAGAATTTAAAGGTTCCTATAAGTTAAAATTAAATCCTCACGAGGGTGGATCTTTCTTGTTCAAGGATGAGTGCATGTGGAATTCATTACTATATAAAAGAGTCTTGAGGCATCTTTAAGATAAACAGATTTATTGTGGTGAAAACTATGCAGACTTACAATCTGGTTAGCTAAGTCTACTCAGAAGTTGTTGGTATCTGTCTGTCTCAAGAGACAATGGAGTGTGCCTCCGGGTGTGAAATCAACCCACTGTGTTAGCAGCACCAAAGTGACTTATTCAGGATGCAAGCCTGGGCAGTGTGTAGAGAGGTCCTGGGCTGCCCAGAAGACAAAACCCCCATTTCAGCCTCGCCGATATGGTCCAAAGGAAAGCAGAGCAATACGTTTGGTACTAGTTTGGCTGCATGAGTTGCCAGAAGTGTACAAGGAGCCATCCAACTGTTTTTGGGACTCTACTCCGGAATTGTGTAGGTTTAATCTTTAGCCTTTTATTATCCCAAATATATCCTGAAAGACTGAGGGTTTGAGACTCATTGGCTACCCACACATAGTTTAGGTAGCCAGAATGTAACAAGGACTGAGAGTTGGGGGGGGGGGCTCATGTAATCTCACTGTAAACATGTGGTACAGTGACAATAAAGTATTTATATTTTCTATTAAGCCATTTCCTGGGGTGTGGCCGCTGTTTTATGCTGACAGTTTCTAGGAGCCATAGGTGTCAGCCGAGTGCAAGGTTGACAAACTACCCCAGAGGAAACAAGAGATGTCCCCCTGCAAAAGTACTACCCCTCCCCTAACACCCCACTTAGAAGTACTATTTAATTCAATGAGCCTTACTTGCAACCCTAACCCCACTTCATCCCATGCATTAAGTGCTACCTCCAGTTAACCAATCTACATAGATTATCAGTAGATAATACAAAATGTAAACAGTGAGGCCAAATGGTTGTGAAATGCAGTAGTCTGATAATTTTATGTAAAGCTTACATGTATTTAAGATGCTAAACATTCCTAGCAGAAATAATAAATGATACTACAATCTTCCTAGCTTTATTGTGCTAATTTAACATTGTAGTGTGAATTTTGTTACCAACTCGGTTTTAAAAGTAGGTAGCTGCATATGGGAGAGGGAATGAACAAGAGAAGTGCCTGGATATGGATTATTTTTTTTCTCACAATGAACTGATGTCCTAAGATAAAGCAGCTTTCTGCTTAAAACTTTGCCTTCTTTATAGCAATGTGAGATATTTCTAAAACATGAGAGAAAACAGAGTAGACCTGGCATTCTTTAGAGGCAGACTATCTAACACCTTTACAACAGATGACATGCAGCCCAAACCTATCCATTTTTACTTGGAAATAAATTATGTTGGTTTAAAGGTAAGGGTAAAGGTAAAGGTACCCCTGACTGTTAGGTCCAGTCACAGACAACTCTGGGGTTGCGGTGCTCATCTTGCTTTATAGGCCGAGGGAGCCAGCATTTGTTCGCAGACAGCGAAGCAGAGCAGCGCACGGAAACGCGGTTTACCTTCCCACCCGCGCAGTACCTATTTATCTACTTGCACTTTTACATGCTTTCAAACTGCTAGGTGGGCAGGAGCTTGGACCAAACAATGGGAGCTCACCCGTCGCAGGGATTTGAACCACCGACCACCTGATCAGCAAGCCCTAGGCTCAGTGGTTTAGACCACAGTGCCACCTGTGTCCATGTTGGTTTAGTTTGGACTTATTGCCAAATAAATATTGTAAACTTTAAAAAATAGTTTTCTGTTAAATCATCTTTAGTTGCTGTCAGCACAAACGGCTTTTATTAAAAATTTAACTGGAAGTCATCTTGTTATTTAAATAAGTCACTTTACAGTGGTACCTCGCAAGACGAAAAGAATCCGTTCTGTGATTCTCTTCGTCTAGCGGTTTTTTTGTCTTGCAAAGCAAGCCCATTGACGGATTAGCGGATTAGCGCTATTAGCGGCTTTTAGCGGCTTATCTGCTGATCAGATCAGCTGATAAGCGGCTTAGCGGCTTAGAAAAAGGGGGGAGGGAAAAAAACCAGCAGGAACTCGCAAGACATTGTCGTCTTGCGAAGCAAGCCCATAGGAAATTCGTTTTGCGAAGCACCTCCAAAACGGAAAACTCTTTCGTCTAGCGAGTTTTCCGTCTTGCGAGGCATTCGTCTTGCGGGGCACCACTGTACTCTGATGTCACAGATTCATTCACTGTGTGACTCATTGTTGTTTAGTCGTGTCTGACTCTTTGTGACCCCATGGACCAGAGCACAGAGGAGTATTAATGTATGGGAATTAAGTTCTGCCAAACTGACTTTAGTTTATTTACTAACTAGTGTATATTGATAGTGAACCTGGCTGAGAATTCGTGAATAGGATTCTGTGGGGAAGTGGGTTCCCCCTTCTGCTTTTAATTGTCCATCTGTTACACTGTATTAATATACAGGTCTCCTCAGTAGTAAGATCTGTTGAGTTCAATGGAACTTGCTCACAGGTAATTGTATAAGATTGCAACCTTCCTCACTTGTAGCTCTAGTTGCACAACTAAAGCACAATGTAGTTGACTGTGTTATTGATAGAGGCAAACAGGCTCCTGTGGCTAGGTAAGCATCTTGGTGTCTATTTTCTAAGCAGGAGGCATTGATCGTGTGATGGTCTCCTATTTCAATCGCTATTCTTATGCCACCAAATTATGTACCTTGGTTGGTTTGGGTGCAGCAGACTTACAAGTGCTTATTTTGACTTGTCTGCTGTCTATAATCTCTGAGACCCTTACATTGCATGAGTGGCAGTGCCATGGAATTAAACATGAAGTTCAGGCACTGGCATGAGTAAGGGTTACATTTATTGTCAAACGGTAGCTTCCTTTTTGCCTGGTTGCGTCTCATCCTATACAATGTGTACCTTTTACAAAGGAAAAAAAAGCATAATTAGGGACAGCTGTAGAAACTGGCATCTGCCTCACTCTTAATGATCTGCTTCAGATTTGAAGCCCATTAACTGTCCATAGTGCCTCTGTCATAAAATATAAGTAGATTAAAGTGGCCCCATAAGAAGACAAGTCTTTAGAATTTAACTTTAATAATCAATCTGTATTCTCTTATATTTACAATATGGCTTATATTTATAGCTTCACCTGTGAAATGGTTCACACAACTGTTGCAGTTAAATTATTCTCATGACCAACTCCGTCCAGCAGCAGTAAAATCATTTCAAAACAGTGCCCTTTCCCCACCAATATCTTCCAATGATGTCATAGCTGGAGAATATCCCGGTAATGCCAGCCTGGATCAGGCTATATCTGTGTTATCTGAATACTGGATATGTTCCCAAAAGAAACCTTATTACTATTCAAATGGCATTGAATTAAGTCACCTTTTTTCAAGGTTGCATTTCACATGTTCAAATAGTGGATGCTAATGCTTGCAATTATGTAATCCATGTAGTACATCTCCAGCTATATTAATTTGGAACCGTTGCTATTAAACTTTTTTTTGGAGCCAAAACAGATAGGCCTCTAACATCTCATGAGTACTAAGTCAGGACAAGGTAGAAGGCATTATGAGGAACCTGGGATAACTGTGCCCTGTTTTGCTTAGGGTTTTATCTCAATTGCTTTAGAATGCTTCACATATGCCAATGCTCAATGTTATTTGGGGCTACCTGGACATCCAAAACTTGATTTAAGCACCACACACAAAAAGTGTTGTGATTGTGAATACCGCAGTTCATAAAAGGTAAAGGTAAAGGGCCCCTGACAATAAAGTCCAATAGCAAATGACTCTGGGGTTGTGGTGTTCATCTTGTTTTACTGGCCAAGGGAGCCAACATTTGTCCGCAGACAGTTTTTCCGGGTCATGTGGCCAGCATGACTAAGCCGCTTCTGGCGAAACCAGAGCAGTGCACGGAAATGCCGTTTACCTTCCCGCCAGAGCGATACCTATTTATCTACTTGCACTTTGACGTGCTTTTGAACTGCTGGGTTGGCAGGAGCTGGGACCGAGCAACGGGAGCTCACCCCATTGTGGGGGTTCAAACCGCCGACCTTCCAATCGGCAAGCCCAAGAGGCTCAGTGGTTTAGACCACTTGTTGACTAACAAAATTATTATTAAAAAAAAATTCCTGTTTCTCTAGATAGATGTGTTGTGTATGCAAAAAAGTATTTGTCTGTTGAACTTCATACCTTCTAGTACTAGATATTTGTGGTGGAGGCAGAAGAGTCATATTTTTCAACTCACCTCCAGTCAAGTAACTTGCCATCCACCCCCATTGTTGGACCCCTAGCATTAGTCAATGAAAAGGCACTTCTGTCATACCAGTTATAACTAAAGCATAACATGGAAACTAAAATAATCCTGTAATATTAAGGATGCTCACTTGAAAATAACCTCCAGCAAAACCAGTAAAATTTACTTATGAAAAAAAAAGTGTGAATGCAAAATACACTATATTTTCCATAACTCTTAACATGTGAGGCAACACTCACCTCCCCTTGTCCCCACCCAATGCACATCCATTCTGTTCCCCAACTTAATGGTTTTATTGTGCTCCCATATTTAATGTCTCACATTTCAGCAAATCACATCCCAATGCAGGGATGCAGATTTTGTCTGGCCACCAGAGTTTAATTGTAGCCACTTGAATTTCATGTCTATTAATGAAGCTGTTGGTCAGTGTTAGACCAGTAACACTGACTTCTAATATGATACAAAAAGGCTATTTAGTATCAGACTCCTAGTTTGATTTGAAAGTTTACCCAGACACATCCCAGAGGAAGCCAGTTAACATCCTGGGTGTGTCTGTGACAAATATGGTCACTGAGATACTTCAGTGGGAGAAGTGAGAGTTTTGCAACACTATTGTTGTTTGGGAGTGATTGTTGCTATGTTATCCCTACAGAAAATAACTTGTTTAGGGAAGAAGAGTCTGCCAGCTTTCTGCCAGTGAAATTGTGAAAGCCTCACAGCACTGCAGACCTGTTCTTCAAGCAAATTTAATGGTTTTTAATTTGTACACGGAAGCATACCATTAACTTGAAGGTGACATCAGTGATCTTATAACTCTATCAACAGCCTTGTTCTGTCGCTCAACTCTTAAGAAATGTCTCCTGCTTACCCAGCTTTTTTTTTAAATAAAAAAATTGCAAATTTAATCCCTTGCTTTTTCCTCATTTGTTTTGGGGGCCATGGAGGGATCGAAGGTGTGTGTGTGTGTGTGTGTGTGTGTTTTGTGTGCAGGTTCAATAGGAGCCTCTGAATGAAGCTAACACCCTTTTAATAGCCCACATGTGCCCTACATGCAAATTTAAAACATACTACGCCCAGTGTGGGAACCAGAATTAATATATGTGTTCTGTGATGCTGAACCTTCCCACTTCCTGTATTTAAAAAACCACCAATGTACTCTCTTAGTGTTGTTTGTTTTTCTAAAACTATTATAATTTTTCATTTTCTTCATACTTTATGATCCATTATCTGTTGTGCACTTTTAAACTTCTGACAGTGTGTGCATAAAACTATACATGCATGTCAATGTAATTACAGTATGATGACAAAGTAAATATGATGCATCATTAAACCAAAGCTTGTGAATAGCAGTTATTGTGTCCAAGAAAATAAAGCAAGGTTTTGAAATCTGGTTCTCTGCTTGGCCACACATTTTTGATCTGAATGTACAAACCATGGCCTCTAGAAAGCTAGCTTTCAGCCTAGTTTCAGGATTAGAAAGCAGTGCCTGGCTGATGGAGTAGTTACTTGCCTTCACATAGCTATCTGTAATGTGTGCAGCAGCAAATTTCTAAAAGGCGGTGATATAGAAGGATATAGTGTGTAGTCAGAAATCTATTTAAATCCAAGTACAGCAGCTTAATCGGTTTGTGTATATTTAATCAGTGCGGTGTCAAGTTCAAGTCGCTGGGGAAATGCTGCTGCTATCCTAGTTCCACAAATAGGCAGCTGAAACCACCTTCCTTTCACAAATATAGCTGAAAAACAACTTCATGCTTATTGAGCTGAAAGCGTTACAGAGTCCTAAACTGGCAAAGATGCAGTAGGGGAACAGCTTGCAGAAATAATGTACGATTTTGTCCCTTCAGTTTTATTCCCATCCTCAGATGACTGGAATTTAATGTTAAGTCTTAAAAAACAGTAATAATGACGAGCGAAACAGCGATGTCCAGATATCTCCCTAGCTCCTCTCTCTCCCCCCCCCCCGGGTCAAAAAGAAGAAATGCAAGTTTTGAAAAGTGTGTCTGAGGGGAGGCGGCCGCACTTAAAAGAGGGCATATTTCTGGGCCGAGCGTGGGCGAAGTCTGGGCCCCGCGTTTCCCTCCAGCCGAATTTCCCATTAGGTGAGAACAGCCAGGCGCGGCCATCTTGAGAGCGGGCTACGCTGAGCGGCTGCCAGCTTTTAAGATGGCGGAAGCCGCCTCCTTTCCAGCCTCCGCTCGGCTTTCTCGCCAGGCCCCCGCCTGGATCTCACCGTCCGCACTGGGGAGCTGAACAGCTCGGTGCCTGGACCATGACCGGGGCGGTCTCCTTGCTGTTGCTGCTCCGGAGGAGCTGCCGCCGCGCTCTACGACTGGCGCCGCGGGCTTTCCCGGCGGCCGAGCTCCGGGCTCTGCAGAGCGGCTGGCCCAGGATCTGCACAGAGAGCGGTGGCGACGGCCTTCAGGTAAGGCTGAGGCGGTGAGGCACCGAGGTCTCTTAAAACTGCCTCATCACCCGGGAGGAAAGCCCCCCCCCGGCCTGAACCCGCTAAACCTGCCATCTCCTGGTGGTGACAGTCATGAGGGTTTTTTCTATTAATCACCCCCAGTTTTCACAGAACTTTCTGCAGCTGCACAACCAGCAAATGAGAGTGCAATCCTTTGCACATCTGTCCAAGAGAAAGCCTTATCAAGCTCAGTGGGACTGATTCCCAAGTCAGCGCGTATAGGATTGTAACCCCTGCCTTGGTAAAAAGTAGGATGTGGGTTGTACAGTACCGAGAAAGCGGGGGAATCAGCGTGATATAAAGGAGTGTGTTCCTTTCGGACTTGGGTTCCAATGGTCTATCAGCCCTGAGTTGCAATGGGTGACGTTAGGCCATTCACTCTCTTGCAGCCTAGCCCTAACCTACTTCACAGGGTTATTGAGAGGATAAAACGCTGGGTGTGGGGGAAGGATGGGATAGGAAATGATAAGGCTTTATTCATTTACATTTATATCCCACCTACCTTCCGTCATGGAACCTAAGGCAGTGCATGTTCATGCACAAAATAAATAATAATACCAAAAAAGTCTCTGCACCCAGAAAATTGGCGTATCAGGGGGAATCATTCTTACGTAAGCTTTTCCCTGACGTGCCAGTTTTGTAGATTGAGGGATTGGCTTCTTGCATCTTTGTTTAGAGCTCTTGTCTCTGACTGTTCAGAAATTAATCTCCTCCAGAATCAAAGTTTAACCATTTAAAAAATGCAATCATATAGCATGAAGCAAGAGTGTCAGGAGCAATCAAATAATAATAATAATAATAATAATAATAATAATAATAATAATAATAATAATAATAATAATAATGTATATGAAACATAATATCTCTAAGGGCATGAGCAATTAAAAAGATTCAAAAAATCCTTGACTCCAAAAAGACAGCAGAGTTGGTGGCAATCAATAGTTTGCAGGTCTCACAATGGAAAAAGCCCTATTGTGCTCACCATCCACCTTCTGGAGGTACATTCAACTATGCAACTCCTTGCCTGCAGCCATAAGTGATAGGCCCCTCACTCTGGCTTGCCACCATGTCTACGAACTAGGCTTGAGAGGACAGAGCAAATTCACATGCATTTTGCCACTGATTCTTACAACATCTCTTGTAAATGTAATTAATTATTCCTATACAGGATTGTAAGGTAGCTATTTTGCATTTAGTCTGGTATTGGGCATTCTAATATATACACAGATATTCTCAGGAGGAGGAATTGATAAACCATGCTTTTGTGCTAATCACTCCTAGTGTGGCCTCCTGGCCTGTCAAAAAGTCCATCAAACTCCACCCTAGAAAGCCCCTGACCCCACCCATGACTTCATTCCCTGGTATCTATCCATGATTCCCTGTAACCCTTGGACTGTTCTGTTTCCTCCTCAGAGCCTTCTGTCTCAAGTGCTTTCCCCCACACCTGGAAGACTTTTTCGGTCGGTAGCAAAAAGCCAGTTTATCCCCTTCCGACTCTGGAAATTTCTGGGTGAGTAAGGAAAGCTTGACAACAATAGTGCCTTTACTGGAACTTATTCCTGCCATGGCAGTGACCAAAATGTTGGCCATTGTTCTATTTCTTCCCCACCCCCAATTTTCTTGCAGTCTTAAGTGTATCGCTTCCTCAATTACTCAAAGCTGGGTGCACAAACAGAAGCCAAGTCTGAAGCCATTGAAATGCAAATGTTGAGCTCTGAATACACTGGACAAATGAATCGCTTTTTCCAAAGTGTGAGGGTTACATGGGAAATCACACTAGGCAGCTAAGGGGTGGGCTTTTCTTGGGTCCCACCCAGGTATGACCAGACTCACCCCAAAGAGTTGTGCCTCAGGCTAGGCTCAGCCGTTGTTCCCCCCACCAGGCTTTCCTGATATTCCCTTTTTTTTTAAAAAAAAATCCAAAATAAAAAACAAACATTTTGAAATTGCTAACAAGGCAATGTATCAGTTACAGATAGGTAGCCGTGTTGGTCTGCCATAGTCAAAATAAAAAATTCCTTCCAGTAGCACCTTAAAGACCAACTAAGTTAGTTCTAGGGGACGCGGGTGGCGCTGTGGGCTAAAGCCTCAGCGCCTAGGGCTTGCCGATCGAAAGGTCGGCGGTTCGAATCCCCGCGGCGGGGTGCGCTCCCGCTGCTCGGTCCCAGCGCCTGCCAACCTAGCAGTTCGAAAGCACCCCCGGGGGCAAGTAGATAAATAGGTACCGCTTACCAGCGGGAAGGTAAACGGCGTTCCGTGTGCGGCTCTGGCGAGCCAGAGCAGCGTTGTCACGCTGGCCACGTGACCCGGAAGTGTCTCCGGACAGCGTTGGCCCCCGGCCAATAGATGTGAGATGGGCGCACAAACCCCAGAGTCTGTCAAGACTGGCCCGTTCGGGCAGGGGTACCTTTACCTTTACCTTTAAGTTAGTTCTTGGTATGAGCTTTCGTGTGCATGCACACTTCTTCAGATACACTGAAAGAGAAGTTGCCAGATCCTTCTATATAGTGAGAAGGTGGGGAGGGGTATTACTCGGAAGGGTGGTAATTCCCACCACCCTTCTGAGTAATACCCCTCCCCACCTTCTCACTATATAGAAGGATCTGGCAACTTCTCTTTCAGTGTATCTGAAGAAGTGTGCATGCACACGAAAGCTCATACCAAGAACTAACTTAGTTGGTCTTTAAGGTGCTACTGGAAGGAAGGCAATGTATATAACACATTTCCCCTCTTTATATGTAGGTGAACATAAATGTAAGATCTGTTTGCAACTTGGAGCTTTTTGTATGCTTCATCATAATATTACAGTTTATACTTTTCAATAATCTGAGGAAAGGCTTAGGATAAATGTTGCTGAATTTGTATAGGAGATAAAATCATGCCACGCTATATAAAAATCAAATATTTTGAGCTTTGCCTTAGCTAATTTAAGTTGGTAAATCAGTTTTTCTGCCATGGCTCTTTGCCACAGCTTAATGTGCCAAGTATTCAATGTCAACAGTTCAGCAGTTTTCCAATTTTTGGTTGTTGCCCTGTGATCAGCCATCAACAAATTTTATTAGTTCCTTAGATATCACTTTCTTGTCCATGCTGCTGGTTTATGTTTTGAGGAGAACTGGCCTACAAGATGTAAACTTTCCCTTGGTTGCTGTATCCTGTCATTACTTTCTTTTTCTCTTTCCCCCCCTAGCTGTTGCATGTCACAAGTTCAATCCCACCCATGAAAGATTTATTGTGCTATGTCCACAGAAGCCTTGATTATTTATTAGAGGTATTTCACCCCACACTTTAGCTGAAAAAGCTTCTAAACCAGCTCTATATAAGATCAATAAAAAACAGGACAGTCTGTCTGAAAACTGATAATCTGAAAGACACAACATGAAAGGAAGAGGGGATGGGAGGGAAAGAGGAAAATAGCCAAACTGGCAGAAATCACAGAATTACATGATAGTTTTAATAATGGTGAGTTGGAGACAGCTGAGGGAGAGAAAGAGCCTCATGGAGACACCCTTCTTCCCATCACTCCTTGTGCTTCAGCCTGTCTGAAGGAATGTATGCTTCCAGGTAAAGCAGGGAGAAGTTCTGTGAAGCTGGGCTCTTAGCAGAGTTGACAATTAACAAATCACTTTGGGATCTAACTCAACAGACTTTACAAATAAATTGTATAGGAAAGTTTGAGAAATTTAAACCTTGTTTATTACAAGCTGAGATGCTCAGAACTCTGACTGTAAATCTGTTGACAGGTGGCACTGACTATTTTTCTACCTCTGGTTCTCATCGCAATGGCAGTGGTGGTGAAGGATCCAAAGGGAAATCTCCAGAAGAAGATGAGGGTAAGTACAAATAGCAGTTTTGCTCTGAAGCTTCCAGTCAGAAGTGACTACAGCAGAGGTGGAACACCTTTTTGGCTCCATGGACTGGGCCCTTATCAGCGTTGGTCTTATAGACCAAATTTGTCAGGTGATCTGACGGGGGGGGGGGGCAGGATACACATTTGTCAATCACAGGACATCATTATGCTCTCACATGAATGCCAAGTGGGCGTATTAGCCCAGCTGTCAAAATTCCTCAGGAGGCTTTGTGAGTCTTTCCCCTCCCCCTGTGAAACTGGAGATTTAAAAGGGGAGCACAGGGAGACTTGCAAAGACTTTAAGACTGTGTCCACACTCCCATCTCAGCCTCCAGAACTTGGTTGCAGTTCTTTTGAATATATACAGCTTTATGTATTTCAGGTATTAAAGCTGTTTAGAAGCCAATATTAAATGGATGCCTTATTTTGGAGCAGAAACTCTTCTACTGAGGCATGTGTTATTGATCCAGTTAAGTTTTTCAGAGTCTACACAGGCAATATTCTCAACCAATTTGCTTTTGCACAGATGTAACATTTTTGGAGTGACTTTCAGCTTGCTGCTTCAGTGGTTTTAGCATCGCTCCTGCTTTGGGTATCAAGTAACCATGCAAATATAATGAAGAAGGGGAAGCCTTCATCAGGGTGGAGAGAGCCATGCTGCTGGCAGGGAGGCAGTTAATATATTTTAACATTTAGCAGATGTTGGCTGTGTTAGAGGAGAGGGGAATACAGTGTTCATTGAAAAAGAAAGTTTTTTATTTTAATTAGAAAATGATATTGAAATATGCAGATGGGAAGGGATAGTCTTGCTAAATTATTTTTCTAAGGGGTACATGCATGTTTGTGTTTATCAGCTGCTTATTATTTACATGCCTTTACCCGAAGGATCCAAGCAGGGTTGGAACAATTAAAAAAAGTAAATTAAAACAATTTAAAACAGCTTCCTAAAAATATACATCTCAGGGGTCAAGTCAGGGTAAAGAGTATTTTCCAAAAACTGTATAATGAATATGTCAGACTCGCCTCCATGGGGATGCACCCATCATTTTACTAGGACATTTTAAAACCTTTGAAATTTCAGGGAAACTGTTATGAGGATGAAGAATATTGGCTCTGGTGATATTATATGTGGCACAATGAGGTGGTGAAGTGGACTGCACCACTTTAAAGTGCAGAGGGGTTCTTCCATTTTTGAATGCTCCTTTACATTAAAAATATTATGTCAATAAAGGCCAACACTGCAGGCAAAAGGATGGGATTATTGATGTATTGCAGTGTAATCTAGCTATGTCTACTCAGAAGTAAGACTTATTGAATTCAACAGGGCTTACTCATAGTTAAGTAGGGTTAGGATTGTAGCCCAAGTCTTCTGTTTTGCATAGAACTTTTACATGTGTGGGTTTTCAAAAACCATATCCCCTATCTGTGGGAAATATAGCAGCCCTATTCAGGTTTTGTTGCTCCCCATGATTCACATTGTACAAGGACACAGCAGGGGCCCATTCGCTGACCCCACTGCATATCTGCAAAGAGGAAGCCTGCCAAATACCCATAGGCTCTCATTTTGAGTGTTAATCACACAACGAGAATAACACCTAAACAAGTTGAGCATTGCAGTCCACTCCACCACCTGATTCTGCTGCATCCCTAGATCTAGCCATGTGCACCTGAGTATTTAACCTTTGTCTCCCTTCTAGGGAGAGGGCATTGGCACTTGTCAGGGGAAAGCATTCTGAAGATTGGCAAGGCATTTGAGCAGAGTCTGTGTCAGGATTTGGGGGCCAGCAGGAGTATGCATGTACCTCTTGCAGTGATAGTTCTGTCCCGCCACCCCCATCTCTCTGAAAATATTGCGGAGAGCTCCTTTAAAATTTCCTCTTCTGAGCTATAAAAAGATCACAAGGGCCTCCCACAGATGCTTAGCTTCAGAATAGCTTGCCCTCCACCCCCCTTCACACAACCTGCATTTTGAGGCTGAGCTGACCTGACAGTGCCCCCAAGTTTAACATCCCTCCCTTGGAGCTTTCAGCAGATTTCATAGATGAAGCTAAACAGCCGCAGTGGTGGCTGTATTCTGCCCCTCCTCTTTTTTCCTCCTTGATGTAATTTGACTCTGCATTTTAAAAAAGGGAAAGACATATCCTCCATAGAACAAGTGTGCATGTGTGCGTATCCCCGTGCTGAGAGACCAGAAGGGCTTCTGGGCAGGGAGCAGACTTGCACTTTGGCTGCCTTGTGGCTGCAAACTCCTAGTGCTGCTCTCTTGGATAAAGGTGCTGGAAATGAGATGCTTCCTGCTCTTTCATGTGAGCCTGCAGTGCTGGTAAAAAGGCAAGAGGAAGCATCTCCTCCCATTGTTCCTTTGCTTTGAACACTAGCCCTTCCTTCTGCTCTGTGTGCAAAGTGCAACAGTAGATGAGTGTCTCTTGTGGTCCAGAACAGGGATAAACAAGCAGCTTGTTGCCACTGGACCCAGGTGGTTTCAAGCTAATTTCTTCTCCAGTAAACCCATACTCTGTATTCGAGGCTAATGATCTGCCATGTCAGATCTTAGTTTTTAGTTTCTGCCCCTTACCATGCCACTTCACTGTATGCATTGTGTATTAAAAAGTGCTTAGACCTTTACAGTTCTTGCTGTACTTGCTAAAACAAAAGCCCTCTGAGGCGGTTGTTGCCATTCCCATTTTACAGATAGGTAACTGAGACAGTGTGTGTATGGGAGAGAAAGGAGGAGGGAGAGAGGCCAGGGCAGTAGTGGAACATGAATCTGAATCTGCAAAATCTAGGGCTAGTGTTGCATCCAGTAAGCCAAACTGCAGGATTCAGACGGAACAGGCAGTGTCAGGTTAGCAAGGATATATCTAGATGCTGTAATGTGCTGGCTGTCACAATGCTGTCCCAGTTCACACCAGTCAGCAGTTACTTCAGAGCAGGGCCTGTTTTCATCATGACCCCTCTCCCAGCCTCTGAGGAGAAAAGACACCATCCTTATACTATAGATTGAGCTATTTACTATGGAGAGTCTTACATTTGTTGCAAGGTCTTTCCAGGAGCTCCTACTATGAGTGTGTTATGTTATGAGTATGTCCTTTCCAGTGCCTGAAAGGCTGCACAAAATAATATGCAGCAGTCATCTTGGCCAAGAGGTGTGGGTTTTTTTGACTTGACTTGTGTACACCATGACCTACTGAGCGCTACAGCCTTTCCCCGCTTGTAATGGATGGATAAGTTGACTTTGCGAGGTGGAATCCTCCTCTGTGTCTTTGGGGGAAAGATCATCCCAGCAGTAATTATTTACAAAGAGTCCTGTGGCCTGTCACTGCAGCCCCTGCAAGCTTTTAATCATGGAGTTCAGGTTTGGGGTTAATGGCAAATCATTTCTTCATGAAGGCTTTCTGAGGCTGGAATGGGTCCCACAGCTGCTGACAAGAAGTGTCTCTTCCAGCTAGTATATGACTTATTTATGGAATGATTAGTGTGACCACTCTGCAGTGTTGGGAGGTGAATGTGTGTGCTATTTTGCTAAAAGTGGGGTCCCTTTGCTGGTAGCCTGGCAGAGCTGGGTGGCAGAGGCTCTGAGCAACTGGCAAGGATGGATGGCAGAGGGGGGCAAAATGCAGAGCAGTGCAGGCAGATCTCTTCATCTGTTCCTCCTGCCGTTTTCTGGTGTACTTGTAGACAAGAGCCATTCTATGGTCAGCCGGCATCTCTCTGAATTTTCCCACAGCAGCCTCTGAGTTCTACCTCCACCTTATGAGAGAGGCCCAAGTGATGGGGGAAAGCCTTTTACAACTTTGATCAAAGAACGCAGAGGGCACATCTGTTTGGATTGCCTCTGAAACCTAGGAGAGAGCAGTTCTTTATTAGGATTTCCTCTGTCAGTGAAAAGAGGTCATTGCTTGCAAAAAGAAGTTGATTAGACCAAGACGCTTTGCTGGTATGGGTCCTAAAAATTGTAGAGCTCTGAACCCCATGCCTGACAGTGCTGGGGGCTCTCAAGCCAGAAAATACTACTGCAATAGCTTTCCAGTTGTCTCCTAAGCCTATGGGGAGGTTAATGAACTTAGAGCTTTATATGTAGGGTATCATTTGTGGTAATCAAGATAAATGACATTAGTGTGTTGATGCTTTTTATGGACTTGACTTGGTAGGTTAAAGTTGGTGCAAGCTTTCATGATTCGCAGAACACCTCATCAGACAAAATATGTCTTTGGATCCTGGAAGCTCTTAGATGTCATTTTGGTTTTCTGGAAAAAAAACTAGTAAACTTGGGTGCTAAGTACCCGGTAGATTTCCTCTTGGCCAAATGTGGGTGGATTTTTGTGTGCATATGCAGAAGTTCAGAAAAGCAGGTATTAAAGTTGTCCATACCTGTGATCAATAGAATCCCTTTTCCTTTTCCCTTTCCCTTTTCTTCTTTGATAAGTTGTTTAATGCATCCTTAGTATACACCTGGAACCCAGAAAGTAATCTCACCCCATACTCTGTATGTTGTGGGAATCCTTCCCCCGAGTTAAGTTTCTGTGGGTTGTTGGGCTTTATTTTTATTTTTTACAATGTTGCTTTTTAAAAATTATTTATTGGGCACTTGCTTGCAACTCCTGTGATAGATTTTCTCATTCTGCTGTAGCTGGGCCTTTCTGATATAACAAAGGACTGTGAGATGGTAGGAGAAGACAAAAGAGGTGTGGGCAGGGCATAGTTACTAAGATACTGGTGTTTGGTGAATGATGGCTTTATCTGAGAAACACTACTTTCCTCTAAGGGTGGGGGGGTCATTGGATAGTCAGGACAGAGCAAGCCATGAGTGAAATATGGTGCTGGATGTCTGATCAGGCAGCTCCAGCTTGGAATTGTGGATGAGGCTGGATCTCTGTACAGTGGGGTTTTTCTTTTTCTTTTTGCATCTGCTTTAACTGGTGGTGCTTGCTGATAAATGCCTTTGTTAACATAAATCTAATCTTGGCTACAGCAGATAGATTTTCCAACAAAACAGCCATGATTTATTTGGGAGGCTTCCTTAATGGCTCCGATGGATGATGCGCCATTGGCAGAGATGGGCAGCAGTTAGGCCATTCAGGTTGGATCAAAGAGCAAGGCAGGATAAAATGAGACTTAGAATCCAAAATAAGAAGAGCCTGTAGGATCAGGCCAGTGACCTGCAGATGCAGCCACCAAGATGGTTTTCTACAATTTTAGGAATGCCCCTAGCTCTAGGACAGCAATGGAAAAACTTTTACGTGTGGGCATATTCAGGCCTGCCAGGTCTTCTCCATTTGGCCCACAAGGCCATATTGGGGAAGCCACAGACACTTTCCCTACACCTGACATCATATATGTTGGCAGGCAAAGACAAGGCCAGGCCCGGAGAAGTTTGCACCTGCAAAGCCTTGTGTGCAGCACTTTACAAGCACCAGCAGGCGGCAGATCACTGAGCCTTCCATGCACAGTGCTATGCACAAATGGGTCAAACGTGGCCTGTGTTGGGTGTAGGGAGATAAGTTCCCTATCCCTGCTCTAGGAATACAGTTGTCCTGGCTGAGGCGGATGGAATGTGGGAGTCCAAAGTCTCTGGAAGGCACTAGGTTGGAGAATCCTGCCTTAGAAGGGGCTTAGAATGCTGGAGAGATGGACCATACTTTCTAGTGTTGGCAGAAGTTGCAAGCTTTTGAGTGCTGCTACTGTGCAGTTTGCCTCCATTCATTTCAAAGGGTAGGAGCCCAATTCAGATCCCACATCCGTTTGAACCAAGTGCAAGTTATGCAGAGCAGTAGGACCGGGTGAAGGCTGAAGAGCTTTCTCCGCATGATTCAAACGGGTTTTGCAAATTGTTCAATTGGTTGCATCATTCATTCTGTATTTGTGGTAGTGGTGTGACAGAAGGCATCTTGCCCATGTCTAGCCTAGCATTATCTGGTTGAGTATTTAGGACCCTTTCTGAGAAAAAAATGGTTCCTCCTGCAGAATGTGAGCTGATTTGTACACGCTGTCTGGGCTGGCTCATGAGAGGGATCTGCTGAAACAGGCTAAATGTGGAAAGCTGGAGCTGGGTAGAGCAAATATTTGCTGGCTAATCGAATGCAAACTTCCCCTTTCCCTATGTGTGTTAATGTTGGAACTCCAGGTAGGCAGCTCCGTAAACATGCTCTGCTCCTGAGCTGTTGGCCTAGTTTGAAGCAGGCATTTTACATGCAGCTTTGCTGTGTGACCTTGCTCTTGGTCTCTCCTCATTCAATCCCTGGAAAAAGGGGCTGTAATGTGATAGCACACTGCAAACCAGATGCTGCCTCTCCTAGCCCAGCTTAGCTTTCCTAGGAAAATGAAATGTGGAACAAAAAACAGACTGTGTGGGGGTCTGTGGCTTGGGGCATAATCAATCTGCTCTTCAGCTCGTAATGCTAATCTTGATGTGTTCTTATGTTTCCTCTCTCAAGAGGAAAAGAGACGGCGGGAGAGGGAGGACCAGATGTACCGGGAGCGCTTGAGGACCCTCTTTCTCATTGCCATCATCATGAGCCTGCTAAACTCCTTGAGCACCAGTGGAGGCAACATATCCTGGAACGACTTTGTAAATGAGATGCTGGCGAAAGGGGAAGTGCAGCGAGTTCAAGTGGTGCCGGAGAGCGACATTGTGGAAATCTACTTACATCCAGGGGCAGTTGTGTTTGGACGGCCTGTGAGTGTTTTTTCAGCAAGATCAGTCCTTAAAGTATTGCAAAGTAGGTTAAGCAAAGATTTTTCCATTTGGCCAACTTTGATTGATATGGGAATGTAGGCTTCAGGAATGGTAGTAGAAATTCCGCACACATTAAAGTTTCACAGATTTCTCTTGGTGTTGTGCCTGCCAAACAGTTGTGTGAACCTCCAAATGCTTCCATAGTTCTTCACCAGCCGCTAAATTGGCCTGTTGTCTTGGTCGACTCAGAGGTGGTTCTTTGAAAAATAATCTTGTTTTTCCCTAATCTGCTTTTTCTCCTCATAAGCAGAAAGCTGTCAAACTTCTGTGAAGTTTTCCTATATGGATATCAACATTAAGAATACTTTTCTGATTGTTTTCATTTATCTGTTCATCTCCTTGTTCAGACAAGGAAGATAACATAATATCTATGCTGAATTTTTAGGTAATTCAAGTTAAGGGTGGGAAGACTTCAGACTTGCAGGATCTACTCTTGTTTTGTTACTAGAACCTTGAGGTCCCCCAAATGAGCTTTGGGTGGAAGGATGATGCACACTTAGAATTCAGACCATGGTACCTCTGAGCACCTGCCTAGCCCCAGAACTTGTTATTTGTACTAGAATTGAACTTGCAGGAGTTTCACACACAAATCAAATTATGGTTTTCCAATGTGTGCTTTGTTTCAGCAGCTTCATTTTTGTTGAGAGCTAAGCTTTTTGGTTTTGCTATTTATTTTTTTTTAATGGAATAAGAAATATTTGCTGATTAGCTTAAGGTCACCCAGAGTTCACCCAGTAGATCCTGAAACACCTTCTGCCCATCCCTGCATTAAATGATTTGAGGAACAGAGAAATCTCTCACTGACTTTAGTGGAGACCTTTAAGGGAAAGCAGCTGAAGTTGCCCATGTAGAATCTAAATGAAACTATTACAGTGAATTTCATTGTCTTGGTTTTAAATGCAAAGTTTAAGCATAAGTCATCCTGATGACTTTCATAAACTGTTTCTCGGGAAACTCCACATGTTTATAAAACAGTATTAGTATTTTGTGAGCAGTTTTTTGCTTTTTCTGGAACAATTTGCATACTATCCTGAACATGCTTGATCTTGGCTGATCCCAGAAGCTAAGCAGGGTCAGGCCTGGTTAGTACTTGGATGGGACACTGCCTGGGAATACTGGGTTTTGATTCCTGCACTGAAGAGGGATGGACTAGATGGCCCTCGGGGTCCCTTCCAGCTCTACGATTCTATGATTTCTTCTGACCAGAGTACTCTCAAAGTGGCTAACAATAAATAAATATCCAGTAATAAATGCAGTTCAAAACCAAAAGACACAAATAGCATGACAGATAATGAAAACATCCAACTTTAATATGCAGCCCTGTTTAGGGAAGTTTTTAATGACTGATGTTTTAATGTATTTTTAATCTTTTGTTGGAAGCTGCCCAGCCAGATAGGTGGGGTGGTATTATTATTATTATTATTATTATTATTATTAGGCTTGCACGAGAAAAACTGCCTTCTCCTGATGGAGGAGGTTTAAAAGAGAGCATTCCAAACCTTCCTCCAGAATGTCTGTACAGCCACAGGAAAAATCCTCTTGTGAGTCCTGACTAACTTAGCACCTGCCCCATGTGAGGCTGCAGTGGGTGGCCCTTCCATTAGATCTAAAATAACTTATTATAATACAATAAAATAATTCTGTACTGATTACTGGTACCCATAACAATAGCAGTTGCCACAAACAGTGAAACTTGCATGGCCTTGTGAGTTTTCCAGGTTGAGAGAGAAGGCAGCTAATATTGGTAAGAATAGGTTGCCTGTTGATTACTTAAGCCTCTCCTCTGACTCGTAGCAAAGTGCACCTTTGTCTGTGCTTAAGCCAACCTGAGATTTTGGCAAGCTTAAGAGGTCACGTAGCTTTTAATTCCTTGCCCAGCAGCCACTTTTCATCCCCCTTGGAATTCCCCCACCTACTCACACATGACAGGCTGTGGCCCTGAGCAGTTTTTTTCCACCTGTGCAATTCCCAGTTGATCAATGTCCTGAATCTGGCCTCGGCGTTGTTAACGTTGCTTTTGTGTGTCTCCAGAGGCTTGCTCTGATGTACAGAATGCAAGTAGCAAACATTGACAAGTTTGAGGAGAAGCTGCGGGCAGCTGAGGAAGAGCTGAGCATTGACCTGAAGGACAGGATCCCAGTTTCCTACAAGCGCACTGGCTTCTTTGGAAAGTATGACATATTTAGAAGAAAGCTCCTCCACCATTGCAAGGCACTGTCTGCCCCACCCTCCATTTCTTGCCTTTCTCTCTCCACCCCACCATGCCCTCTGTGCTTCTTCCTCTTGCTTGCCGTGGCTGTGTGTACAGTGTCTCCAAGCAGCCTTCCCTGACCTGACACTTTTCAGATGCTTTGGACTACAACTGCCATTAGGCTCAGCTAACAGAACTGTGCTGGCTTGGGCTGGCAGGAGTTGTAGTCCAAACTATCAGGAGGGTGCCAGCTTGGCAAAGCATGTCCTAAAAAGAGTTGGTGGCCTAGATTGGGACACCAGCAGCCACCACAAACCACAAATGTGTGAAACGCATGACACACACCACTTCCTGCGTTTAGCCAACTAGGAGGTGACTTTACCTGCTTCGGAACTTAATTGTATGACTTAGCTCTGTGAGATTTTCCATGGGAATAGCAAGGGAAGGGGCTGTGGATTGGGGCAACCACAACCCAGCCTAAGCACCATAGACTTACAAAAGTATTTTCTTGTGAAAAGTGTGCCAATCAATTTTCCCAGTGAATACTGCAGGGTGGCTTGGTGAACATGGCAATGATCATAGTGTGGGGGATCCAATGGAGATAATGCTTTAACAGCCTGAGTGAGCCTCCCACACAGTATTATCTTTGGCTTATAAAAATGAAATCCCGAGCGTTTGCCCATTAAGACAACAGCTGACTGTACCTTTGGCGGACACTGACTCATAGGCCCCATGCTGAGCAGAAATGTTTTGCTAATCAAACCCCAAATGTCAATGTGAAGCAAGTGCTCCCATTAAACGTATGGACTTTGTTATGCAGAACCCCACATCCTTTGTCACAAGGATTTTGCAAAGGCTAAAGTTGTTAATACTGATGTAAAGTCAGAATGGGAATTGATGCTGAGAACAGGAGGAGGGCAGAAGCTTCTAAAGATGCAGGAATGCTGGCTTGGAACGTTTGTTTCTCCTTAATGATGGCAAGAGCCAGCTCTTCTTGTGGTCTTCTTTCTGCTGCTGCAGCAGCTTTTATCCACAAAAAAACGATTTATGGAATCTTGTCATCTCTGGCTGACGAGCTTCTCTTGTAATAAGAATGGAAGGAGGCCTATAAACCATTCTGTTCCAGGGCCAGGCTTGGCTTTCTGAGGAGACTATGAAAAGAGTTTCATGGGCAAAACATTTCTGGGTTTGTGGGGAGAAAGGTTTTTTATTCACTCTCCCCATTGTGCTTTACTTTCAGAGCTGACAGGCAAACTAAATTATTGACTGACTTACATAGGAAGCTGCCTTAAACTGAGTCGAGTCACACCATTGGTCTGACTGGCAGCATCTCTCCAGGGTTTTAGGCAGGGGTCTTTCCCAGTCCTACCTATAGTTGTCAGGAATTGAAACCTGGGACCTTCTGCATACAAAACAGATGCTCAGCCACTGAACTATGACACTTCCAGGAGCCAGGATAAAGAACGCCCAAAGTCCTCTCCATGGATCCCTTCAACATGAGCTACTGGCTGCAGATCGATTGATGCTTTCTTCCACCATTACCTTATTTTCCATTTGGAATGTAAACATTGTAGAAGCTACCCTTGTGCTGCTTTCACTGTTGAATCTGTGCCTTAACCACCACATGTAATTATTTTTGGTGGGTATTTTAAAAAAAATGACTTTTGCTTTAATCACTTGGCAATCTTGCATTGTGAAAGGTTGGTTATTTACCTGAAAGTTGCAGTCATTGAGAGTTGTGACTTGAATGAGGACGGTATTAAATCCTCTGGCCACCTCTAGCACTCCCAGCAGCCCACCACTTTCCCTACCTATGCCCACTGAATCCCAGACACCTGAGGACATTGTCCTACATGCTGGCCTTGAGGCCTGCTTTCCACGACAGTCGCTCAGAGGAGCTGGTCTGAAGCACTTCCCTGACTTGGGGAAGGGCCTTAGCTCATTGGTAGAGCAACTGCTTTGCATATGGAAAATTGTAGGTTCAGTCCCCACTGGTGTCTCCAGGTAGGGCTGGAAATGACCCTGCCTGAAATGCTGGAGAGATGTTCCCAGTCAGTGGAGACAATTGAGCTAGATGTGCCAGTAGACTCTGAGTAAGGCAGCTTCCTAGGTTTCCCTATGTTTCAGTGGAGCAATCTGCCCAGAGTCAGAGACAACACACATTCTCTGTTAGCGACATTTGTTTGGAAACACCCCCCCCAAAAAAAAGCTTTATTGAAATTAATGCCAGCTGCACATTAACGCTTGAGAGTGAGAGCACAGAAGATGCCCCTTTACACTGCCCCCAAAGCTCATTGGACTCTTAACCTGTTCTTTGATTTAGACAGGCTCCTCCCCCCCCCAAAAAAGCTGTACTCCAGATGGTGCAAGACAACAGCTCCCATCATCCCTAACCTGGCTGATGGGAATTGCAGCTGAAGCGCCACAGCTTTCCTGTCCCTGCGTCTTGAAACATTGCCATAGCTGCACTCCTGTCCCACAAATACAGTACTGGCTATATTTTTGTCCGTTCATAACCGAAACAGCAGTTGCTTAGGTCTGACCCTGGTTTGCTGCTGTCTTTGCAGTGTCCTCTATGCCCTGGGGATGGCTGCTGTGGGTGTTGGCATCCTGTGGTACATCTTTCGCCTGGCCGGGATGGCAGGAAGGGAAGGAGGCTTCAGTGCCTTTGTAAGTAGTTCTCCCTCCTACTTTGTTTTGGGTGGGCCTGGCTTCTTCTTCCCTCCCCCAGCAAAGTCAACAGCGGATGAGAATTAAGCTGTGCCAAAGGCTGGGCGGCCCTGTGCTATGTCTTGCTGCTTTTCCTATCAGCTGACGGAACTTTACAGTATTTGGCCTCATGGGTGGGGTGGTGGAGGGGGGACGTCCTCTGTCCCTCTAGGCTGGGAAGGCTGAGCTCAGGGAATCTGCAGGGCAGTTCTCTGCTGTTTTCAGGGCTCACTAATGACTTGCAGCTGGGAATGGCATTTCTTTTGCTTTTGTCTTGCCAGCAAATCTCGCATGCAGCAGCGAACACAAATCCCTTGCTTTTAGCAAAATAACTTTTTTCAGTCTTTAAAGCTGCCTAAGCTTTTTGGACTGTGCTGTGAGCTGGCCTTCATACCTCCTGTCACATGCCTCCCTCCCAGCATCAGCCAAACCCCTGCCGCTCAGTCAGCTGAGGGGAAGGATGGTGATTTCTGTCTGCCTGCCTGCCTGCCTGCCTGCCTGCTTGGGAGGGGCTGGGGAGGTGGCAGTGGGCTGAAAAAAATGTTCTGCAGTTCAGTAGCCCAGCCAGCTCTGCCCTACTCCCTTTACTTCATAGCTGTGGAAGTTCCCAAGGCTCCCTCTGTACTTCCTTTAGGTGGTTGACACCCCTGGCACTTTTATTGATGCACTTCCAAGCTTGTGGCCTGCTGTAAGCTTAGTTGAAAAGCCAACATTAGTAGCTGTTTTCAGCAAAGGATAATGAGCAGTTATGCAGAGGCTGTTTAGCTAAATTGTTGTTTTGTCTGTCGCTGTGGTTTAATGGAGGCTAGAATGCAGTGCCTGTTGCTTTTGAGGTCCCTGTTGTTCTGTTCGCCCTCTTCTCCCCCTGCCACCATAAAAAAGCCCCACCACCAAATCTCTTGCATAAGCAGCATTCTGAAAGCCAGGGAATTGAGTGCATCATGCTGCCATTTTGGTGGAGTGGTCGCCAGCCCGGCTAGCGAAACTAAAATTACAAGAGAGGAGTTCTAGAGAGCTCCTTCCATCTGATTTTTCTGTCTGTAGATAGAGGGTGGCGGCAGCAATTGTTTAAGGCATTCCTCCAGCTTGCTACTAACATTAAAACCTATATCAAGATAGCAGCTGAGTGAGTGGAACCACAGCCCTACTTACTTAAAGCAGAAAATAGAACAGAAAGGCAAATAAATGGTCTGCCCTGTGGAGGATGGCACATGGGCCCTGCCAAATGCAGCATGAGCACTTCATTGCTTAGTGAACTGCTCTTCCTCCAAGCTCATAAGAATCAGGGCTTTGTATAACCCCTGCTTTTCTTTATTTGGCCATATCTTTCTCTCTCTCTCTCCCCCCTCCACCCTGCCCACCCCTCAACAGAGTCAGCTGAAGATGGCCCGCTTCACTATTGTGCATGGGAAATCTGGGAAAGGGATCAGCTTCAAGGATGTAGCAGGAATGCATGAGGCCAAAATGGAGGTCAAGGAATTTGTGGATTATCTGAAGGTAAGAAAAGTGCTGGCAAGTGCAGCTGGGGAGTTGGGAATGGGAGGGATTGAGTGGGCAATGCTGTGAATCCAGTAATGCAAGTGTGGGGAACCCTTGGCCCTCCAGGGGTTTCGGCACTACAACTCCCATCATCTGTTGGCTATGCTTGCTTGATTTACCCTGTGAGTGGGATCTTTTATTTGTAGCGTATTTGTTTTTTTGGTCACACTTGCCCCAGGATTCTTGGGAATGGGGTATCCTTTTTCAAATAGCACTCTTTTCATTATGCCTTTTCCATCACACTATTAGCTATAGGCCTCATGAGTAGTAGTGGGCCTGCTTCTTTGTGGTGCAGGGGCAGAGGGCCCGTCTCTGAGCAAGGGGTGTAGTGCAGCTGAATGGGCAACCATCTTGTCTTCCCAGCCACTAAGGGACATGAGGGGGTGTTTCTTTTTGCATGCTGTCATACATGTGGGAAAGAACATCAGTGGAAGTTTGTGATTTGCTTCCTCCAAGAGAAGATGCAGAATGAGTATGCAGCTTAAAAAAAGTTTTTTTCTCCTCCCACTCCTAGAGCCCAGATCGTTACCTACAGCTTGGTGCTAAAGTTCCCAAAGGTGCCCTGTTGCTTGGACCACCAGGCTGTGGCAAGACCTTGTTGGCAAAAGCTGTTGCTACTGAGGCCCAGGTGCCATTCCTGGCGATAGCTGGCTCTGAGTTTGTGGAGGTGATAGGAGGTAAGTCCTGGGGCGGGGAGGCTGGATTCACTTAGAGGTGGTGTGTGTATTTTTATTTTTTTTAATCTTTACTTCTTCAGCAGTCAGCTTTGATTTATTTAACAGAGCCAGCTAGGTGTGAGGCATTGTACAGAAGGAATGTGGTCCTTGCAATCTGTTTCTGTGGAGCAGAACTTGACTCGGGGCTCTCAACCCCCAGGAAGGCGGCCTGAGCAAGATTCCAGGCATCCACTCAAGGGGAAACGCAGTAGCTGAATAGGGATGGTGTATATCTGGGTAGATGTAAACACCTTCCCTCCCTAGCCCACTACAGTTTCCTTTCCACAGTTGATCAAAAGGCAGAGAGGTCTCTCTCCTTGGTGAGAGCTGGAAGGAGGACTCTGTGGGAGCCTGCTCAGCTTTCCCCTGAAACAAGCAAACAAACAAACAAAAAGTGTGTTCCTGTGTGCTTAATGAAAATGTGGCTTACCAGGAAGAAAGCTTTGTTCTCAGTTAGTTTATTTGTAGGAAACTTTGAAGTCCTCTCACAGAGACTGCTGCTTGTGTCCTGGGGCAGTACGGCATTTTCACTGACTGATCTAATACATACATACATACATACATACATACATACATACAAATACACACACACACACAGAGAGAGAGAGAGAGAGAGTTCCCCTCTTGACACCAATTCTGCTGCTCTTCCTTTCTTCCACTCTGCTCAACTTCTGACCCTGGAACTTTCTAACTGAGACACCCAGTTCTGAATGGAGAGCAGCAGAAAATCCTTTTGGAGGAGCCATCCTAATCCAGTCAAAGGCACCCTGGAAAAAAAGTTGGGGGCTTCTTGTTTCCTGGTCTGCTGTTAGGCAGCAAATATCCTCCTAGTTCAATTTGGTTTCTTGTTGCTGCTGCGATCTCTGCTGGCACCTGAAACCAGGCAGCCCTCTGATAACCTACAACATAATAGCATATTTGAGCCTTGCTGGATCAGGCCAATGGCTCATCTAGTTCAGTATCCTGTTCTCACAGTGACCAACTAAATGCCTATAGGAAGCCTGCAAGTGGGATTCAAGCACCAGAGCACCTATGATTTCCAGCTACTTTTATTAGCAACAAGGGCACTGTAGGCCTGTTGGACAAAGCACAACCAGCAGCCTTGGGACATATGTAAGATTCACCCTGGCGGAAGCTTGCGAGGGCCCAGATTCAGGAAGCAGAGCATGAAGCTATTTATTGGAATGGATTTGTTCTCTCTTCTCCTTCCCCCTCCCCCTGCTCCCTTCTGTAGGACTTGGGGCTGCTCGCGTGCGGAGCCTCTTCAAAGAAGCCCGAGCCCGTGCACCCTGCATCGTCTACATTGATGAAATCGATGCTGTGGGGAAGAAACGCTCCACAAACATGTCTGGCTTCTCCAACACAGAGGAAGAGCAAACCTTAAACCAGCTGCTAGTAGAAATGGATGGTCAGTAGCTCAGGCGCATTCTCCAGTCTTGCTTTCTTCCTTGGCTTGTGGTCAGAAATATTTCCCCTTTCTCCACTCCAGGAAGAAAACTCTCCTCCTACTGTTGCCATGGTATTACTCACAGAAGATGGCAGCTCAAGCATGCCCCCACCCGCTCCCTGCCTTTCTCCTCCTTTTTTCCTTTATTGCTAAGCTTCTCTCTGTTGCCCAAGTACTCCCAGATTTTCCAAAGAGTTCCAAACTCTCCTTGTCACATTTGATGTTGCCACCCCCCGCCCACTGTCCAGTTTGACTTCGACCTGCATCCAGAAAGGGAGGGTCACAGTTGTAGGTTACAGGCAGGCCACTCCAAATAAGATTAGTTAGATGTGGTAAGCAATGATATAACTTTAATAAATGCATAAAAAATTTCCCAAGATGGGTAAGTTTAAAGCCTGTTTACTTGGAAAAGAAAGATTGGATGCAGAGGGGCAGAAGCAGATACAGTTAGTTCCTTCTGCTCTTGTCTAACTTTCTGCCTTCAGTCCTTCAGCCAGTGCAATTCCACCCCCACCCCCTGGTAAGGAAGAGCAAAACTTTGGCCACTCCCACTGCTCTCTTCTCCCAGCTCTGCCTACTGTCTTTCGGACCTGGCAGCAAGAAGCAAGAGAGATTCTCGTTTGGTTGCTAGATTTCTTTTGGTTGCTTATTGCATGCCTTGTGTGTTACTGCTATCACTGGGTCTCTTGGTAGGGACTCAAGGTATTGAGACTGGACCCATTGGTGGGTTCTTAAAACTCTCTGAAATGTACCACCTGGCTGGTTTTCTGCTTGTGTGCACAAGTGTGTGCACGTATGTGTCTGTAGCTCTAGAATTTCCTGTTCCCTAAGCTCTCTTGGGGAAAATATTTTCAGGTACTCCCTAGGGCAGGGATAGGGAACCTATGGTCCTCCAGATTATGTTGGACACTAACTGCCATCAGTTCTAGCCAGCAATGGACAGACATGATATCCAGCAACATCTGGAGCTCCACAGGATCACCAACCCTGCCTGAAATAAGTACAACATTTAGGGGAAGGCCAATGCTAGGAAGCACCAAGCGGTGCTGGAAAGGTGGCCCAAGACTTCAAGCCTTAGCTAGCCTTTTGCTTCAGCTGGTGTCTGTCTGGGAGAAGGCCTCTTCAGAAGTGCCTTGGCTGGGAGCCAGCTGAAGCTTCATCTGGCCCAAGCATAGCAGTCTGCGGTGTGCTTGACAGACCCAGGCAGCGTCTTGCTTTGTCTCTAATATTGATGCAGCCACTCTGTACTGCTAGTGTAGCTGAAACTAGATGAGTGAGGTTGAAACGATGTGCTTTTAAAAGAGTCTCTGCTAAAGCACGAAAGCACCCTCTTTTGCTTCATGCTGGCTGATCAGAATGAACTGAGCTGAACTAAGGAACATGGGGAAAGCAGCTCCTGTGAGAAACAGTTGAAAGAGCCAAGTATGTTCAGCTTGGGGAAGGGAAGGTTGGGGGAAGACATGATCGCAGTCTTAAAATATAGGAAGGGCTGTCATTCAGGAGAGTATGGAGCAGACTTGCTCTCTTTTCCTCCAAGGGTGAGGAGGTCTAGAATGAATGGGCAAAAAGTACAGAGATGCAGTTTTTAGCTGAACTTTAGGAGAAAGTTCTGAATGGCAACAGAACAGACTCTGCCTTGGGAGGTGGCAGACTGTCCTTCTCTGGGCATATTGAATTACAGCCTGGGTGGTCACCTGTCAGGGATGTTGTGCTTGCATTCTGCATTGCAGGTCCTGGATTGAGCCAGAGGGGGACTAGTTGACCTCTAAGGTCCCTTCCATCACAAAGATTATATGAAGAGTGTGTGTATGTGCGTGCATGCTCACATGCAATGTTAACTCTGCCATACATCTTTGAGCATGATTGGTGCTCCATGCACATACTGATCTTGGGCTCTACTAAATCTTGGATTTGAGCCTTGCTTTTCCCAAAAATTGAATAATCTTCCACCAGATGGTCAGAAACCTCCCTGCTCTCAGCTAAAGTGTGCAAGCAGTCGACCACTCTTCATCCCGGAATAGAAGGTTGCTTGCTTTGTTAAATTTGCCATACTTTGGGTGGAAACAGAAGTGTATGCATATCCCAGTAGGTTGAGAGAGCCTGGGTAGTTGTGTAACAGGGAGAGCACCTGTTAGATCCAGGATTGCTTCCTTTCATTCTGCCCTTTGTGCCCTGGGAGTGGGGGAGGCAGCTCCTCTCCAGGAGTCTTGTTGCCTTAATCACTCTCCGTTGCCAGTTCAGTCATGTTGAAGCTAGGGGTGTTGATTTGGGGGAGGGCGGAGAATAGATTGACAAGGGGTCACAGGATTATAAAAGGCTCAGTCTGGAGCCTTGCACTCCAGGCCTTGCTCTGATGGTGTGTCTTTGGCGAGCACTGGAAAGCTTGTTGTGTTTGGTGATGGATCTGCTGGTTGTCTGATCTATTTTGGGAGCACTTCTTCCCAGGAGCAAAGCAGCTAATGTTCTGCTTGCACTAATCTTGCCATAGGAATGAAGCTGCTTAGCCCACGTGACTGACTCCCAGCGCCTCTATTTCCTTCCTTCTTGCCTTGCAAAATACCCTGACAGACTGATGCACAGTTGTGCTTTGTTGTCTTCTGGAATTTGCCTCCACAGCATCCTGCAAGGAGGCAGAAGTGAGGTTCATTAGGTAGCAGCATGCAGTAGGAGAGTGGACCTCTGGGTTATCTGGAGGATAAATCCCTTGGGTAAGCTATTGTGCTCATTTCTTGGGCAGCGTGGGGAGACTATGCCCCTGCTGCCCCCACTCTAAGGCAGCAGTGTGTGCTTCTGTGGTTCAAGCAAGGAAGAAGCCTAGCTATATCTGCCTCATGCCAAGAGCTTCCTGTGTAGCTTTGTATTTGGCTGGCTGCATTGCCCCACAGCTGTGGTCATGCCATTTAAAGATGGCAGTTCTGGCAAATGCACGCTGCCGCTAAAATGTTATCTTCAGTATACTGACAACTGCTAGAATGCAAACTGTTAACATAATTGTGAGAGAAGTTGCATCAATGGATTAACAAATAAGTTATATGAGTGCTGGTCACATTTGAGTCTAGCGGGCTTCAGTGTCTTCTGCAATTCAGGGATTGGAATTGTAAGGACAGGACAATTAAAAAATATATATTTCTGTGTGTTCTTAGTTGTATAAAATGTGCAATAAACCATTTAAAGGAGGACATTGTGTCCAGATCTCTAGCGTTCTGGAATTTATATAATCCACATGAGTCAATTTTTGCTAGATAGGTCCATGAGCACCTGCTTGATTGCAGCCTCTCCTTTCCCCGCCCACGACCTTGCATATTAAAGCATGTTTGTGTACATTTGACCTCTCATGCAGGGAAATGTCTCTCTCTGGAGCTTCTTGCACAGGTGGCACATTCCATTCACTTCTGCTCTTCACATTTTTCTCTGTTGCAGGCATGGGGACCACCGATCATGTCATAGTGCTAGCATCCACCAACCGGGCAGATATCTTGGACAATGCTCTCATGAGACCTGGGAGGCTTGACCGCCACATTTTTATTGATCTTCCTACTCTGCAGGTATTATTTGGACCCACCTCTGCTGTGACTCTTGGATTCTGTGATTAAGGTATTGGGCAGTGGCAAAGGCTAGGCAGTGGATAGTGGACACTTTGCTTCTTTAGTATTTGACTCACAAGTGGTGCACTCAATCCCAGGAACTGGATTCACTCCATTGTTGGTTTTCTGCTATAAGGGTGTTTCTGTTGCTTCCCGTTGGAGCTCTAGCAGAATCTCGGCTTTGTGAATGGCGCGTTCAGATTGCAGGCCTACATGAGCTCAGTAAACCTATATAACCAGGTCTGCTGGGTTTATGTTGACCCACAATTGGAAGAGCACGAACCATAAAGTTCAGTAGTCAGTGTCAATTGGACAGTCAGGAACTGTGAGGTTTTCCACACAAGGTTACTTAAAATAATAATAACAACAACAACTTTTGTGCTAAGGAAAGGAACTGGTTATGCGAGAGGCACCTTTACTCCAGTAATAGTTCTCAGAACATGACCCTTGTGCCTTTGCTGTGGTGCTTTTAAGCAAAGGACCAAATGCTTTCAATCAGATTTGTGTGTGTAGATGGATGCAGATTCACACGGTATGAATTTGTGCATTTAGAACTCTTAAGGCAGGCTTGGCCTGACTTCAGTCTTGCGTGGTCTGCTTTTTAAAAACACACACACAACTGAAATCTCTGTGGTTCAAGCATGTGGTTTTTTTTAAAAAAAAACCACAGAGCTTAAAATAGCTCCCTGCTTGCATCCCTAGGTATTTGACTGCTAGCCAGGTAGAAAAGAGTCTTGCGTGTTTCCAGAAGACATTTGGGGCTTCTTGTGATCTCAGTAGGCAGAGTTAAGTGCACGCAGTGGGAAGCATAGAAAACGGCCCAAAGAAAAGGAACCTCCTTGTCCTCCTCCTCCTCTCCCCTCCATTAATCCTATGTAAGGTTTCCTTCTCTCCCCACTGCCCTCCCCGGAACAGCTCATAAATGGCTGCATCCGCTTGGGCGGTAAGCAGGACCTGAATTGAGATGAGGGTTTTCCTTTTTAAACAGCACCAGCATCCCCTCCTCCCATCTGGGGCTTCGCTATCCTCCTGCTCCTCCAGGTTTTCGCTTAAAATACCTCAAATGCCTGATACGATCTGGCACCGGAAAAGTGAGCTGTGCAGCTGCCTTGAAGGAGGAAGGAGAAGGAAATCCTGGCAGCTGAGCCCACTGCTTTAATCAGGACCGCCTGGACCAGCTGAATGAGTCACTTGCTGGCCTGTAGCCAGCTAGATCTGGCCCCCTCACCCCAATTGCAAATTGCCTCGCTTCATTCAAGGAGAGGGGAGCATCTGCAAAGCCCCAACTCTCTCTCCCTCTCCCTCTGTCCGTCTCCCCCCACCCCCACCCCCCGCCCGCTCAGTCATGCAAGTGCTATGATGATAGAAACATTAAGGAATAAATCAAAATTAATAGCAGGGGGGTATAGTGAGAGGAATGACCTTTGGAGGGAAGAGCCAATGACTTCTTGCAATGACTTATTTACATCTGTCCTGCATTTGAAAGAAGCCGTGGAAATATCCAGAGCTTGGAAAGATAGGCAAGCAAGAGAGACTCTGCCCCCTGGTGGTTTTGCCTTGTAATAATCATGGCTTTGCCAAGCTTGGCATCTTCCGTTGAGTAGAGATTCCTTCTTTCAGAAATCCTGCTTCTGAAGCAGCAGCAACCCCAAATGCATGGTGAGCCTTGTTGGGGTGGCAATCTACTCCAGCTCCTCTTCAGGCCTCTCCCAAAAGGCATCTTGATTTGAGCCTACAACAGGCGTAGCAGCCCTGCCTCATATTGCTGGTCTGCAACTTGCGTCATGACCATTGCCTCTGCTGGCTGAGGCTGGCAGGAACATCTGGAGGGCACTCTGTTCACTACCACTTGCCTACAGTCTGTATTTTCAATAGAAACTACTCAGGTTCTGTGGGGCAGCGTGCATTTTTCTACACACACGGGCACACAGGCTTTTAAAAATGCTTTAAAAAATCTTATAAGCTAAGGAGGATGCTCAGTGTTCTCAAGCCAAAGCCCACGTCCTAGTGAGACTACCCACTACACCACACTGGCTCCAATAGTTTTTGGATGGTTTATGCATGTTTTGACATAGGGATGATAGCAATCTTCTGTAAAGTCTAGAGAAGCAGTTGCAGGGGTGGCTGAAGTTCTACCTGGTCCATCATTCTTTGCAAGAATAAGTAATAAACAAATAAGAATAAGCAGGAAGGCTGTGAACCTGGGACTCCCTTCTACCCACCCTTCTGCTTTTAGAGGACAAGGTGATGTCAGCATCTTCCTTTCTTCTGATGCCCATTTGTGCCCTTCAGCATCAGCTGCGCCATGCAAAACTGCTCTGTCTTGTTCCTTGCAGGAGAGGCGGGAGATCTTTGAGCAGCACCTGAAGGGCCTGAAGCTGTCTCAGGCTGGCACTTTTTATTCCCAGCGCTTGGCTGAGCTCACTCCGGGGTTCAGTGGTATGTAAGAGCAGCTGTTTGTCTGGTTTTCCTTTGTTTTGTTGTTGTTGCTGTTTGCATCCAGCCACATGTTAGCAATCTCTGTAGCGCACTTGGTCATGTATGGCTTGGCTACCTTCCACCCGGCTGCTTCCTTCCAATGCTGCTGTGTGTGATGTGAAAGAAAAGAGGGCCAAAGCCCCCCCCCCCCGCTGTAGTTATGCTGGATGGAAATTGACACACAGACTAGTATACCTAGCCTGGTTGTGCTAAATCCATGAATTGGCCAGTTTTCCAGCATTTTTGTTAGTTTTTCTTCCAATAGAGGTAGTAAAAAACAAATCGTGCTTGGCGTGTGTGACCCAGATTTTTGTGGGGTTGGAGCTGCTGCTTCTGGTTGTGCCTGCTGGAAACTTAGTAGCTGGAAAATCAGTGCAATTATCTGGGGAAATGTTTCTGCAGTCTAAAATATTTTAACTGAGCAGTTCAGCATTGGATTAGCTTGAGAGAAACGGGTAGGACATTCCTGCTTTCCTGAGCCTCTAGTCCATCTCCGAGCTCAGAACAAAGCTGTGAATTTCCTGTTTGTGGAGTATCCTCTGTGAGTTCCCCGCTGGTGGCCCCCGCTCTGCCTCTTCCGTGATTCCTTTGAGCAGCCCCCACACCACCCACATGCTCAAAACTCAGAACAGATGTGCCTTCTCCTCCCTGGAGAAACTTGTGTGATTGTGGTCAGAAGAGCCCCAGCGGGCAATGCCAAGCCCAGGCCACCCTCTCCTAAGCCCAGTTTCAGACGGCGCTTGATTAACTCATTGCTGTCTACCATGAAGCCTCTCCTTGAGGGTCACCTTGTGGTTTTGAATCTAGCATACGGAGCACAACAGCGAGAGGCTTGCAAGATCCTGCTTATTTCTGCTTTGCATAACAGCCCCCTCACTTCCTGATTCCCCCTCCTTTGTACTCTGCTTTTAAAAAACTCTTATTTGCAGAACCACTTTTTTATTACAGTAAACTGCGACAAAGGGAAGCTGATTGAAAAGAAATTCATAGAAAGCACTAATGGTTGCCAGTAGTACCCCTAAAAAGATGTGGCAACATTCTTGACAACAGGAAGTCCAATTCAGGGAAAATAACAAATCAGAGTTAGAGATCAAGTATGTTACGTAGCCAGAGTGATAAAAAAGGGATATATTGTGCCAACAACTACATAATAAATACACTGTTAAACCTTTCAAGCCTGGAATGTCGGCTCTGCCTCTCATTACCGTGACTAAAACAAAACAATCTCGTTTTTTAAAATATGTCATAGAAGCAGCTTAAAGAAGTAGCTCTGTCAGATACTAAAAATGCCCACACTTTATCAAGCAATGCTACTGAAGTTTGATACTGTTCTGTGATTTAGGGGGGGGGGAAGTTGCCACTGTAAACAAGTGGGCTACAAGAGTCGAAGCAGGTACACATAGCTTCTTTACATAACCTAACAATGCCACAGGGGTGTAATGTGGGGGCATTGCATGTAAGGGATTTGAAAAGTTGCAGAATCTTAACCCCAAACGAGCAGCATTTTAGGGCATCACATTCAGGTATTGAAGAGGAATCTCTTGATGCAAGTGGAGAGCAGTTAACATTCAGGTGGCATTGGACATCAGGCAAGGTGGTGCCAGCAACTCAAAGGCTGCACCGCTTCATCTTCTTTTCTTGCAACCTAAGAAAAACTGATGGCTAAAGACAGGAGGACGTTGTTGCTGTAATTATTGTTATTAAAATTGTATACCAGCCTCCCTAGGGAGCCTAGGTTGGCAGACACACAATCAAAGCATTAAAAAAATGCTCCAGTATAGACACAGACAGGGAAAAGCCTCCACTTAAAAGGCTTGTTGGAAGAGGGAAGTCTTCAGTTGGGTAGAACTGGTCCCAACCTGGGGTTGGGAGGATGGTACATCATTCTCAGGGTCCAACTGGTCATATTTTGAGGTGTTGGGAAGGAAATTTCATCTCCTCTTCATAATGGCAAGTGGTGACTTGGGCAATTTCTTCCCCTACTCCTTCTATATTGGTGTTACAGGTTGGCTTGTTTGCTTGATTCCCCTGGTGTCACTACCTACCCTTCAGGTGCATCATTGGGTGCAGAGTGCTGTATCATTTTTATAACCCTCTTTGAGTTCCATGGAGGATCATTGCTTGGGAGAGCATGTTGGGCTTGATAGTTACCTGCTCTGTTCCCGCTCTCTGATCCCAAGAAAACCCAATGAGTGTGTGTTGCTCTGTCTACAGGAGCAGACATAGCCAACATCTGTAATGAGGCCGCTCTCCACGCAGCAAGGGAGGGGCATAAGTCCATCGATACATTCAATTTTGAGTACGCTGTGGAGAGAGTCATTGCAGGTAAGGTTTCTTTTTGGGAGATATATTGGTCAGTTTTCTTCAGTCTACAGTAAAGTGTCACATGATAAGGGGTTTTGCCATCATCACCAGTTTAACACAGCCAAGCTGCCAGTGGACAGCTGCAGGGTGGAGGAACATAAATGGAGTGGTGTGAATCAGGTCTGCTTAATTACAGACCACGAAGAAGCCTCTCTGTTTGGGTGTATATGTTTTACAATACCTCGGCTTTGCTGGCCTTAATGGGGGCTTTCCATGTATTGTTAGGGTCTTGCTTTGTGCATAGCCACAATCTCTGAAGACTGCCTGGTGAGTGGCAGGAGATTTTTGTGTGTTGATTTTTATCAAGGGATACATTGCTGGAATCCAACCTTTGCATATATATTTCAGCAGTTGCCTTCTCCAGAGAGAAATCTTAAGGGCTTGCCCTATCCTACATGGACCATTTATATACTCCTGTAGGGCCAGAGTTTAATAGGCTGTTTAAAAGTGGTATCAGGGTCTGAAGGATGAATTGACAGACCTGTGTTATTGCAACTATCAATGCAATAAAGAATTGTTGCTGGCTCTCTTAGGCCTTGGGTCATGATAACGGAGAGTTCTCTGACTTACAGCTGAGTAAGTGCATAAGGGGCAGAGAAAGCCTTTTCCCTTCTCAGCCTTGCAGATTAAAATAGTGGTGCACCTTCGTAGCATATCCTGGGAAATGGAATTTATGTCCTCCATCTGCCCCACAGGGACCGCTAAAAAGAGCAAAATCCTGTCGCCAGAGGAGCGGAGAGTTGTGGCATTTCATGAGTCAGGTCACACACTTGTAGGCTGGCTGTTGGAGCACACAGAGGCAGCGATGAAGGTAGATTTGCTCTGCCCTGAGCTTGGGACATGGGACATGGTAATCAAGAGCAGCTGATGCTTCTTGAACTCATTCTCTGCAATACAAGTTGGGCCTCTCCTTTTCTCTTTTCTTCCCTTCCCACTATCTCACAGGTTTCCATAGCTCCTCGCACCAATGCTGCCTTGGGCTTCACCCAGATCCTGCCAAGGGACCAATACCTCCTTACCAAGGATCAGCTCTTTGAGCGGATGTGCATGGCTCTGGGAGGGAGAGTTTCAGAAGCCATCACCTTTAATAAAGTCACTACAGGTGAGGAAGCCAAAAATGTGCTTCATCTTGTTGACCTCCTGTCTTTCAATTGTGCTGCAGGCTTCTCTTTGTTAAATATCCTTCCACTGTGCTTGAGCAATGAAGCCAATGAGCTTGCATAGACATTTCCCACCCAGAATGGGGGGGGGGTGTATCTTGACACTTCTGATGCATGTAGCACCACCCCTTAAGTTCTTTTTTATCCATTGCTTACTCCAGGGGCACAAGATGACCTGAGGAAGGTCACCAAGATAGCCTATTCAATGGTGAAGCAATATGGGATGGTGCCCAATGTTGGATACTTGTCCTTCCCAGAAAAGGAAAGTACCCCAGGGATAGGTCGGCGTCCCTTCAGCCACGGACTCCAGCAAATTATGGACCATGTAAGTTCTCTTCATGGATATAAAGCTCCAACAAAAATGCTTGCCTGTTCACAGGTTTTAAAGGGCCCTGAAGCAGAGCCGTTTTGTTATGTTGCAGTTTCCCAGGGAAAATAAGGCTAATTATGTGAGACTGTAACCACTAGCCCAGAGGAATTTGCAGTGTGAATGCCACTTTTCAAAGGAGAGGGCTTTGTTGCCCAGGTTGGCTTGTGTTGACCCTTGTAAACAGGATGCAAACAAGATTAGCTTGGCACTGCAAAGTGTGTGTGGTTATGGAGTAGGAAGGAGCCAAACTGCCAATCCTGAAGTCTAGCTGAACACCATCCCATGTCTTCCTGTACATTTTTGTTGCTGCTAGCAACATCTTTGCTGTGCTTTCCAGTTGCTTCAAGGGTTCTAGTCTTGGATAGGTCCCAGTACTAAGGGGATGATGCTGGTAGAATTCTAAACCAATAAAATCCCACAACTTATTAAGTCACTGCCTTCCTTCCCCAAAGTGGTCCCACACAATAAAAGCCGCTCATTGAATTGACTTAGGGCAAGTGCTAGAAAAAGGTTAGGACTAATCACTTGAAGGAAGCATATAAACAAAACTGGAGGGGAGTAGTTAGGCTGAACATTGCCTAGCCGTACTTTAAATGTGAGATGTGCCATCACACTCTGCACCCAACTAAGCTGTTCTTTACCTATGAGCTGTTCTTCATTAGGATCTCTGGGGCTCTGTGACTTTGCTGAAGGGGTATGAACTGCAGCTCAGAATCTTCATCTCTCTTGGCTCAGCCTTGTTGCTATAACTCCTCCTCTGGTTTTTGTATCTCTTCTAGGAAGCAAAGATGCTGGTGGCCCAAGCCTACAGGCGCACAGAGAAACTGCTGTTAGAGAATCGGGACAAACTGAAAGCAGTAAGGCTTGCAGAACACCAGAGGGATTCAGATTGAATTGGGGGTGGGGGTGACTGGGAAGCGGGAGTGATCCAGACTCAGAACCCTGCTCTGCTATTGAAAGTTCAGTGGCTGGCCATGGGCAAGTTGCTTCTCTTTAGCCTAGCTACAGGGTAGCTTGTGAGGCTTCAAAAAGTGCTTTGAGCAACTTGGCAGGGGAGGACTGGTTTTTTTAAAACAAGGTAGCAGCTACTCTGCTGAGAGCCAACTAAGAGAACAAAATGGACCATGGCTAAGATGATTCCTCTGCAGAGTCTTAGATACTGTTTTGGTTGCCACTTGCATTGGGAAACACGGCAGCCCTTTTCCTTGGCTGATAGTGGCAAGAAGCAGTGGGTTGTGGCGCATTTCAGCTCCTTGTGATGCCAGGAATGTGAAGGGAGAAACTCTGAGAGCTGCAGGGTAGGAGACCTGATGTAACATTCCTCAAATGGCCCCACATGTGCACCCTTGTCCCTTTCTTTGTACATTCACACCACTGCCATACTTTTTTCTTTCATAGCTACATACACAATACTTCTCTTAATCGTTATCTTTGCTCTATGCAATGGCACCTGCCATGGGAGAAGAGAGGTCTATGTAGAATGCAAGTTCTTTCATGCATGTGATAAACTGTCCTCAAACTGTTGCTTCCTTTGAAGATCAAGGGGGGGGGGAGGAAAAAAGAATCCTTTGAATGGAATGTGGTGTCCTAAAGCAGGTGCAGGAAACCTGTGGCGCTCAAAATGTTGTTGGATTACAACACCCATCATCCCTGACCTTTGGCCATGCTGGCTTCAGGGACTGATGGGAGTTGGAGTCCAGCAACGTCTGAAAAGTCTTAGGTTTCCATCCCTGTCCTTGAGAGTGCTTTCCTTGAGGTGAGTTGGTCCTTGCTTCAGCCAGTGGATGGCTGAGCCCCAGTGTATCCTATTTCCATGTTTAGGTTTCTCTGGCCTGTGTGTGCATGTAAATGCTTACCATCTGTCACCTTTTCTGTGTCTAGCTGGCCGATGCCCTGCTGGAGAAAGAAGTCATCAACTACGATGACATAGAAGCCTTGATTGGGCCTCCTCCACATGGGCCCAAGAAAATGATTAGCCCTCAGAGCTGGATTGAGGCCGAGAGGGACAAACAAGATATGGGAGATGAAGAGGCACCTCAGTCACCCCAGAGCCAAGAGGAGGAGGAAGAGTTTGACCAGAGACCAGTTTGAAAACGGCCAAGTGAGAGAAGGGACTGAGCAGCTTCCTTTCTGAACTAGAGGCGCAAAGAGAGTTATTTCATGCCTGTGTGTAGGCTGCTCTGCTCATATTTTGTGATGGGCTGCGAGCAGGGTCCAGCTTCCCCTGCTCTAAAAATGATCAAGCTGTGGTTGATGTATGTGCATGGGCTCATCAAGGCTCATTGGGAAGGGTCCCAGTGCCTCTGGGTCACCAGGTTACAGTTATGGGAATGTGTGTGGTCAGTCTGGGCAGAACCAGCCATTGTGTCCCAGTCCTCCCACAAAAGCAGCAGCTGCTGTGCTCTGCTTCATCTTCTTCTTTTTTCTGGTGCCACACACTGCAACCCTCTTTTGACATGACAGCAATAGCTGCATCACTAGCATCCGGAGTTTAATGCTTCTCCCCAGAACCAACAACACAAATATTTCCCTGATTTTTACACATGTCTCTTGAGGTGTAGAAAGTCTGATATGGACAATGGAGATGTAGATTTCCTTTGACCTATGTCACCATGATATAGGTCCTTTGACCTATGTAACTCTGGCCACAAAGATAGGGGCAGGCACAACCTCTGAATGCTGGTGGGGCTCCCTGGAGTGACTTGGAAGGGAGAGAGAATCCTCAAGCCTTTCAGAAAGTACTCTGGCTGGCTGGTAGCTTGTGGTTCTTACACACAGGCCTTTAGACTGAATGTGTCTCTAAAGCAGCTTGTAACAGGAGTTGGGTGGGGGGAGGGATAGACAATTTCCTGCTGTACAATAACAGCTTAAGGGAGGTGGAGTGGAGAGAGAAAGGGCTAGCTGCATTTTCAAACACACTCCATAGATTATTTCCATGAGGACTATTGTCTGTATCCTTATACAACCCTTGTCCAGATTTTCCTCCACTCCTGCCAATATTTAATTGGCAGTTCTCAAAACTGCCTCTTTTCTGAGACTACCCTCGTGCATAGATGGGATGAGTGTGCACACATTTGCACTCTGAATTGCCTCAACGTGAAGAGAGTTTGCTATTTAGAACTGCGGCTATCAAAATCCCTGGAGATATGATCCTCCTGAATATGTATTTCAACGTGATATTGCACTACGACATAAAAGAAAATCAAGCATTTCAGCACTGGTCTGTAAACAGTCCCTTTCTCCATCTCCCCCAGTGGGCCTTGAAAGAAAAGTCATTGGTGATCTGTGTGTACCACCTAGTGGTCTATTGACAAATTTGTACCAAATTGCTATATATCTGTGACAATATCTGTGGGGCAATATGCCAAGTTTCTGAATCACAGTGGCAGTAATTTAGCCCATTTCCCTCCAAGAGGGAGCCAGACTCGCCAGACTCACTGGCAGTAGCTAAGCTTTAGCACAAGGGTGGTTAATGCTTTGGCTCATGGAATTGCAGAGATGAAAGGGATCCCAAGGGCCATCTAGTCCAGCCCCCTGCAATGCAGGAATGTTAGCTAAATCATACATGACAGATGGTCATCTCGCATCTGCTTAAAAACCTCCATCTAAAGTAGCATCATATTGAAAGAAATTTTGGAGCAAGAAAGTTACGTTAAATTTAACTGTGCTGGGTCTTGGCATCTGAAATGGTTGGTATGTCTTTCCAGTTGGGTATTTCTCAAGAAAATGAAATTTGAAAATTGTTCAATTGAAGAAGTTGTCACTGGGGGAGGGATGGTGAGAGAGTCACAAGTGTTCCCCACCTAGATTTTCCCACTTTTCTTATCTTTCGAAGAGTTCTTGCTCAATGTATTTATAAACCATGGCCTAGCATAAACTGTAATAAATCTCTATCATCTCAGCTGCTTGTACCTTTGCCATCTATTAAAAAATGAAATAAAGTCTTACAGAACTCAAATACCACTCACTAGTCATTTATCGTCATTCTCAATGGGCATGAGTCATCATTTAAACTGTTTTATTACTGCAAATACAATCTATGACATTAATACGTGCCATTTTCAGTATATGCAACTCACTGTAGTCTGTTCAGTGAAGTGCACTGTGTTCCCTTGCTTAAAATGCCGCTAGTGGGGAGTCTCCTATACCTGATGCGATAAAAAATTCTCATTGGCCAAGCTATGCCAGGGCTCAATAGTGCCTGGCTGTTGGGGAGCAGGATGCTGAACTAACTATATCAGATCATACAGAGCTTTTCTTAAGTGTGTCACAGTGTTATTTGGGCTACAGTGTTATGCATGCACTATTGCTTGTAAGCCCTTTTAAGCTCAGTAAGACTTTAGATATGTGTGCATCAGTTCAGTCTACTGTAGGCTCAGGTTACTGTAGATGCTATCCGTGACATTAATATGTGCCATTTTCAACATGTACAATTCACTGCAGTCTGTTCCTTTTAGTGGCAATAGAGGAGAATCTCCTAGATTTGGCCCAACGGAGAATCTTATTGGCCACAGTTAAGGCAGTGCTCATAGTGCCTGGCCACTGGGGAGCAAGGTATTGAACTCTGATTTATCAGATGCTGCAGAACTTTTATTAAGTTTGTCACAATGCAATTGGGGTTACAATTCTAAGGACATTAGAACAGCATGCTGGATTTTGTCCAGAATTCTGTATTCTGAGTGGCTAACCAGATGCCACCAGTAAGCAGGACTTGCGCACTATAAAAGTGGTATGTTGGGTTTCCTGTGTAACGAGCACATTTCTTCAGAAATAGAAGGGGACTTGCAAAGCCTGCAGTTCTCTTCATTACTTCCATGGCTGGTTTCAGAGTAAACCTTGCCAGTTTCAGACAACCCTGAAAGGCAAACAGGCATACTGAGGGGGATGGCAGCCAACTGACCATCATCCAGCCACCTCCACTGCCTTCTGCCTGGCAACTTCGTCCCTCACTTCAGCCTGCCAACTTCCACTGGCTTCCACCCATGAATATCCACTGGTTCATGTATTCACCCTGTGCCAGGAGGGCGGCTTCCAGAACCCCCTGAATGCACCCAGACACACACCATTCACCTCAACCAGTTTACATCCACAAACACCAGCTTGCTCCAGCCTTTCAGCATCCACTGGCTTCTGAATGCATACTTCACCAGCTTCCACCCAGCAAACCTGCCAATTTCCACCAGGTCCATCACCAGACATCAGTCAGCTGCTGCTTTCTGTCTGCCACTTCGCCTCCATGTGGAAGGAGGTATCCCAGTGCTGAATGATACAGTTGTTGTCTACCATGTTCTCTTCAGGAAGGTTTATGCCTTGGTTCTCCCCTTGGCCCACCTTTATATCCAGTCAGTGGCTATGTGCTTTTGGGGCATGGGTGGTGCTGTGATCTAAACCACTGAGCCTCTTGGGCTTCCAGTCACATAGTCGGTGGTTCAAATCCGAGCAACGGGGTGAGCTCCCGCTGTTCTGTCCCAGCTCCTGCCAACCTAGCAGTTCGAAAGCAAGCCAGTGCCAGTAGATAGACAGGTACTGCTGTGGTGGGAAGGTAAATGGCATTTTCGTGTGCTCTGGTACTCATCATGATCCTCCACCCACCAGCAGCTGTTTAGTCATGCTGGTCACACGACCTGGAAAGCTGTCTGTGGACAAACGTCAGCTCCCTTGGCCTGAAAAGTGAGATGAGCACCGCAACCCCATAGTCGCCTTTGACTGCACTTAACCATCCAGGGGTCCTTTACCTTCTTCTACCTTTGCTTTTGTGGGAGGTGAGTTCTTGTGCTTTTGAGCCAACCCAGGCAGTAGTTGGTGAGGCATCATCACCTCCCCACCCCTCACAACGGTGAGTGCAGTTTCAGCAGTAGTTTGTTCCTTTGCATTACCTGTGCCCTCATGTGCTGATACCAAGGAAAGACACATTATGTGGGGAGAGGGACATTTTTCAGCCCCATGGCTGCATTTTCCTCTGGCCAACCTTTAGGGACTACATCCCGATGGTGGGTGGGGTCAAATACCAAACGGAAAGGAACAGTAAATGAGACTCTTTGAATAGGAGACTCCCTTCCCACGCCCCTCCATCCATTACGAGCCGGCAGAATTGAACGGCCGCGGTACCTTTAAGATGGGCGCCATCTTTGTTACTGGCAAGACAATGTGTTGGACATAGCGGCTGACGCCAGTTAGGGTAATTCCCTCTCCCTGATTGGCCGCGGACGGAGCGTTTCGCGTTTCCTGAACCGGGTCACGCACGGCGGCTCAGATATCCCAGAGTTCCTGGCGAGAGTTCTTTCTTTTTCCGGCCGGCCATTTTCTCTCCCGGGAGGTGAGTTCTCGTGCTGGGGGGAGGCCTGGTTGGCTATCCGCCTTCATCCGTCGTCTGCGCGGGGATGGGGGACTCCGGGGGCGGACTCCGGGGTTCTAGAGGGTCTTGTGGACGTTACGGAAAGGTTATGGGGTCCCGGTGGGGAGACTGATGGGCTCTTGCCTGGTTGTTAGAGGCGATCCTTTGCGCTCCATGGAGCTTCTGGATCTGCCTCGTTATTTAGAAAGGCCCAGCCAGAGCTCAGAAGTGGAGCACACAGGCGGGCCCAAGCCCAGCCTCTGGCGCCTCGGTTAGGACGGCTAGCGGCCTTCGAGGGGCTGGTGTCACCAGAGCATCCAGTGGTGGGTAAGTGAAGCCAGCGTCCCGGGGGCACCCGTAGCTCATTCATATCGTGGTACCAGGTTCTGTCTCTGGCCAAGAGTTATTGCACCAATTAATAGGATTTGTAGCCCTGTTAGTCAAGCTACAGCTACAGTATTTCGGAGTGATATTGGCTAGTGAAGAACGACCTATTACAACTCATTAACTGTAGTAGTTTTGGCTAAAATGCAATGTCCTGAAGAAGTGCAGGGCATTTGTTTTGCTGGGTGCTTTCGTGTTCATTGAGGATTTTATTATTGACTCTGCAAAAATGGTTTCCCCTTTATGGGATTTAGTCAAGTGTAGCTCCCTCGGCCTGCAAAGCGAGATGAGCGCCGCAACCCCAGAGTCGTCTGCGACTGCACTTAACTGTCAGGGGTCCTTTACCTTTACCATTGTATCCCTGAATGCTAATGAGCTTTTGAACGTTTTAAACAAGCAGTTTTAAAGCCACCAGCTTTTTCTTATTCATAGTGAAATAAACCATTATTCTTAAGCTTAACAGGGTTTGAGTCAGCTTGAGGTAGGTTCCTGTGTGGGGATGGAGTCTAGTTTAGTGGGTGTAACACAGACTTTGCCTGCAGAAGGCCATAGGTTTAAGCTCTTGGATAGCAGGACGAGGAAGACTTTGAAGAGCCACAGCCAGCCAGATCAGTCAGTATTGGGCTCAGTGGAGCAATGTGCAGAATCTGAATGAAGGCTGCCTTGTACGTTTGGCTGATATGACCCCATATTTTACCATTCTGATAGGGCATTGGCAAGAGGCTCCAAGTTAGATCTTTAGTATCATTAAAAAAAAATGAAGTCTGTGTATCCTTCATACAATGTGACAAGTCAGTCACATTCAGAATGAGACATTACTTTGAATAGGAAGTATGGGGTTGAGGGATAAGACAAGAGTGAGGGGAGGAAAGGGAAAAAAAAAAGATATTTAGTATCTTGAATGCCTTTGCTAGGGAAGACTCAGTATTAGTCTGAACTAATAGCCTGATCCTAAACAGCAGTTTCATATGTAAGGGAGGGCCCCATAGTTCAGCAGGAGTACATGTAGAAGGTTCATTCTCTGGGATCTCCTGTTGAAGGGTTTTGAACCTGGAAGGGCTGCTGCCAATCACTGTAGCCAGGACCAGCCAAAATTAAGCAAGTAGGTAGCTCCTTATGTTATTGTAAGGTCTCTTGCAGAAGAGATGCTGCAGAGTTGCATGTTTGATACTGTTAAACAGAGTGTGGGATACTTGATGAACGGATCAAAGTTCTTCCTAATAAAAGTAAAAGGTTTCCTGCATCATAACTGCATTCTGCTGCAAGTTTCCAACCTTTGGCACAATTAGGAATCCAAATGCTAGGTTTCCATTGGGCTTAGAAGGGCATAACATTATATGTCTCCAGTATACTTCACAGAAATGTTGCAAGGATAAATAATATTTTGTATGCTGAAAAGAGATGTTAAAATGGAAATCATAAGGAGTCTAATCCATACTGTTTGTATTTTCAGGGACATAAGGAGCCATGGCGCCCAGCCGGAATGGCATGATCTTGAATCCCCATTTTCACAAAGACTGGCAAAGACGAGTGGCCACATGGTTTAATCAGCCTGCTAGGAAGATCCGCAGGTGAGGTGTGCTGAGCCCCTTGCATTTGTGTTCTTTGTGTCCAGTGCTCGGCTAACATACAGCTGTCTGGATAATGCAAAAGGCAAGCAAATGTGAGCCTTGCCATTTTTGGCTTTCTGCAAGACACTCGTTTAGTTCTTCAGCCAGATGATGAAAATTCTCCGGAATCTCTGTACCACATTGATGACCCTTTGAACCCATATAAGCTGATGGCTGTAGCTTTTTTTATTTCTATCTACTCAGTTAAAGGATTGAAAATGGAACTGTCTTAATGCCTTTATATAAATCTCTGGTGTTACTGCAGTTTAAATACTGTCTGTAGTTCTGATTTCCACATCTCAAAAATGATATTGCTCAGCTGGAAAAGGTGCAGAGAAGGGCAACCAAAATGATTAAGGGGTTGGAGCAACTCCTATAAGGAAAAGTTAGATTTGCAACTTGTAGTTTGTGGTGGGAGCGAAGGTGAGTAAGGAGGGACATAAGAGGCATAAAATTATGCATGAGTTGGAAAAAAGAAGTAATGTTTTTTTCTCACATAATACTAGAATTCCAGGTCTTCCAGTAAAGCATACAAAAGGAGCATAGCTTCACACATCACATTGCTCAAACTATGGAATTTATTTGCACAAGAGTGGTGCTAGGATTTGATGAATTCATGGAAGATAAGGCTATCAGTGGCTCCTAGTGATGGCCAGTTCTGCCTCCAGAGGCAGTATGCTTCTGAATAACAGCTGCCAGGAATTACATGAAGCAGTTGCACTGGGGACCTGCTTGCAGGCTTCTTTTAGGTGTCTGATTGGCCAGGTTGCTGGACTAAGTGGGTCTTTGGTCTGATCCAGCAGGACTTCCTTTGTTCTTATGCTTTCCTTATGCCTCCTTCCCTTGCAAGCAATCCCAAGTTTATCTGTAAGGGGAGCTCAGTAAGGGTTATATTTGGAGAGAGAACAGGTTTAACATAGCCCTTTTGTACTTCTTTCTGCACCCAGGAGGAAGACCCGTCAGGCGAAGGCCCGTCGTATTGCTCCACGTCCAGTATCTGGACCAATCAGGCCAATTGTGAGGTGCCCCACTGTACGTTACCACACAAAAGTCCGTGCTGGTAGAGGATTCAGCTTGGAGGAGCTGAGAGTAAGTAAAAAAGCATAGGTGTCTCTTAACACATGAGTGCCTGCCTCTGAAATACAGGTTGTTTTGGCTTGTGGCATATGATATTTGAGCTAAGATACACAGGAATCTGATGTGTTTTGTACAGTGGTTGGTGGGGCTTCCATATAACCAAAAAACTTCATTGAATCAGATTTCTTGGAGGATTAGTTTTTGTATTTATAGTGGAAGTTCTTGAATTAAACAGATAGAGAGTTTTATAGCGATAGTATAGCTAATCCCTGTTCCTTCAGAGTGGGTTATACGAGGATCTTTAGGCAGTTAAAAATTAAAACCCACACCCTTCTGTTGTCTGTTTATAATTGCTTAAAGGACAACAGTTTAGCCTTACATATTTTTATTCAGTATTTTGGTGGAGATTTCTTTTTAGGTACTGGAGAAAAATTGTTTGGCCAGGTACATTAGCATCCTACCAGAAGGTCTCTCTTTGTTGCCCTTGCAAGCCACTTGCCATTTCTTTGAGAGTCTTTCAATCAGATGATGGCTCTGTCCCTGGAATCTCAGTACTGTGATTACTTACCTTTTGAAGCTTTCCTTCTCTTTGTAAAAAAAAATTATTAAAGAGTTTCAAAACAAATATTTTGTTAATACATTAGCAGAAAAACAAAGAAAACATAGGGTAACAACAATTTTTGAAAACATTGCTATACTATTATATAAAGTATAAATATTGTTAAGTAGACAAGTAAGAAGTTTTCCAGCTGATGACTGTTCTGCTGCCATAGCAGGTACAGGCTGGCAATGTACAAGTTGCTTTTACTTGTGGCTTAGGTTAATATGCTTTCCCTAGATGGCTGGCATCAACAAGAAGTTTGCCCAGACAATTGGTATCTCAGTGGACCCCAGGCGCCGGAACAGGTCAACAGAAGCCCTGCAAGCAAATGTGCAGCGGCTGAAGGAATACCGCTCTAAGATCATTCTCTTTCCCCGGAAACCTTCTGCCCCTAAGAAGGGCGACAGTGCAGTAAGTATATAGGGGAGAATTTATGGGGAAGTAGATGTTGCAGGAGAAGGGAGCTTTATTTCTAATAAGTCTGGTGGGGCGAAAGCTGTGCTGCAAAGCACACTATAAAGCTCCCAAGGACACAACTTCCAAGGAGTACTTGATTATGACTGGGGCACAAAAAAGCTTGCATCCAGTATAAGAGGCAAAAACACTACCTGCTTTCCATTGCTGGTGGTCACATGCTACTTCAGCCACAACATTACAAGTTTGTTCCAATATAGCCACCCAAAGACAAGGCCACCCCCATCCCCTCACCACCAAGGAAATGTGACAAGCAAATAGATAGATAACCCCCACAAGTGACACTGACACAAAACCACTAAGTAGAAGCATTACCACCCCACTCACCACCCCCTCCCTCTCTTTTCTTCCCAACCCAATACTGCATGCAACATTAATGTCTCACAACAAATGAAACTGATCTGTAGAAAACGCAGCTTGAAAAAAGAGGATGCACATATATTTGTAAACTAAGAAATCTTTAATAAAAATTATTTTTAAAAAAGTTTGTTCCAGGGCCCTCTTCCTTAGTTGCTATGATTCTCAAAGTGTGTACATATGTCTTTAAAGACCTTGCAGTTACCTGTATTGGAGAGAGAGCAGAAGTGTAGAGGAAAAGTGAGATGACAGCACTATACGGCTAAACTGGGAATTTTGGTATTCTTTGTTTTCAACTCTGCCTAACCTTGCCCCTACAGTAAAATTTTTAGAGGCTCCCTCAGCACTTGTATGACATAATCCAAGCTAGGTTTTTTTTTCGTGCTGTCCAAAAAAGGGAGGTGGAATAAATAAGTTAATGCCTGAACATTTTCTTCTCTCCACAGGCTGAAGAGCTCAAGATGGCCACACAGCTCTCTGGACCAGTTATGCCCATCAAAAATGTAAGTGACTTCCATAGATCTTTCCTCTGAAATTTATAGACATTGTAATGGGAAATTTCCTGCTTCCAGCATGGTTTCTTGAGTGTCAAATGATGTTCTTTGACCTAACAAAAAGGAGCAGCTTCAATGTTGTGTTGGCTACTTCTTATTCACTCAATCATAGTTATGTCCTTGGAATCTTGCAAAACACAGGTTTGCAATCAATATTGAAGTTTGTTGGTTGGTTTTTCGAGTAAGTCGTACACGAAATCTGAACAAGTGAATGGTGGTATTTCTAACAGAAATACTGAAGTACTGAATTTCTAACAGAAATGGCATATTAAAAAAGAAGCAGTCAAGTAGGTGGTTAGCCTTGGTTAGCTCCTGCTTGGGATTGGTCTCTTCTAAAGTCCTTACTTCTCACAGTGCCTCTGGGAAGCCCAGCAACAGCAGGGCTTAAAGAAAACAGCCCTCTCTGCTCTTGCTTGTCCTCCAGCAAGAGGTGCTCAGTGCTGAATTTCTGGATATGGGTGCTCAATTTTTTTTAAATAGAAATAAGGTGACTGCCCTGGAAATCCAGTATATTGAGGGGCAGTATATAAATGTAAAATAAACTAGTATACAACTATAGCTAGAAACCATTGACAGTCTCCTACCACATGAATTTGTCTCATCTCCTTTGAAAGCCACCTAAGCCAGTGGCTGTTGTCACACCTTGTGGCAGTGGGTTCCACAAGTTAATTAGTCATTGAGTAGAAAATGACTTTTCCTTGTCTATTCCTCTTGTCTATCTTGAACCTACAGCCAGTCAGTTTAATTGGGTGACCCATGTGCTCCAGAATTATGAAAGAGGGAAGTTCTCTACTATGCTTCTCCCCCCCCCCCCCCGAAAAGCCCCAAATATTTTAGCCTTCCCTCATAAGAGAAGATGCTCCAACCTGTTGGTCATTTTGGCTGCCTTTCCTGACTCTTACTTCCTTTTTGAGACTGCTGGCCATAACTATTCCTATTATTCCAAAAGTTGATATCCTCTATGTTTATATTCAAGGCCCTATGCTGCTGACCATCTTCATTTTCAGTCCCTCTAACTGATCACTAGATTTTCTGCTAGTGATGCAGAAAATGTTTTCTGCATCATTTTGGCAATGAATTTTTCCTGTGCCTGGACTAGCCATAACTACTCCACTGTCAGTGTGTCTCTGAACTTCAGTTGCTCAGAATTACAAGTGAGTGAGGGAGGGTGCTGTTATGCTTAGGTTCTCCTTGTGGGCTTCACATTAGAGCATCTGGTTGGCCGCTGTGAGAACAAGATGCAGGACTAAATGGGACGTTGGCCTGATCCAGCAGGCTCTTCTGGTGTACTGAGTGCTGCTACAGAAAGGGGCTAAGTCTGCATACATATTCTATATTTTGAGCACATTTTGTCCCAAAAAGAATTCTGGGCACTGCAATTTGTTGAGGGTTGCTAGGAATTGTAACTCTCTGGGGGATAAACTACACTGCCCAGAATTCTTTGAAGGAATGAATGTGATTTGGATGTGCTTTAAAGGTAAACTGTATATACAGCCTGTGACTGAAAAGTGTTAGACTGAACCGTATTGTGGGCAAATCAGAATCAGAAGTGGGAAGAAAGCAGCTTTTTTGTGTGTGCCCTGATTGTCTGGTTCTTTCCTTAGGTCTACAAAAAAGAGAAAGCCCGGGTTATATCAGAGGAAGAGAAGAATTTCAAGGCTTTTGCCAGCCTGCGCATGGCCCGGGCAAATGCTCGGCTCTTTGGCATCCGGGCTAAGCGAGCCAAGGAAGCAGCAGAGCAGGATGTGGAAAAGAAGAAATAAACTCTTTGTTCGGAGCATGTCAATAAAGGATAGATTTGGAACTATGTGGTGCTTTTCTTAGAGATGTGGGGAAGAGCAACATGGGCTGGGAATCCTGGCACTTGAGCATAGCCCCTTTGCCATCTCCATCTCATGCCCACTCATTTTTTGTGGGCACTCCAGTAGTTGGGCAAGGAGGCTGGTGCCACTTGGGATTTCAGTATTGAAGCAGCCTGGGGAATGGAAGGCAGTGCTAGTTGGATCCCATTTTATATTATTAACTCCCTGGTTGGGGGATGAAAGGGGCGACCTACCATTCCTTGCTCACTTAGGTTCCCTTTTGGCAGATACAGAGCTGGGTAATTTGGGTATTTAGTAGAACAGAAGGTGATAAATGCAAGTTCCTTATATATGTATGGGGAAGAGCCATAGCTCAGTAGTAGAGCATCGGGTTTTGGATGCAGAGGGTCCCAGTTCAAGCCCCAGTAGGGCTGGGAATGTTGCCCAACTGAAACTCCAGAGAGCTGCTGCCTGTCAGTGCAGACATTACCAAGCTAGATGAACCAATGCTCTGACTTGGTACAAGATGGCTTCTTAAATTTTTTACACTGAATCTTGCAAGGGATTCACCAGAGATACCTGATTCTTACCACAGTGCCATTTTGGTGTCAATTCCTTACTGGATTAATGTATACCAGGCGCGTTTTCTGAGAACAAAAGTGAGCTCAGCTGAAGTGAAGACCAAACAAGCCACCAGAGAATCCGATGCAGTTATTTTCCAGGAATGTACTCTTTACTGTCTGGATGAGCTGCCTTTTCACCTCTGCTGCATCCCATTGAGGAAATGAATGTACTTAGTCGATTAATAGAAGCTGGGCTTGGTTGATCACTCAGCTCTGCTGGAAAAATTGAGTGTGTGCTTAATGTGGAGTGCAGAGGATCCTATTTACAATAACTAGAGGGTGTCTATGGGAGTGGATGGGAACCACAAGTCCGGTTTAGTTTTACTAGCCAAGCCATAAATGTAGCATTGCCATTTATCTACCCATCCCCATAGGTCATCTGGAGATGAGATTAATGCTCTTGACATGCTACAGATCTGGAGCAGGTAAAGTTACAAATCCCCCCTCATGCTTCAGTAGTCCATTCTGTGAAATTTTGTGGACACAGAGCAGGTAGGCGTCACATGTTGCTCTGAAGAAGGGCTGACTTGGGAATGGGGTATAGGTGTATGCACACATTAGTTTGCATCCTTCTGTCTCTAGAGACGATGGAGTGTGCCTTCAGGGGTGAAGTCAAACCACTGTGTTGGCACTGAAGTGACCCCTGGGGCACAAGCCTGGACAGTGAGTGTATGGAGGTCCTGGGCTGTCCAGCAATACACCTGGCACCAGCTTGGCAGCAGGAGTTGCTGGAAGGAGGTGTACTAGATGCCATCCAACCGTCTTGGGGACTCCGTTCCAGATTTTTGTAGGGTTTGCTCCTTAGCTTTCCCCCCCTGAAGATATTCCACAAAGCAGCAGAGGTTTAGGACCAGAGTTTTCCTTGACATGCCCCATCTGCCCCTCACTTCCCTGTACAGCGTGTGCAGAAACCACCTTTTTGACTGTTGGATCCACTATTAGTTTTGTTCACTCAATCCACCGGAGCCTGTCTTTGCGTGCAGAGAAAGTCCCTAACTTTCTGACGGTTTGAGACCCATCAGCTGCCCTCACCTGGTGTAGCTGGCCAGTTGAAACTGTTCCTGGGGTATTGTCACTCTTGCATGCTGACAGCTGCTATAGGTGAGAGCTGAGTGCATGGTGGGGACTGAACTGAAGGTGGACAAACTACCCCAGAAGGAGCATGATGTGTCACCTACCAGAGGTACTGCCCCTCCCTTTATGCTCCATGCACTCCATGTGTGCATTGCTCCAATAGTATATTTAGGAGGACACAATTGCATCTCTTGTTTGGCTCAGGGAGATTTCACAGCTTGGAGCGGTGCTTTTTGTTCTGCAGTGGGAGCTTGCACATGAAGTCTCTGCACTGTTTGAAATCCTGCCAAACTTGAAGTGTGGTTTCGTCCAACCTCTTCATACTAGGCTTGCACGTGATGGATGGAAGCTGAGGAAATCTAAAGTCAGCCCATTTCTAAGTACAGGTTCAGTCCTCTGTGTCTCCACATATGATCATGTACCAGGTGCTGGGGGTTACGGTAACTGCTTGACAGTCCAGGACAGCCATTGCAAATCTGCTTCATGCAACTGAGAAAATGGCCCATGAATGCTTGTACCAAAATAACTGATTTCATATGTGGCTATCACATTTCTTGTTTTGACCACCATGAGAGAATTCATTAACTAACAAGTCTAATAAATCTGTCTCTCAAAGCCCGTGCCAATGCCCTGGAGGCTCTTCTTTTTTGAAGAGGGAGGGGTGCACATCTGGAGTATCTCCATCCCTTGGCTGAGTTAACTAACCCAAAGGAGAAATCCTCTCCAAGGCATTTTTTTCAAAGAGAGACATGCAGGTACATGCTGGTTCCACTTGGTGGCAGTAAGCCCTCAATTTAGCAGTAAGTTTAACACTCAAGTTGTTGAAAGTAACAGAGTTTTGTTTCCAGGATTTCCTCTTTACAACCTATAACCCGTGTGGAAGTACCCTGGAGACTCCTGTCTCGAGGAGCTGACCTTTGTGATTAGATTTGATCTCTCCTTTGGTACCTTTCCCTCACTCCCTGCCTCTAGTTTCTCAGCTCAGCTTCGGAAGGGTAATTAATGACCAGGGCCATTTGACTCAAAATGCCACAAGGTGGCAGTGTAGAAACTAGACTTTGTTAAGGTATCACTTTCTCCAGTGCTTCACAAGGTGAATTGTTGCAGTTGCTTAAATTCTTCTTTCTTTGCAATACCTATTGAGAGAGCGAGAAATAGAATCAGAGTTGGAAGGGACCATGAGGGTCTTTTGCCCAACATGGGGTTCAAACTCATGATCCCAGGATTAAGAATCTCATACTCTTATGTCTCCATGGCGACTCTTTTGGCTCATTGCATCTAACATAGAAGAGCTGCTATCATTTTATATATATATATATATATATATATATATATATATATATATATATATATATATATATATCTCATAGTGCTTAACCGCAGTTGAGGCATGCTTTATCCACCATTTCAATAATTGCAACAACCCTGCATGGTAGATGATAATTTCTATATTCCGAATGTGGATGGCAGTCTGAGAACTGGTGACTTCCTGATTCACTGCTCATCCTTAAAACTCTTGGGAAAACAAAGGGTTTGGGGAAAGCCCATAGCACAATGGCAGGACATGTGCATGACCTGCAGAAGATCCCAAGTTCAATGCCCAGCGAGATTGATCCATGGGTCTGACTCCATATCATGCAGCTTCCTGTGTTCCTGACGCTAGGCCACGGGCCCCTCCAGCACGTAGGGTAGGAGTTTCAATGAGTGAAAAGGCCGTTTTTGAAAGGCAGGGCTGCACTAGATCAATCCATCTGAGCTGTTCTACAATAAAAGAGCAAGAGAAGAGCAGAAAAGATGAGACATTGGCACTAGCCAATCTGACCTAGGCATAAATCCCTCCTCAGCCTGTGAATACCTCTGCATCTCTCTCTTCTCCTCCACCCTCACCCTGCTCTTTACATTTAATATCGTTTATTTGTTTTCGTTATTTTTTAAATTATAAACCCCCTTGGGTGCCTTGACAAAAATGTGGTAAAGAAATACAGTTAGTGCCCCTGCGTGCTGCCGTGGCTGGATCCCTCCTCCATTCTAGAAGGAACTTAATTTCTGCGGAGACTAGGACATCAGAGCTCCTTGGACAATGAAGTTTAGCATGCCTTCTACTCTATCAAGCAAATTTCAAGGGAAACTCTGTGTTCCAGAGACTTCACCAGGAAGCAGCCAGCATTGCAAATTGTTCTCATTAGAGGCAGGAAATGCTGCCCGCTTTGCGTGTTCAGCCAGCGCAGCTTCTCTCTTGCTGGGCTCTGGTCCTAGGCAGACTCTTGGGCACCTGCCAGGGCTGGGAGCACAGATGGGAAGGGGCTACTCTGAGTAATGTTCCTGCTTTGCAGAAGCCGCTGCCTTCGAGTGCAGGCAGTGACTTCCGTCCTAGCACATGCAGCAACGAGCACTGCCCTTTCCATGAGCATTGTGACGCACGGCCTCGCACAAGACAAAATGTTGGCTGTGCCTGGCAGGTGGAAGGGTGATGCTTTCTCTGCCACTGGTCCAAGGTGCTTCTCAGATCATGGGATGCCCTTTTCCGCTTTCCTCTGGGTTCTATTTCCTGCTCCTCCCCTACCCGGTCCTCACCATACAGCTCTGCTTTTATCAATCTACTTGTTCCCCATGTTTGGTGCCCAGCAGCGAAAATGAGAAGGTAGCAGTCAGGTTCAGAGGGTCAGGTAAGGACATAAGAGGAACCCTTCCAGATCAGACCTCAGGCTTATCTAGTCCAGCATCCTGACCTCACACTGGTCATTCAGAAAGCCCACAAGCTCTTCCCACTTGTTCTCCCAAGTAACTGCTAATGAGAAGCATACTGCCTCCTACACTTGAGATCGAACATAGTCATTGTGTCTAGTAGTCACTGATAGCTCTCTCCTCCATGAATCTGCTTTGTTTTTTAAAACAGGAGCTGAGATCGTCCCACTCCTATGGAGCTGTCAGGAGCAAACGGGGAAGGAAATTGACAGATGGAGATCCCCACCCTTTGGCCCTGCTGAGGATGCTCTTTCTTCTGGGCTGCCCTGCTATGAGCAGAATCTTCCCCGGAGCTGTCAATCATCTTGCAGGCACAGGGAAGCTGCTAACATGCGCTGTGAACTAGAAAGAGACCCTGGTAGAGGAACAGGAGTCATAGTCATCTCCCCCAGCTTGATCAAACCCCGGGTGCTGGCAAGTTGTGAGGGAGACATGCTTGCCTGCTTGGCAGAGGCCTCATGGAGCTTGATGAGGGTACAGGGGGCAGCTGCTTTTGCCAGGGGGCTCCTAATCCTCGGGGCCTGCAGAAGGAAACATTCTTAAGCAGCCACAGTGTGAGTTTCCCAGCCTTTGGTATCAGTTGCTATCTCCAAAATCACTATCTCTCCATGGAGTGATGGTGACTTGGAGCAGGCGAATGTGCCTCTTGCTTGTCTGGATGGAGGACAGAGCAGGATATGTGAGTGTGCATAGAAACCAGCCTGCCATAGAAAGGTAAACTTTGCATTTGTTGCTCCGTCCACTTTTGCATCTGGTCCTGCCCTCCACTGGCATATGGCATCTGGTGGGCAGCCCAGAACGAAATGTGGCTTTGGGGCTGACAAATTCCCTACCCTGCATTAGATGGTGGATAAGACTTGCTTTAGGGACGCGGGTGGTGCTGTGGGTTAAACCACAGAGCCTAGGACTTCCCGATCAGAAGGTCGGTGGTTCGAATTCCCGCGACGGGGTGAGCTCCCGTTGCTTGGTCCTTGCTCCTGCCAACCTAGCAGTTCGAAAGCACATCAAGTGCAAGTAGACAAATACCGGTAGATACCGCTCCGGCGGGAAGGTAAACGGCATTTCTGTGCACTGCTCTGGTTCACCAGAAGCGGCTTAGTCATGCTGGCCACATGACCCGGAAGCTGTATGCCGGCTCCCTCAGCCAATACAGTGAAATGAATGCCACAACCCCAGAGTCGACCACGACTGGACCTAATGGTCAGGGGTCCCTTTACCTTCTTTAAGACTTGTTTTAGTTTCCTTATATACGTCAGCAGTAGTTCTTGCCCAGAGACTGAGGAGAGGGTGAGAGTAAGCCCTGAAAGCAAGAGCCAGACTTCATTTTCCCTCTGAAATCAACCCATGTTTGTACCTCTATATGTAAATTAGCATATGCAAACATCATGCAGATTTATGCACTGGGCTTGTGCCCTGAGCAACCCCCCTGGTGGGTAGATGATCCACTTTGTATGCAGAAGGTCCAGGGTTCAATCCCTGGCATCTCTAGGAGGGGCTGAGAATGTGCCCTGCCTGAAACCCTGGAGAAGCCACTGCTTACTAGTTTAGATAATATTTGGCAATGCTTTGACTTGATAAAAAGACAGCTTGCTGCATTCGGAGAAACCAAGCTGTCTTTTAAGATCTTGGATCATATCGTATAAAAATGGCGGTAGAGAAGGACAGCCTTTCATCTGTGGGTGAGCGTTGCTTATTGAGAGGGGGAAGCCCTTGATTTCCCCAGTGTCTCCAGGCCAGGCTGGGCTGCCTAGTGGCCCCCCCTCCCCAAGGACTCCTGTTGATATTAATTCAGCATGTGATGGAGCCGAGTCTCTTCCCCTCCCCTTCTCCTTTTGGCTCCCAGGCACTTGTTAACACTCATTTAATTAGCAAATACCGACCTTTTGACTGAGCGGCTTAATTAGCCTGACTCTCTGGCAGCTACTTGGCCCAGGCAGCTGAACCTGGACTGCTGTGCGAGGGGGAAAGAAGGAGGCCTCTTGGCTCTGTGGACCACAAAAAGTCACTGACTGGGCCAGAGGGGATGGGGCTGAGCATTCTGCCTGATTCACACAGTCAGTTTGGATGTGCTCGAGTCAAATGTCTCTTTGCTTTTTCCGGGGAGTCTTTGACACATCTTGCCCCAGCTTGGTGAAGACATCACTAGGAGGCTCTCAGGACTGAAGAGTCAAGCAGTGGTTTAAGATACGGTGTATTAATTTAGGAGACTCCTGTGGCTCCAAGTGCTTCCAGAGTTTGGTTTCCTTCAAATGAATCACAGAATGGCAGAATTTCAGAGTTGCAAGGGACCTGAGGATCATCTAGTCCAACCCCCTGCAATGCAGGAACCTCAACTAAAGCGTCCATGACAGATGACCACCCAACCTTTGCTTAAAAACCTCCAAGGAAGGAGGAGAAGAAGAAGAGTTTGGATTTGATACCCCGCTTTATCACTACCCAAAGGAGTCTCAAAGTGGCTAACATTCTCCTTTCCCTTCCTCCCCCACAACAAACACTCTGTGAGGTGAGTGGGGCTGAGAGACTTCACAGAAGTGTGACTGGCCCAAGGTCACCCAGCAGCTGCATGTGGAGGGGCGGGGAATCGAACCCGGTTCACCAGATAACGAGTCCACCGCTCTTAACCACTACACCACTCATCACCTTCCAAGGGAGTCCATTCCACCGTCAAACAGCTCTTACTGTCAGAAAGTTCTCCCTGATGTTGAGTCCTACTCTCCTTTCTTGTAACTTGGGTTCGAGTCCTACTCTCTGGAGCAGCATGAAGGAGGCTGTGAATGAGCAGAAACTAACCTACTCTGCAAATATAAAACTTAAACAAACTGGTCTGCCCACCTTTGCTTCTGGTCCCCCCCCCCCCACGGGCATATTGGCCTGAAGAGAAAGTGAACCTCTGCCTTCCCCAACCTGGTGCCCTCCAGCTGTTTTGGACCATAACTTCCATTGGTCTGAGCCAACTGCGGTTCATGGGAGTTGTATTCCAAAGCACCTGAAGGCCACTCTAGGTGCTGCCTCAGAGGGCTCTGGATAGTGGGCATTGTGGCTTGTGCCTTCACAGCCAGCACTGGGCTCTGCTCTCTTTTCTACTGCACCTATATTGCTGTCTCCTCCTCCTCTCCTCCTCCTGCCATGGCCACTAATGCCCTCCCTCTTGCACCTTGGAAGGAAGGGTGGATGTGTGCAAAAGGCAAGGGCCCCATGAGGGGAGGTGTACCCACTCTGCATATGCTCTGTGAGCCTCCCTTTTGTAGTGGGAGAGGAAGCTGTGTTGCCAGGTTGCCACTGCTGAGTTAGAGAGATAGAGCCAGCCGCCAGCTTTTCCAGGAGGGGTCTCCTCACCACTGTTCCAAGGACGCCGTGTGTCTCCAGCGGCATGTGCCTCCACGTGGTTACGTTCAGGGACAGGCTCACGGTGGAAAGAGGAGGGCATGTTAGAGGTGCCTGTTGCACAAAGTGGGTGGGAGGCGAGAGCGGATGTGTAGACATTTCTGGGAAGAACTTGTGAATTAAAAAATGACCTTCAGATGTTGGAGTATTCAGCGGCAAACAATAAAAATGAAATTGCAGGCTGAGAAAAACCTACAAAGGGGGGGGGGCAGAGAGTGAATGTACAACAAACATGAAGAGGAGGAGAATTAGTGCTGACGAATGAGTCATCAACGATTTGTTGCTGCTGAACAGATAAATACTTCGGGACGCGGCTGAAATCCGTCAATAGTGGGACTTGCCTGTCAATTCAAAGCCCTCTTCCAAACATTAAGGCAACATCGCAGAATTAATCCCACAGTGCTTTTATTGAATCCGCTGAGTGTTCAGCCAGGCAGGTTTTCAGCTCTCCGATGTTTTCAGCGCCACAGCAATGAGCACATTTTGTATTCTCGATATATTTTTAACCCGTCCATGCCAAACGGCTGCCAGCCATCTGTATAGTCTAGATCAGAGACAAGAACGCAGGAAGCTGCCTCCTACTGCCTCAGGCCATCGGAGCATCTAGCTTAGTATTGTCTGCACTGACTGGCAACAGTTTTCCAGGATTGCAAACTGGGCTCATTCCAAGCCCTACCTGGAGATGTCAAGGATTCAACATGTGACCTTCTGCATGCATGGCAGATGCCCTAACCACTGAGCTATGGCCCTTTTCCAGCCCAGGGGCCATAATTACTCATGGATAACCAGCCTGGGGCCACATGCCAGGGGTGGGTGGGAGGGCAGTCAAAATGGAGACAAAAGTGGGTGAAGCAATAAACAAGGCTCTTAGCCAGTCAGAGGTTTCCATTCACACCCCTCTCCTCCCAGGTAAGTGGGAGGCAAAAGCACTCAAGGAAAGTGGGGCTTGGACCAGGTGAGCGGTGTGGCCTAGAATGGGGACATGGCCAGGAGAGGACCCTGAGACCGGGAGGACCGCAACCGAGGTTCCCTTGGCCCAGATTTCCATGTTTGAAAGGCCAGGTTAAAAACAGTGGATGTTCTGTTCTTCAACTCACTTCTCTGCTCCTCCGGACATGAATAGAAACATTAAGACATTCTGCGAGTCTGTGCACATTTAAGCAAAAGGGATGCCTGTGTGAAAATGTCTGTGAAGCATTTATGATACACAGTTTACTGAATTTATTTACATTACCTCTTTTCAGATCAGCTGGGTTTCCAAAGCATTTTTTAAAAATAGATAGATAGATAGATATAGATAGATAGTGCATTCACCCTCCGATCGGGAAAATCCCATGTGTCAGCACAATCCTAACAATGTCTACTCAAGATATGTCCTGTTGTTTTTGGATGGTAGGTTGGTAGTTAGATGATACAGATAGATAGATGATAGATAGAATGTAAGTCCTGTTTAATGCTGTATTTGGTGAAGCTTCCTCCAAGGTAAGAGTGTGTGGTGTTTTTAGTGTGTGTGTGTGAGAGAGAGAGAGGGAGAGGGAGAGGGAGAGGGAGAGGGAGAGAAACTGACTGAAGAAGCCTCCTTCTCCAAAGTGCTGACCTGTGTCCCAGGCAATTATCCATGTTGAAAAACAAGAGGCAGCAGGAGGGTAATTTTTCCTGCATTGATTTTCCTTCTGCTAATTACAGCCATTTGTTATAATTAACCTGCCTGCCGGCTCTCTCGGGACATGGAGCTGTATGGCTGCAGTGGCTACCTTGGCCCAGCAAGAGGAAACAGCTCTTTCTTTCTGATGGGGGCAAGAGGAGTGTAGCCCCTCACAGTCCCAATGGAGCAAGGATGGCAGCCCCTCATTGATAACACAGGGAAGAAGAGGCTCAGATCAAAGCGTCTGGGGTGGCAGCTCTGGTTAAAAACAACCCCTTTCTCCTCCAATTTCCTGCCAGCTGGAAAGCAGCTGCTGCAGCTCAGTGGCAGAGCATCCCTTCTGCATGCATGCAGTCCCAGGTTCTACCCCCGGCTTCTGCAGGTGCAGCTGGGAAAAGACCCTCCTGGAAACCCTGGAAATCTGCTGCAGTTAGCATACTATGGGGAACTCCAATCAGCTCCAGCTAATATGGCTCATGGTCAGGGATGATGGGAGCTGCAGTTCAGCATCACCTCGAGGTTTACCTGGAGTTTCCAGGTTTGTCTGGCTTCCTCCAGGGGGCAGATGGGGGGCTTGAATCCACGTGGGGGAGAGTGCCTTAAAAAAAATGTTTTTTATTAAGCTGGACCTGGGATCAACCCACTTTAGCTAAGGCTTCTATCAACTTCCAGCCAGTAGCATATCTGCTAATTTGTTAGACTGTGTTTTTTGTTTGAACGACATGCTCTTGACGACTGTGGCCAATGTTTACTGCATCATGCTTAATGACGTCACCCTCCATGACATCACTGGGGATCGTCCCAGTGACATCACCAGAACACACACCTAGGTTTCAAGCTTGAGCCCTGAAATCTCAGGGTCTGGGATGCTCCTGACCTGGCAACCCTACCTGGATGGACAAAGGTTCCTCACAACTGGTGTAGACCATATTGAGCCAGGTAAACCTAGTGGTCTGACTTGGTAGAAGGTGGTTTGCTGTGATCCTATTTAAGCCAGCCCTTTATTCAGAACCAGGAGGAATGGAATCTTAGTTCTGTGGTGGAGCACATGCTTTGGGTGCAGAAGGCCTCAGATCCCATCTCCAGCATCTCTAAGTAGGGCTGGGTGGGTGGGTGGGTGGACCCTGTCTGAAACCCTGGAGACCCACTGCCTGTTAGTGTAGACAAACCTGAGCTAGGGGAACCAGTCGTCTGACTCAGTAGTAAGCCAAGCTTCAGTATATTCAGCCCCTCCAGGAAGGGAAGGGTGGCTTGACTGGCACAGCAAGGTCTCCACCTAGCGCACCAGCTCTTGCCTTGGAAAAGCAGGCTTTGCTTGAGACGCAGAGTGGGTGCTGGCCAGGTCGTGTCGTAATGCAACTTCCTGGGGAGTATGTAAGAAAGCTGCTTTGGATCAGATGAAATGTTGCTTGCTCAAATGCCACGGCAGCAGCACAAAAGCCCGTGTGCGTGTGAGCCGAGGCAGCCGCCTGAGTAATCAGCAAGCGGCACGTGGAAGAGCAAGATTTTACAGAGATTTTCAAAAGGGAGAAAAACAAAACACCACCGCACACATGTAGGGATTTTCATGCTGGTGAGAGTTCTGCAATAACAAAGTTCCATCTTGAACCAGAGCGATTCAAGGATGATGCAACCAAGGGGGGAGCATTTAGGGTAGAGGCAGAAACTCACTGGTAGAGCACATTCTGTGCATGCAGGGGAAAAACAAGCCAGGTTTAATTCCCAGGACTTCAAGTTGCAGGACTGGGACAAACCTCTCTCAGTCATGAAGACCACGGGCCTTTTAAACCTTCCTGGTGTCCTTCATGCCATCCTACAGATGTAGATGTCTATTTATCATTGTTGTTGTTGTTTATTATATACCTTTATATACCAACTTCCCCTCCAAGGATCTTGAGGCAATGTGCATAGTTCTCCTCCTCCCCATTTTAATCCTCACAACAACCCTGTGAAGTAGGTTAGGCAACTGACTGGCCCAAGGCCACTCAACAAGCTACATGGCTGAGTGGGGATTCAAACTCTGGTCTGCCCCATCATAGTCTAACACTCTAACCGTTATACCACACTGGCAATGCGGCCTTTAGAAAACCCAATCTTGTTTGTGGAAAAGCATGAGATGAAGAGGAAGGATTTTGGGTGGGGATGTGGCCAAACAACAAAATCAGGGTGGAATGGGACTGGGGGGAACTCACTGGGGACAAACACCCACCCACCCACTGTCAGGGGCTGGACTAAGGAGGAATGGTGGGAACTGCCTGCCCCCCTCTTACTGCACCTTTCCGAGAAGAGGAGGACAGTATAGATTTAGAATAGTGGTTTGGAGAAGGTCATAGTTCCGAGGCTGCAGAGGGGAGGAGCTGGGAAATATTGGGAGAGCAGCAGGAAAAAGAAGTACCAGGGGAGAGGCAGCTAACAGACTCAGTGTCTCTTGAAAGCATTCCTAACTCGCTCCCCTCTCCCAGAACAAGGCGTGCCTTGAGAGTGTTAGAACAGAAAACTCAGAGGCAGAAAACACAGATCAGCTGGCGTAGGGGTGTCGTAGAATAGGAGGGACTGAGGGGATGGTACTTTACTTGGAGCAATGACATTAACTAAGAGAGACCACATTCCTTCATCTCTCTCTGTGAATATTGAATAAACTACCTTCTTGTTTTTCTGCTTCTTGGCATCCCACTGTGAGAGGGATAGGATTGCCTGAAACCTTGATACCCATTCATCACAACTGGTGCCCACAGACTCCCAAGTGTGCCCCCCCCCCAATCAGATGATGTAAGAATACTTGCACTGGCAGATCGGAAGCTATCCTTTGCTGGGTCAGACCATTGATCCTACACTGATTGGCAGTGACTCTCCAGGCTTTCAGACCGGGGTATTTCCTAGCCCTAGCTAGAGATGCTGAGGATTGAATCTGGGACCTTCTGCATGCAAGGTTCATGTTATACCACTGAGCTATGGTGGCCCTTCCTCTAAAGGGGCAGAGGAAAGATGAGCAGCAGACATCTGGGGCCCAGCCATAGAAGAGCACAGACTGGGGTGGGGTTAATGAGAAGGTTGGCAGCATCTGTCTGTCTCAGGAGACTTTGGAAGACATTGGACTTCACCCTTCGGGGGTGAAACCCTCCTGGGCTGAAAGAGAACAGAGGGAAAACGTACTGGTTGTGGGGGAATGCCAGGGTGCTTTCATATAGGGGTGGTGACTTTATTTTACATTGGGAGCATTCATGAGATCTAAGCTTTCAGAAGGAGCGCTTTACACTATGTCTTCGGGGAAGCGTGGCCTCAATATTGCAAGAAATCTCAGCCACAGATAAGACACAGACCATCAGACCTGCAGCACCTCCTAAGCTCGCTTCACCAAGGATGAATGGCAGCAATAAGAAAGGACGACTAATGAAAAGCATCCATCTGCTGCCATCTGCCCCCAGCAACGGGAGCATCAGTGGACGGGTGCAGCCTTCAGCACCCAACGCCAAGGCATTTATCCTGGCAGGGCAAGGATCTCTGGGCTGCTGCATCTCCTTTCTGCATGAGCAAGAACCTGGCATCCAGTGGGCTGTTAAGCTACAATAAATTTCTTCTAGGCAAATTGTTCTTCAAACAGCCTGTGGGTTTCTTGTTCTTGCAGACTTGCTGGCTGCTTGCTTGCTTGCTTGCTTGGTTTCTTAACCCCTGAATTCAGGAGATGGACGTGACCTAGTGGCCACCTAATCCAGCACTCCCTGGAACACAACTGGGCTGCTCCACACTTCAGCCCACTCAGAATCCTCCCAGATCAGCACATAGGCAATCCAGACTCAGGTCAGCCAACATGCTGCATGATGCATAGATCAGATTGACCACAGAAAAGGGCTGTTGTTAGTAGGGAGTGATGGAGTATCTGCTTTGCATGAAGAAGGTTCCCAGCATCTCCAGAGACCCCAGCCAAAGAGACTCTGGGGGAGGCATTACTAGTCAGTAGGCTATACTGGGCTAGGTGGATCAATGGTCTGTAACTGGTTTAAGACAGCTTTATATGACTAAAGAAGAACCCAAGAAGAACCCTGAAAGACCAGGTCAATGGCCCATCTAGTCCAGCATCATGTTCTCACAGCAGCCAACCAGATCTCTATATGAAGCCCACAAGCAGGACATGAGTACAACAGATCCCCAGCAGCTGGCATTCAGAAGCATGCTGCATCCAATAGTGGACGTAGAATATAGCCATTGTGGCTAGTAGCCATTCATAGCCTTACCCTCTATGGATTTGTCTAATCCTCTTTAAAAGCTTTTCAAATTGGTGGCTTGGAGTTAGCTGGACATTCAGAAGAATTACATTCCCTGGGCTTTAAGTGCTCCCTGGGTGATGATACCTGCCTCTCCAAATCTTCTACAGATCCAGAGCTGTTGTGCTCATGTCCTGCTTATGAGCTTCCCTTAGGCATGTGGTTGGCCTCTGTGTGAACAGGCTGTCATCTCAGTACTGGGCTGCGTTCACACATCATTTCTCCTTCTGAGTTGTTCTGTGATGCTTCCCCATTATTGCCATCTGGAGACGCACTCTTGCACTGTTCAGCAAGAGCAGGACAACACCCACCCACCCCTGAGATATTTGTATGATGAAAAGTTACAAGATTTCAGCAGGGTGTTCCAAGATATGCACCAACTGGAAAGAAAGTGGCATGTCCACCATTAAACTTTTCCAGGTGTAAACAGTGTTAAAAGTGGGCTTGTGGATAACCACTTTGATACCTTAAAGAGCACAAATCATACAATGGCTCCATTGAAAGAAAGGATGCCTGGAGGAGCCTAAGGGCTCTCTGCCAAGAATTCTCTCCCAGAAACAGAATAACTCATAACCACTGTTCGTTGGTGACTATTTGGAAGGTGCTTCCAGAGGCCCACGGGGATTATGCATTGCCCAGGCTATGAGGTCTGAATCACCAGCATTGGTTAGGATTAAAACATAGAATTCAGAAATGAGATGCTGCTGAGCAGATGCTGGGAGGAAGCCAGACAGGCTCTCAGATAAAGTGTACATTACTGCGTCATGATTATGGATGAGAGCCACAGGCATGGCTGACTCAGTAGGGCTGCCTATTCTTCAGAATGAGGACTTTCTCTCTGTCACCTGAACCTTCCTGCCCATGGCTCACACTGGTCAAATTTCTGTAAAGTCGTAAAAATGTGTCATTTATTCTCTTGAGTTCTGAGTATGTTGATTTATAGAATGGGTGAACTGGGGTGGATTGCCCCTTCTATTCCAAAGGGGTTAGGGTAGCCTTTGCCAACCTGGGGCCCGAAGGACATAACCTGGATGCAGTAAGCCATGAACTTTAAGAAATGCTGTACAGCATACACTTATTTTCTCTTGTCTTGGTGAAATCTGGGCTGGGATATTGTATTCCTTGCCACTTTGCAAGGAAGAGTTTCTAGGCGTCTCCAGATAGTCATTATTTCATAGTCTTCAAGCACATAGGGGAACTTTAGAGTCACACAATTGAAGGCGTTTAAAGGACTCTGTTGCCGTAGCTCAACATATTGACTAAAAACAACAATTCACTTTTCAATTTTGTACTGATTTGATCTGTGTTTTAATTATAACAATTTTAAGTGCTTTTTAAAATGGTTTTGTTGATTTTTCGCCACATTCTAGCTTTAATTTTATTTGCACTCTGCTTGGAGAGCTCTTTGACTAAGCAGCTTTTGAAATGTCTAAGTAAATAAATATGCTAGTAGTAATGGAAAAGAGCAAAGTTCAAGCTTCTGTTTGCATCTGACACCCCCCCCCCCCAAAAAAACTGATGCCAATATTCATTGCTTCTTTTTGACCTTATTCCTTTCCCACCCTACACCTTCTTTCATAATCCTTTTGCTTGTTTTACCATAAATTGGATTCCAACTGCTGTGTAACCAAAAGAATGTCAGAGAGACGAACTCCTGTAATCCTGCATGAATCTACCAATAATGATTAATATTTTTAGCACTTATGTAGTGCTTTAGGTTGTTCAAAGTACTTTGCATAGGTTAGAATAGTAATCCTGCAAGGTGAACCTGTATAATTATCCCTCCATCCACCTGTATTTCAAATTACTGTATCAGAAGCCAGGAGTCTACATAAACAGCTTAAATATTACAGACAGATTCCAAAGGAATTGGGAGCTCAAGAAAACTGAGGCAAAGGGAAAGAACGACCATGGAAAGGTGAGGTAGAATTCCTAGTTAATGCCAATGGGGTTTATCATTTGATTGTTTGAGGGGCTGGCTGGGGTCCAGCAATATGGCAATAACTTGATGAGATTCCAGGTTTCCTGGGATGAACATATGACCCAGATCTAACCCAGGGTCTCTAGGCTGTTGTCCCTGTCTTTCAAAGTGTGTCAGCTATGGCACACCTAGGGAGGAGAATATATATTTCAGATTCTCTCAGTTGCTCATTTTCCCAATCTCCACTATTTCACATCAGTTTGCATTCTTCTTCCAACATTTTAGTGTAAATTTCTCCATGTATACACACACACACACACACACACACACACACACACACACAATCTTATCTAACACATGCATTTGCAAAGCAATCTCCGCCTAATAAAATGCATTTTTGGATGCTGTTTTCGCTAATATATACATTTATATGCATCTGTTTCACTGCTTGAGATCTGCATTGTAACATTCTGAGAAGTGTGTATGTTGAAGGATGGCTGTGTTTTGGCTTGTGTGTTCCTTCAAGAAGTCTGAATTAGTCAGAATCACTTTTACATGCAAAGTGAACCTGATTTATTTCCCCCTTTCCTTCTTGTGCCTCTTCATCAGGCACCATCCTGGCTGATGGTGGCAGAGCCCAGCAGAGGGCAGTGACAGCTTAGTAGAAGAATCAGCAGGGAGACCCTTGGGGAGAGAGATAGAGAACAGCTCAGTGCTTACCATGTCCTCTCACACCCACCTGGCTCCATCAACTAACTTATTGGTGCCTAGCAGGAAATCATATGGCATCCTAATTTAGTTTCATCCCCAGGGATCAAATAAGCAATATTATGGCATTAGCTGGGATTTATCCCGCCACAACCATCACCTTTGCAAGATGGATGAGTTTGCTCTGAGCATGTCCAGAGCACCCCTCCCTCACCTTCTGAACAGCCCACTTGGGATTGGAGAAATTCATGGAGGATAAGCCTATCAATGGCTATGTTCCACCTCCGCAGTCAGAGGGCAATAAATGCTTCTGGATGCAATCAGCTGGAAACCTTGGGAGGGAGGAGTGATCATGTGCCTGGGTCCCACAGGGGCATCTGATTGGCCATTGTGAGAACAGGATGCTGGCCTGATCCAGCAGACTCTCATACCCTCCAGCATTTCTCTGATGAAAACAGGGATTATTATTATTATTATTATTATTATTATTATTATTATTATTATTACTATTACTCCACCCATCTGACTGGGTTGCCCCAACACATTTTATATGTGCTGGAGGTTTCCAACACATATAAAAACATTTTAAAATATTAACCATTAAAAAAACTTCCCTATACTTGGCTGCCGTCAGAGGTCTTCTAAAGGTTATATAGTTACTTATCTGCTTGGCTTGGGGGTCGCGTACAGTGCTACCTTGGGTTAAGTACTTAATTCATTCCGGAGGTCCGTACTTAACCTGAAACTGTTCTTAACCTGAAGCACCACTTTAGCTAATGGGGCCTCCTGCTGCTGCTGCGCCACCAGAGCACAATTTCTGTTCTCATCCTGAAGCAAAGTTCTTAATCTGAAGCACTATTTCTGGGTTAGCGGAGTCTGTAACCTGAAGTGTATGTAACCTGAAGCGTATGTAACCCGAGGTACCACTGTAACTCCATTCCCACTAACATTTCTCTGATGAAAGTCTTAAGGAAAAGTGGGACATTCCGAGAACAAATCAGAAACATGGAGGGCTTCTGTAAATCCAGGACTTTCCCTGCAAAATAGGGACACTTGGAGGGTCTGGACTCCTCTTACATTGTTAACCGCAGCCAGTCCCCACATTTCTAGAGTTAGAAAGCCTGGTTCCTTGCCAAGCAGATCTGCCCACCCACACAATTTCACAAGATTAGCACCACTCCAGCAGCACCGGCAGTGCGGCTTCCTAATTGTGGATGTCTTTGGGGGGCCTTCCTGCCCGCCTCCAGCCAACCCCTCCTGCTCTGATTTCTGTCTGTTGTCTGACTTGCTTGGTGGCCTCACAAGAACCTTTGGAGCTCCTGCATCCAACTTGTTGTTCCTGCTGAGGATCAAAGGGCCTAGAGATCCCTGGTAGATGAAGGGAACGCAGTGGATGTAGCCTACCTTGATTTCAGCAAGGCATTTGACAAGGTGCCCCATGATATTCTTGTAAAGAAGCTGGTAAAATGCGGTCTTGACTATGCTACCACTCAGTGGATTTGTAACTGGCTGACTGACCGAACCCAAAGGGTGCTCATCAATGGTTCCTCTTCATCCTGGAGAAGAGTGACTAGTGGGGTGCCACAGGGTTCTGTCTTGGGCCCGGTCTTATTCAACATCTTTATCAACGACTTGGATGATGGACTCAAGGGCATCCTGATCAAATTTGCAGATGACACCAAACTGGGAGGGGTGGCTAACACCCCAGAGGACAGGATCACACTTCAAAATGACCTTGACAGATTAGAGAACTGGGCAAAAATAAACAAGATGAATTTTAACAGGGAGAAATGTAAAGTATTGCACTTGGGCAAAAAAAATGAGAAGCACAAATACAAGATGGGTGACACCTGGCTTGAGAGCAGTACATGTGAAAAGGATCTAGGAGTCTTGGTTGACCACAAACTTGACATGAGCCAACAGTGTGACGCGGCAGCTAAAAAAGCCAATGCAATTCTGGGCTGCATCAATAGGAGTATAGCATCTAGATCAAGGGAAGTAATAGTGCCACTGTATTCTGCTCTGGTCAGACCACACCTGGAGTACTGTGTCCAGTTCTGGGCACCACAATTCAAGAAGGACACTGACAAACTGGAACGTGTCCAGAGGAGGGCAACCAAAATGGTCAAAGGCCTGGAAACGATGCCTTATGAGGAACGGCTAAGGGAGCTGGGCATGTTTAGCCTGGAGAAGAGGAGGTTAAGGGGTGATATGATAGCCATGTTCAAATATATAAAAGGATGTCACATAGAGGAGGGAGAAAGGTTGTTTTCTGCTGCTCCAGAGAAGCGGACACGGAGCAATGGATCCAAACTACAAGAAAGAAGATTCCACCTAAACATTAGGAAGAACTTCCTGACAGTAAGAGCTGTTCGACGGTGGAATTTGCTGCCAAGGAGTGTGGTGGAGTCTCCTACTTTGGAGGTCTTTAAGCAGAGGCTTGACAACCATATGTCAGGAGTGCTCTGATGGTGTTTCCTGCTTGGCAGGGGGTTGGACTCGATGGCCCTTGTGGTCTCTTCCAACTCTATGATTCTATGATTCTATGATTCTATAAGGTTAATCTTCAGTTCATACACTGGAACAGGGTCCTGTTGGTTGGAGCGGCTCTTGTTTCCTAGACTCTCTGTGAGATTCTAAGTGGAACAAGGCCTGCAATCAGTTGCCGCTTGGCCCATTACTGAGGTGCTGAGGCAAGGAATCAGGCCCTCCAGGTCTCTCTCTCTCTCTCTCTCTCTCTCTCTCTCTCTCTCTCTCTCTCTTTTTCTCTTTCTGGCCCTCAGAATGTTCCCCAAACCACACACCCTCCCCAGCCACACCCCTTCTGACCAAGCCACACCCCTCACCAGCCCCTCTTCACACCCTCCTCCTCCAGTGTTTTTGCTTGGCCTTGAACTCTGACAATGCATCCTGGGCTGGATGGTGTATAGAGGAGCTGTGCAAGTGTGGGTAAAAACTAGCCTCCCACATTCAAGTTACACACATAGCTCCACCTACTGCTGGCATATGGTCCTCCAAGGGTTGCCCAGAAGCAAATGATCTCCTACCCTGTTAAGGAGGGTAGAACATTGACTTTCCATGTTGATGGCCTGGAATTTGTTCCCCAGCATCTGCTGGCAGAGCAAAGAAAGCCCCCTTCCTTGAAACCCTGGGGAGCTGCTGCCACTCAGTGTAGACAATGCTGGTCTAGATGGAGCAGCAGTCTGACTCAGTATATAGCAGCCCCTTATGAGAGCAAAGCATACTGTTTTGCTCTCCTTTAGACGTGAGCCCTTGAGCCTCTATAGTGGAATTTCCTGCCCCTTCACAATTCCTTCCTGCACTCCAAGGAACATAGGATACTGAGTCAGCCCATTAGTCCACCCAGCTCAGTATACTCTGACTGGCAGCATTTAAGGTAGAGAATCTTTAAGGTAGAGAATCTTTCTCAGCCCTACCTAGAGATGCCAGGAATTGAACTGGGACCTTGTGCATGCAAAGTAGATGTCCTTGCATCAGAGCAGGTCAGCTCCCAGCTTTCTGCATGGAGGCGCACGTGGATCCCAGCATGTGGACCCCACAAAGTTGCCTCATGCTGTGTACCTTGCTGAACCAAGAGGCAGGTGTCCTAGTTCTGCCAGCAGTGAGGGGATTAGCTCCTGCTGTGGCCTCCATCAACAGGCTCATCCAGAGCATTTGCACTGCAAAATCTTTGAAAAATTGGCTAATTCCATCACCCCCCCATCTTTCTTGCACCCTCCTTTCCTTCCCAGAAATGGAGAGGACAAGTGTGTATGCACATAAGAATTGTGTGCACTCCCACGAACATGCAAAAGGTTTGGTGTGCAGAGAGGTTTCTTGCAAGGAGACAGATTGAAAATGTGAATAGCCCCATTGCAGAGCTGTTTTTAAGACACTGCTCTTGAGTTCAATGGTAGGGCAGGCCAGCTTATGCCCCAGGGGCAGCAGTTGGGTTCACATGCAACTGTTGCTTGCAGGTTGCCAGCCCTGCAGTGCTGGCTGCCATGTTGCAAAGTGATAACTCTGCACATGCACTCACTGGGCTCCCTTTGTCTGGAAGAAGCGCTGGCTTTGCAGCCCTGTGCAAATGAAACAAAGGAGCATGGGATGCTCCCCAGTACCAAGTTGGTCCATCTAGCTCAGTAGTGTATATACTGACTGGAAGTGACTTTCAGGTAAGGGTCATTCCCAGCCCCACCCAGAGATGCGAGAGATTGAACCTGGGAGCTTGTGTGTGCAAAGCAGATGCTCTACCATGGAGCTACAGTCCTCCCGCTAACTTGTTGCTGTAGAACTGGCAGGCTTGGCAAACCATTCTGCCTACCTGTGTGGCCTGAAGCTCTAACCAGCTGGAGGGAGGCGGGTATCACTTCCTATGGCAGAGATACTGGTGCCAGCAAATTTTCAGCAAAATTCTTCAATGCAAAAACAAACAACATCTGGTGCTATTTTCTTCAAAGCAGCTAATTGCTACAAGATTTTATGGCTTTAAAGAGGGACGGGTCTCTCAATGGCTGCTATCCATGATGACTAGAACCTCCCTGTTCAAAGGCAGTCTACCTCTGCCCTGCTGCCTTGCTTGTGTGCTTCCCAGAGGCATCTGGCTGCTCACTTTGGGTGAAAGGATGCTGGACCGGATATGCCTTTGGTCCCACCCAGCAGAGATACTTTTACGTTCCGAACACATAGTGCTGGAAAACAGCCTTGCTTCCTCAGTCTGCAGCTTGGAAGAGGGCTCTGGACAGGGACGGCGACCCCAGAAAAATTCCCAGGAAGTCTGTTGACAAAGAAAACAACTATATAGGAGCCCCCGGACAGCAGAGATCAAAGCTGGCGCATTGCCCAGAATGATCACAGGATGGCAAATTATTCTTCACAGAGACAGGTGTGAAGCTTTTGAGGCAGGCTCCCGCCAAATTAGCAGCTGAAAATCGAAGGCGGGGAAAATTAGGAGGCGCCAAGTCTGCAAGCAGAGGTGTGATTCTGTCCCTGGCATGAAAGAAGGAGGGAAACTGAGGCAGAGACATCACTGAGACTCCAACATTGAGCAAAATAGAAAGGCGGGAAGTTGGCCAAGGACTGCAAGAGATAGTTCACCTCAGCAACTGAGCTGTAGAAAGAGGGCCGGTTAGAGAAGCCGATATGATCTGATATTCCCTCTTTCCTCTAAGGAGCTAAAAAAGAAGGTGACAGACAGGGGTCTCCTCCCCATTTATCTTCACAAGCAGCTTGTAAGGTAGATGAGGCAGTATTTCCCCCTCTAAGTTATAACCCCAGCAACCCTGGGAGATAGATTAGGCTGCTGGCTAGTCTGAGGTCAGCCTGTACACTTTCGTGGATGAGTGGGGATTTGAACCCCAGCTTCTCAGGTCCTAGCCTGACACTCTAACCGTTGCACCACACTGGCCCTGACAGGTTAGCCAGCATGCCATGCATTGAGCTCTTTGTGCTTGAAGCCAGGCTGATCCACCTGGAAATGAAAGGGTGGATTTGGTGGTGGAGGAAGGTTATTGTTTCAATAGATTTTTGTTTTGTTTTGCGGTGAATGGGGTTTTAGGGGAGGGGTAGAACCTCTGGTGGGGGACACGTCATGCTCCTTCCGGTATAGTTTGTCCACCTTTGGTGCCCACTCTGCACTCAGCTCTCACCTGTGGCTCCTAGAAGCTGTCAGCATGCAACAGCAGCCACACCCTGCGAAATGGCTTTGGCTGGCCAGCTAAACCAGGTGAGGGTAGCCAATGGATCTCAAACATAGGAGCCCACCCGAAAGTTGATGGGCATTGCCATTCAAATGGTGTTCACATGATTGATTGTGTGGGGCTTATCTCTCCCCCTCCCATATTTTATTCAAGTCGGCACCCCTGGTCTTGGTGAGCTAGGGACTTTCCCTGCATGTGAAAACAAGCTCCAGTGGACTGAGTGGAGGAGACCATTAGTGGGTCCAATGGGCAAGAAGAGGGAAGATGTAGAGGGAAGTGAGGGGCAGATGGGTCTCATCAATATGGGAAGGGAGCCCTTCTAAGAGAAGGAAAACTCTGATATTTAACCTCCGCTATCTGGAGTGGAGTCCTTAAGACAGTTGGATGGCACCTTATACTGGCAACTCCTGCAGCCAAGCTGGTGCCAAATGTATTGCTCTGCTTTCCTTTGGACATCAGTGAGGCAGAAAGGGGGTTCTTGTCATCTGGACAACCCAGGACCTCCACACACCACACACATTGCCCATCGCAGGAGGTCACTTTGGTGCTGCAAACAGGACAGGTGGATACCAGCAAGATGATTTTGGAGAGAGGAGGAAGATGATGATTCTAAATGGCGTTTTTGGTTGTGAGTTCTAGGGCCAGCACGTGCCATGAGGCTGCATCAATTCATCTGGAGGGAAAGGTTGAGTGCTGTGGGAGGCATTGGCCCCACCGTTAAGGGCAAGGGCACAGGTCTGCTGCTGGCTCACTGAGAACAAGCAGCACAAGCAGAATTTCCCACCACCACCAGGCCAGATTTTGCAAAACTCTGAGCATTGCTGAGATTGGGGGAGAGCGTGCATTTATTTTGCGGCAACCTGTTTGCAGGTCAGGATGGACGTGTGATAAAAATGGGAAAGAGGGGAGGCTCTGGTTTCAGGCAAAGGACCTAACCCTCCTCGGAGACAGAGACCCCTATCCTGAGCGTTCAGAGGAGGCTGGTGCCCATTGGAGCTGGCAAGGCGGAAGGCAAGGAGCCCAAACAGCAAGAGGCTCCAGAACCAATGACAGGCAACTCACCCTCATTTTGCCCCCATCCTCTTCCTCCTCCCTCCCCTCCCTGCTAAGTTCTACAAGCGCAACTCTTGATATTCAAGAGGGGGAGGAAACTGGCAGGCGGTGCCACCCCCTGGATTGGATAAGTAAAAAGGCAGGCAGGTGGGAGCTGGCTAAGGGCAGGTTGGTGGGACAGCGCCCCAATCTTTCCACTGTGAGGACTGAGCAGTCCCCCCCCCTCCACCCGCGACCGAGAAGAGAGCCGGCGCTGAAGCAGTTAATCCCTGCGCTGTTGCTGTCGTCGAGGTGGCTCTCGGAGCTCCGCAGGAGAGAGCGGGCGCAGGCAGGCAGAGCGCGGATCTTGGCGTTGGCAGAAGAGGCGCAGCAGCGAGCGAGCGCTGCTGGCAGGCGGACAGAGGGACGCGCGCTGTGGCTAAAGCCGGTGAGTAGGGGAGCCAAGCCAAGGCGCCAGGCGGCGGGTGGGCTGCCCCGGGGTGGGCAGCGGGCCAGCGCCAGGGAGGTCAGCGCCTTTGCCGGCAACTTTGGCAGGACGAGCTCCGGACGCGGCGGGGCAGCCGACGCTGCCAGCCAGCCTCCCCACCGCCGAGCTCCAGATCCGCGCAGGGAAAGGGAGGCTCTCTAGCTACTCCGAAAGGAGACACGTGAACGCTAAAGGTGTGGATGCGTGAACCGAAATTCCAGAGACGTTGAACATGAGCACAGGGGCATTACACCCATGCCTGCCTTTTTCTCTTTTTGGTACGTGGGAAGAGCCCGCAAACTTTGTGCAGGTGTGTTTGTGGCAGCATGGGCGTCATCTCTGTGCTTGAGCAGTTGTGTTAGCCTGATAGAAGTGTGCATGCAGGAAATTGTTTGTGTATGAGTGTGCATTTGGGGTGCAGGCACCAGTGAGTGTGTAAATGCACACCTGGGGGATACTCCCTGCACTACTTTTTTAGACAGCAATGTTTATGTGTCAGCAAAACTGTATTTGCACCATATGCGTGAATGACAGAGCGTTGGTAAGAAGATACCTACACTGGCTTCCTGATAGGCTTAGAAGGAGCAAAAGGAAGCACACCAGTGTTTGCACATCAAGGTGTTCATTCTTGGATGTGTGTGAATAAAACCTCTGAGGAAAATGACATGCAACAGCCAGGAAATGGGTGCATATGCAAGAAAATACACACTTCTGCCTGAACATTTATTTACCATTTGGGTGGCAAGGAGGTTAATTCATAGCCTGATTGTTGCTGTATTATACATGTTAAGTAACTTTGATTTTATGCTTGTATCTCACAAAACATGCATTTCTCTTTCTGGACAATAACAAAAACAGCTAACAAGCTTATTAACTGCCCATGCATGTGGGAATGTTTACGGAAGTGTGCATCTATAATCGACGGTGTTTACACTGAGGAGTGTGCTTGTGAAGCATGCACACACATGAGTGTGCCCCCACATGTGCATGCATATGGGACTGCATGCTTCTGAGCATCTCCATGCACTGGCAAATGTGGGTTGTATGTTTTGCGGGGCGGGGGGAGAGAAACATGCCTCAAAAAGTCTCCTCGCCAATCCCAGGCACTGACAAGCCGAGGCACCAGCTGTGCACAATTAAGTAAGTCCTTGGCCACAGGAACGCCCCCAACTTCCTTCCCATTGGGGGGACCCCCTGCTGTGCTTTCCACTTGCCATGGGGTGTGTGTGTGTGCAGGGTCAATAATTTGGAACTTCCCAGAGCCCAGGAGATAGTTGCCAGAGAAAGTGCTGAGCTCTGCTCCAACAGAATGGGCAGAAAGAAAAGCCACAAGGATGCCCATGTTACTCCATGACACCCAATACTATTTTCTATAGGAAGTCGCTGGTGTGCCAAACGCCACAATGACAGTCCACTGCACTACCGGTTCTGGTTTGGGGCCTCGGCAGCAAGCCTGAAACGGCTCCCCAGGTTAGAGAGACTCTCCAGTTCAACCCCAAACACCAGGTGGACTCTGAAGAAAACAGGCTTCTCTTCTGTCTTCTCCAGTTTATGGGGAAAGCCTCTAAAGATGTCGCCCTGTTCATCCTGCTGCTCCACCAGCCTCCAGTGAAGGGGAGAGAGAGAGGGAGGGAGCTCTCAATTGATATGACCCAGAGTTCCAAAATGTCTGTGAGCAATTGGACGGTGATGGCTCAGGCAGAGACACCTGACACAGCTAACTGCCAGCATGCATAGTGGAGGGTTGGAATCTAGGTGCACCATTGCAGCGATAGGTGCTCACGACTTTCTGTTTTTAATTAAAGTGTGCATACGTGACGAACAGTTTGTGCAAATGCGTCACATGGAGACGCAAGGCTACCTGTTGCTGGGGAACAACAGAGAGTCCTGCTACATCAGACCAAAGGACGTTACAGCAAAGGTCTAGCAGGTCACATGAGCAAAATACAAACTGGTGCCCATCCAACCCCATTGGATGGAAGGGATGGTAAGAAAAGCACCTGCAGAGATCAGGTGATGGTTTGTGTAACTCCCCTTATAACATACACAGAGAAACAGGTCAAATTTCCAATTGCAATTCTTAACAGATATCCAATGTTTTGTTTAGCATCTATCTTGAATTCCATCCAAATCAATCTACCACACCTTGCAACTTCCTTGAATTTAATCTACATCAAACTGGCCATTATATCCAGCATAAGAACTCTGCTGGATTGGGCCAAAGACTCATTTAGTCCAACATCCTGTTCTCACATCATCCAACCAAATACCTCTGGGAACCCACTAGCAATTCACAAGTGCAAGGAGCAATTTGGATCCAATAATCTCAATCCAATTGGTTTAGGATCTTGGTGCAGTAAAGAAAAACAATTTCTTGAAAATACTCCTTGTTATTATTTACCTACTTATTTCTTCCCTATTTTTCATTTAGGGGAAGTGAATCTGACACATTTAACTAAGGACCATATCCTACTTTGCCATTCAATAATTCCCAGTGCTCAGCTACCAAAATTCTTTATGCCAGTAATAAGAAATATTTTAATTTGATATCCCAATCTGATCCTATTCCTTCCAGATACCCTAATAAAAAAGTTATAGCAAAGAGTCTTGTGGTACATTAAAGACTAACAAATCTACTATAATATAAACTTTTGTGCTCTACAATCTACCATCAGATGATTGTATGTTGAAGTGGACTGTAGCCCATGAAAGCTTATGTCACAATAAATTCGTGAGTCTTTAAGGGGTGATAAAACACCTGGCTGCTTTTGCTGCAAGAAACTAACATAACTATCTTTCTGGAGAGGAATTATAGGATCTACTGAGATTCCCAAACCTGTTACTTCTTTGATTTTTTCCTCCTTTGTTTTTGTGCTCATAACTCCCGTATAAATTGACAATTCCACTAGGTAGATGGTGTAGCAGTTTTTTTGACAATTACCATAGCGGCACTCCAAAGACAAATGAGAAGATACATGTTTCAGGCCTCTGTGGAGTCATAGACCATTTGGCAAATATTTCATAATAATTGTCAGTTAAGCTAATGTTTGGTATGACTGGTCTGACATGGATCAGAGCTCCACTGCATCCTCACATTTTGAAAGGTTGCAAGAGAGACTTTGCTCTTGCACTCAGTTGTGATGATTCAGAACGCTCACGTAAATTGACTTCACCGTCTCCGACTCAATCTCAGCCCTTAGTCATGATGCTTATGCGGAGCATCCAAATTCAAGGGCAGTCTACCTTTGGATACAAGTTGTTGGAGAACAACAGCCAGGGACCACTATGCCTTCATGCCTTGTGTGCTTCCTCAAAGCATCGTGCTGCCATCCCCAACCCGCATGAAAACATGATTCTGGCGTAGATGGTCTAATCCAGCACAGCTCTTCTTACATTATTAGATATCTCCTGATTTCTGAATGTTTGGGATGTGGCTTGTCAATTTACCTACCCTGTGTTTTTTATGTATCCTTTAGGCAGCTGCTTGAGTGACCTTGTCAGCACATTTCCCATGGCAAGGTAACCCTTTCTGCCAGTCTGTGAGCATCACACAAAGACCCCGGTGCTGCTGTGGATTGCGGTTTCCACTCGTGTCTAGAGATCCAGCCTTGGGTCAGATACAAGAAGACATCAGGGTATCCTCTGGTAGATCTGCCTTGTGAAATACATGCCCTGTCTCCTGTTGTGTCAACCCAAGATCCAGAAATCCAGGGGACTGCCAGGTTATTTCTGCTCTTGGTGACTTGGAAAAAGAGCCTCATCTCTCTCCCCCACACTCCTGTCCTCCTCCCCAACCTGCCCTGTTATTGTCTGAAGTCCCAAATACCAACAAAGGCCAGAAGACAGGGCCATCTCCTCCCCCAATCTCTCCAGGGAGGGCGCCAGGGCACATAGGCACCCAGGCTAGATCTGTGCCAGCAACAAGGGAAGCTGAGTGGGATCTGGCATCCGGGTGAGAGGAAGAAGAAGGAGGCAGCAAAACACAACTTGTTAATTTGTAGGGAGAAGACAAACTCCTTTAATTAGCTCTGCTTGGCAGCAGCCAAGCAAACAAGAGGCAGTGCCTCCTTCAGGCTATGTTCCTCAAGCTTCTGGGATTGCATTGACCACATAGACTGCAGACAAAACTCAGCAGTTCCTTGTTAAGTGGCGACGTCTCAGGGCTGAAGGTGAGCCAGGCTCCTTGGCTGTGCCGTAAGCCGCCCTGCAGCCAACCCATCATCACTGGAACCCAGATCTGGCCGTGGATGTTCCTGGGCACCCAAGCCCTTGAGCCACTCTTCTCTGCTGCCTCTGCTACCTGCAGCTTTTGCTGAGCGAGGGCCCTCCTCCCTGAGCAGGATGAACGAGTTACTGGACCCAACCTCCCAGGCCAACCTGGGCGTTGTCTCTGCCACCTGCGTCTCCAAGGTGGAGCTGCGGGTCAGCTGCAAGCACCTGCTTGACCGTGACACACTCAACAAGTCTGATCCCTGCGTGGTGCTCCTCATGCAGTCCCAAGGGCAGTGGATGGAGGTAGGCAACAGGCTCACGGGGAACGGAAGGTCGGAGTGGGGAGGCAGGCAAGGCGGGCTGGTGAGGGATGGGAGGATGGTGTTGCTAAGCAACCAGGTTGGTTTCACCTGCTGCCCTGCAACCATCTTCAGCAGGCGCAGAGCGGAGTGAACCAACTGCTGGTGCTGGAAGCACAAGGGGCCACTGCTGCAGGAGCCTATGCTATAGCTCACCATCTTTTAGCTCATCCTGGTCATGAAACTGACTCAGGGCACCCTCCTCCAATTTCCACCCATATAGAAGTGCAAGGGTGTATTTCTGAGAAGCGTTTTTGATGGTGGTTCTGCTTTTATGGACCTGTAAAAGTCTGAGTATAAGCCTTTTCTAGACGGACTGGCTTTTGTGGACCAAGGTTGAGCTAGTGGAAGGTCAGGGCTTTCAAAATAATGATTTCAACTGTTGAACTGGATCTCACTGAGCTTCTAGGAAGGAGAAGCCTGAATGGGTTTTAGAACGAACGAGTGATTGAATGGATGGATGCAAACCTTTGCAATCCCCATTGCCTGGATGGTTTCACTTGGACAAGGCTCATGAGGAGAACATGGAAATTGGAAACTGGCCTGCCCCATTGAACTATAGAGCAGAAAGATGGGTTCACTGTTTGCTTCCAAAATGGCAGTTCCCAGGGTGTGGTGCTTGCCATGCAGTCGTGTTTCAGCCACCACATAGGCTTGTAATGGTTGAATTCCTGTCCATAGATGGGAACAATTGTAGGCTACTTCATAGGAGTGTGGTTTTGTGTGTGGGAGGATCAGAGGGCCACAAAGGGCTGGCTTTGGGGAAGAGGGGAGGTGGGACATAGCCCCACTTCCAATAGCCTTTCATTAATTGCCCAGGTGTCTTGGTTTTACAATGCCCAGCACAACTGATTTGGCGGAGATTCATCAGACAAATTTTATCATGTTTGAACTCTGATTGCCTGATTTGCGCTCAAGAAGGACTATTTCCCCCTCCCCACACACTATAAAGTTCAACTGATTAGTAACTTAGGGCTGTCACTTGATTAAAGAAATCTTACTCAGTTAATCCTATGAGATTTAGTTAATTAATCTAGCAATTAAAACTGCATATATTTTCATGTGGGTAAAACCATATTCCTGAAGCAAAATGCAGACGTTTTTAGAGGAAGGATGCCTCTGTTATCTTTGCAGTTTTTACTATTTTGTGTGTGTGTGTCCATCCGTGTAATTTTAAAGCAGGAGCCTGGTTAACTGGGGGACACTTTTTAGTAATAATAATAATAATAATAATAATAATAATAATAATAATAATAAAGCTAACTGATTGGTTAAATATTGTAATAATAATAATAATAATAATAATAATAATAATAATAATAATAATAATATTTTATTTATATCCCTCCCTCCCCAGCCAAAGCTGGGCTCAGAGCGGCTAACAACAGTAAAAATAGCACAGCTTACGTAAAATCACAATCAATTAATTGAAATACATTCTAAAATCAATTCATTCTACAATCAATTCAGAATCAAATTAATGGCAACCATTGGGCTAGAGTTCTTTGAGGATTACAGAAGAAGAGGGTCAGACTGTGCCTTGGCCAAAGGCCTGGTGGAACAGCTCTGTCTTGTAGGCCCTGCGGAAAGATGTCAAGTCCTGCAGGGCCCTAGTCTCTTGTGACAGAGCGTTCCACCAGATCGGGGCCACGGCCGAAAAAGCCTTGGCTCTGGTTGAGGCCAGCCTAACCTCCCTGTGGCCCAGGACCTCCAAGATGTTTTTATTTGAAGACCGTAAGGTCCTCCGTGGGACATACCAGGAGAGGCGGTCCCGTAGGTACGAGGGTCCTAGGCCGTATAGGGCTTTAAAGGTTAAAACCAGCACCTTAAACCTGATCCTGTACTCCACTGGGAGCCAGTGCAGCTGGTATAGTACCGGGTGAATGTGATCCCATGGCGAGGGATGTAGCTGTATAAGGGACATTTTGTCTTCCTTCATAAATGCAGCTTGGCTCACACTGGAGCTCTGAGCTTGGCTGGCTCCAGCCTGTTTTGTGTTGGCTCTTAGCTTGCTATGACAGACTGGACTGCATACACCTAATATGCAAAAACCTCTATCTGGCCCTGGGCACACCGCATTTCAGGCCACACCCCCTTTCTCCAGGCCACACCCATCACTGACCCTATTTTGGCCATGGAGATTTTTTTCTCTCTGGTTGTGGAGTGTTCCCATAAACACAGATAACGACCCTTGTTTACCAGGATGGAGGACCGAGAAGGATGTGTGAGTGTGTAGAAACTAGCCTCCTGTACAAAAGTAAAATCTGCATTTGTTGCTCTGCCTACTTTTGCCTGTGGCCCCACCCACCACTGGCATGTGGCCCTTGCTAGGTCACCCAGAAGGGAATGTGGCCCTCGGGTTGAAAAGGGTTCCTCCCCCATTGCATAGACCTATGCCACAGGTTGTGCCCTAAGGGAGTCAATTTGAGGATGGTCTTACCTTGCCGTGGTGGTGCTTGAATGTCAAACAGCTCCAGTATGTCTTTTTATCCCTTCCTATTCTCTGGCAAGGGACGCAGGTGGCGCTGTGGGTTAAACCACAGAGCCTAGGACTTGCCGATCAGAAGGTCGACGGTTTGACTCCTCGTGACGGGGTGAGCTCCCATTGCTCGGTCCCTGCTCCTGCCAACCTAGCAGTTCGAAAGCACATCCAAGTGCAAGTAGATAAATACCGTAGGTACCACTCCGGCGGGAAGGTAAACGGCATTTCCGTGCACTGCTCTGGTTCGCCAGAAGTGGCTTAGTCATTCTGGCCACATGACCCAGAAGCTGTACGCCGGCTCCCTTGGCCAGTAAAGCGAGATGAGCGCCGCAACCCCAGAGTTGGCCATGACTGGACCTAATGGTCAGGGGTCCCTTTACCTTTTTTATTCTCTGGCAACTCTCAGCCTAGAAGGGAATCCATTGGGAGATGCAGCAATGTAATGGAAGGGTCTTTCTGGCTATTCTGCTCTTAAGCACATCTTTGGTGAGCATTAATGCATCTCTGTCAATCTATTGAGTGCTTTGTAAGAGTTAAATACAAATGGATCCCTACTGAAAGCACTTAACTGATGCTGAAGGCAGGAGCACTTCTGGAGTAGCGTGTGCCAGGCATTCTTACCCTTAGCTTCCATTGATGCTGGTTCCTGCTGGCTGTGAACTGTCAAACTGGGAAGAGTATACCAGTCCCCTTCCAGCCTCAGTGGCTCATTTCTAAGATCAAGGCACTGGGAGGCCCAAGTTTGCCCTGGACAGCATCCCTGGCCTTTGCTTTCCAATAGGAGATGACGGGCTGTGGCCACTCAGTAAGCAAAATGCATTTGCATCACAAACTCACCTTCTCATCTGCTTAATTATTTACAGGTTAAATGTGTCTGGTAATAAATCAGAGATTAAAAAAGCAAACAGTTAAAAAGAGAGAGGAGATACCAATAAATGCTATTAAAATCTGGAATGTTTTCTATGCAAAGCTTGAAGAATGCACATTCATAGTGCTTTGATAAATGGGAATAGAAGAATCTGCATTTCTAATTAGTGGTTAGTGATGATAGTGACCTTAATTATTTCTTCAGCTGTTCACAATAATTTAAAATGATAATGATAAATAATCTTATAAATGAATAGAACTCTGTCCCCACAGAGGGGTGCATGGCCTCTATGCTATGGATTTTTAAACTGATTTAGAAACCATGCCTTTTTTCTGCTTCCTTTTCATAAAGGCTTTCTTTGCAGAGCTGTTACAAAATTATAGCTCTGCTTAGCTGTTTTTGTTAGTCTTTGTAACTGTTTTAAGCTGCCTTTTATAATAATTGTCAGTGCTGTTGCCATTGATTATTATTTTTTAAAAGATAGCATTTATTTATTTATTTATTTATTTATTCTGATAATGTGAGCCACCTTGGGACAGCAATGCCCCAAAATGCAGCATGTAAATAATTTAATTAATAAACGGTGTTATGGTTGGTATCCGTCCATCTTGGGAGACAATAAAGAAGTGTGCCTTTGGTGGTGAAGTCAAACTGCTGGGGAGTTACAGCACCTGCTGTGGCTGTAGAGACTGATAGGGGAAAGACATGTTTTGTTGCAGCTGGGACCGATGAAGGGGTCTGGTTGTGCTGCTGCAGATGCACCAAGGCGTTTCTTCTGTCTATGTTCATCTCAGTAGTCATTCCTCTTCTGGTCACTGCTATGGCTGCACAACGTAGTGGATAAGGTTCATTACAACTCCTAGAAGAGATGCAGTCCCTCTTTGCCCAGAGGACCACAACTGCATGAGACCTGGTGTGGGGAGCCTTGGGAAACTATAAATCCCATCAGCCCCAGCAAACATGGCCAATGGCCAGGGACAATGGGAGCCGTTGATCAGCAAAATCTGCAGGGCAAAAAGTCCACCAGACCTGCATTAGATGGACAAGCTGCCTAGAATTTTGAACCTCTGCTCCCTGATCCCAGAAGTGTGGAAAGTTGGTGGAGATTATTCAGTGAGGTGAAGGCAATGCCCTCTTGATGTGCTCTGAGGCACCCTTCTCCATTATCAAGTCACATACCTCAGGAGTAAGCCCTGACATTGAACAAGGAGATGTTCTGGGACTAAACCATGATTATTTGTGGCTTCAATTCCAGGTCAGCTCTGAGGCATTTTCCTGCGTGAGCTAAGGGCAAAGTGGTCTGTACCCTCCCCAACTCCCAAGCTGCATTCCAAGTAGATAAACCAATTGAAATGGCAGTTGAATCTTATTCCAGTACTGCACCTGAGGGCAGCAGGCAGGTTTAAGACTCCTGCAGACGATCTGCTTCCTCAGCATTCATCCTGATTTGCCAGCACAAAGCTTATGTGGAGGTTAGACTGTGTCTGGTCTTTACTGAAACGGTTTGCAGAGAGGTTATACAATATAAGCATTCACCCTGATTTGCCTTGCATGGTGTTTACATGACTTCCTGCGGATCATTCATTCACCATCCCACACTTCTCAGTGCATTTCCCTGCCCTTTTCTTAACCACAAAAAAGTCAGTGTCTTTTCAAAAGGCGGATTTGTTTCACCGGGGCAACAGAGCACTTTAATCTGCTTTAAATGCACAAGCCTACAGTTCCGGCATGTGCTTGAATTCCTCCTGCAAAATGCTGACAGCCTGGAAGCGGACTTAGGGTGCAGAGGGCAGGCCCCATGGCACCCACAGCTCTATCCTCCGACACCTTCCCTGAACTGCCTGCCCTGCTCTATCAGCCGCCTGAGGCAGCTACCTCACTCTGCACAATCTTGATTATTCTCTCTTGGAATGTCCTGGGGAATGAGGTTGGTTTGGTTTGCCCTGCTGCTGACCCCTGGGAGGGGGGCTTCTGAGGAGTCACAGCAGTCAACTCCTGGGTCACGACACCTGCAGACAACTCTCTGCTCACTCCCTCACCTGGGCCTGTTGCCAACCACTTGCTGCCTACAATCTTCCTTTCCTTCCTTTGTGCACTTGCAAAGGAGAGGGAGAATGCCTGGCTTTCTCATTGCTCCCGGCTCTCAGGCTGATTCCCTCTCCTCACTTCCCGGCACATGGCTCTTTTGTAACAGTTTCAGGGTTAATTGCCTGTAGCTTCAGATGCTCGTTAGATGTTGGCACTGAAGGCTTTCATCCTCTGCATGAATCGCTGAGCAGGCAGTGGCAATAGAGGCCAGGCAGGTGGGCTAGAAGAGATGGACAGCCAGTCCCTTGAAACGTCCAAGGCCCTTTTCTCCATCAGGGACTTCTGGGGTTGGAGAAGACGCTTTGGCTACCCATTCCAGAGGATGTGGGCTGATGTGCTCGGGCTGATGGACCTTCTGGCTCAGCTTGCAGAGGGAATGACAAGAGCCACCAGGCACCCCGGGGCATGAGAGCAGGTTGCTGGCACAGGGCATAAGACAAGCCTGGCTCCTGGGTAAAGCCAAAGGGGGCCACCTAGTCCAGCATCCTGTTCTCACTGCAGGGCCAGATCTACTGTGAAACGAATGAAGCTAAAGCTTCAGAGCCCTTAATCCTGGAGGGGCCCCAGATGCTGAAAAATGTGGTGTCTAGTTAAGCCACACAACTCAAAACAACATCTTGAGGACACAAAGCTGGGAGAGGCTAAAGGGTCATTTCCAGAGGGATAGCAGCTATGGTAAGTCAGTTGCAATGAAGTGTCTTGTGGCACCTTGAAGAGGATGTGTTTTTATGACTGTATAGACATGAATGGACTGCATCATCAGATGCAGGAAGTGTAGCCCTTCAGTGCCACCCTATTCATTTGGGTCTGAATGGAGACCATGCCTTCCTTTCCCACTAGAGATGTTAATTCACTCAGCATTGCCAAGTGGATTGTTTTATCGCCTGTCTCTGCTGTTGTAAAACATCACTCTGCTCATCTCACATTCATTCTGGCTCTAATTGAATTGTCACTATGTGCACCTTTTGAATTTCATTTTCATTTGGCACCACGAGCCTTTGCCCCCCCTTACAAACTAAGTGCTCACTTGCGCTCTCTCGCTCTCTCTCTCTTTCTTTATGTCTGCAACTGAGAATTATGCTTCATGGTTCTAATGAAGTGGACCCCGTAAAATCCATAATAAAATTTGCTGTTCATCTTCAAGGTGCCATAAAACCTTTTGGGAGTTTCCCCCTCCCAAAGGGCATGCTTACTATATTTGCAGTGGTTAGTAAGGATCCAGGTGAGGTTTGGGACTTGAGAGCTCCTGGAATTCTTTGAACTTTCATACCCTTCTCACGTCCTGCAACTTCCATGGCATCATGAACATGGAAAGGGGGAAATGTTTGGGGGATTCAACCCTATTAAAATCTATTCAGTTGCTCACAGCTGCTACATCAGTCCCAAAGGATCCATTTTCATCTGGTGTGTGGTAAAGAGTTCTGTGATACCCCAAAGCTTGCACAAGAGAAATATTTCCAATCCTGTGCATGCTTTTGTGCATGTGCACATGTGTCCATGCACACCAGTGCTGTATAGAGCTTCCTTCCTTAGGGTGTCTCATTATCATAAAAGGTTGGGGTGTCAGGTGCAGTAATAACTAGGCTAGCTCTGGGTGCTCTAATGTGCCTTGATTTGCAGCGGGGGGTTACCCTGCAAGGTTGGCCCAGCCCTGCAAGCCCAATTGACTCAAGATGGGGTGGTGGGGAAAAGCCAAAGATGGTGGTGTAAATCAGTTCTGCGGGAATGTGATTTCCCCCCCATTGGGAAGTGGGCAGTGGGCTCTTCGAGAGAGTAAGGGAGCTTGCTGGATGACAAAGGAGGCCTCCTGCCAACCTTGGGAGCAAGCAGGCCAAGCCCTCATGTGTTGCACAGCGATAGCATTCTTCCCACTAATTCTCTCTTCCCTTGCAATTTGCATGATGAATGAGGGCTGTTAAAGCTTTCTGGATTGCTCAACTGCAGGGATGCACACACACAGTCCTCAGCTGTCCCTTTTCCTGTGGGATCAGACTTTACTGCAGTGATAAGCATAGTTGCTCACAGTGCACTCTTCAGTCCTCCTAGCTAGGTCCCAAGCAGATGTCATGCTATCAACAAAGAGAATTTGATCAAGGTTGCCAACTGACCAGGAAAAGAATTGCCCCAGCTGCTCCTGTGCCACTAACGTTGGCTGGATCAGGTGAAGCTTTTATGGCATGGAGGTCAGCGCTGTCTCCTGTTACAATCTGCACAAGAGCACATGAAGCTACCTTTTACCAAGGAAGACGACTGGTCCATCTAACCCAGTATTGTCTACACTGATGTGCAGTGGCTTTCCAGGGTTTCAGGTAGAAATCTCTCCCAGCCCTACCTAGAGATACTGGGAATTGAACCTGGGACCTCCTGCGTGCAAGGCGTATGTTCTGCCATTGAGCTACAGTTCCTGCTCTTCAGATTAAGCTGTTTTTAAAGGCACAGGTGCCTTGGTAAAAAAAGTTGGCAACTGCTAAGCTGTGGGTCCCCAGCGCAAGGTCAGGGGAGACATCAGTGGCTGATAGAAAGGAGCAGCAGAAGAAGTGTTTTGGTCAAGGGCAGAAGAATGGAAGGTTGCCAACAAGCTGGGTTTGTTCGACAGTTCTTAAAAATTAGCAAAAATCAGCTGTTCTGCCTCCACTCAATTCCTGCTTGTAGCAGCCGTCAACCAACGTACTTGCCAACTTTTGAAAATTCAAAAGAAAGCAAATTAGCATGCAGTCCTAGACATGCCTGCTCAGATGTGTAAGCACCACTGAGTTCAATGAGACTTACTCCCAGGAAATTGTGTATATAGGATTACAGCCTACACACATTTTCCCAGGAGAAATCTGTCATTTTTCTCGTTTCTCCTTTTTCCCCAATCCTAAATTCAGTTATCCACACTTACACATCAGTTTGCAATTCATTAATTTTTCTAAGTCACCCTGAAAATTCTGCAGCCATTGCTTTTGACTCTCAGGCATCCCTTGAAGACCCTTTTATGCCGAAGACCCTTTTATGCCGACAGGCTCTTGTAGCAGTTTAACTATTACTTTTTATTCAGTCTCTTTGATAATTATCTGTATTTTTTTAAAATGTTGATTGCTGTTGTTAGCTTTATATCCCGCCTTCCATTCAAAGAGCTCAAGGCGGAAGAGTTGCTTCTCCTGCTCTCCATGTTATCCTCACAACAACCCTGTGAGGTTGGTTAGACTGAGAGACTGACTGGTCCAAGCTCACCCAGTAAGCATAATGGCAGGGATTTGAACCCTGGTCTCCCAGGTCCTAGTCCAATGTTCTAACCACTCACCACACTAGCTCTCTTTATGCTTTAGTGTTGTACATTGCCCAGATATTTTATGATATGATATAGCGGTACAGAAATACGCCATAAATGCTGGAATGGTAACTCCAGGATTGCATGGTCTGAGAGCGCCTTGAAAATGCCACTATTTCGCAGGAAGGGGGGGCGGTGGTTGTGATGTGCATACTGGAACTTAATGTTTGTGCCATTGAAGCGGATGAAAAGGCTCTGTTGCCCTGGTGCCACAAATCTGCTTTAAAAAAAACCTGACATCTGTGGTTTGGAAGAGCAACTGGGAAATGCATTGAAACACAGGGGATGAACAAAGAGCTAACGGCAAGACATAGAAGCACCAAACTAGGATGGATGCAGGCCAAGCTAGGATGAAGGCAGGACGAAGGCTCATTGTCATAGAACTTCCCTGCAAACAAACAAGAATGAAAGCTCAGTAAAAAACAGCTATGTTCTCCCCCCCAAAAAAAACTTAAATTTTTATTGGTTTTCATCAAACCAGCTATGTTCTAAGCTCCACTCAGGCTTTGTGCAAGCAAATCAGGATGAGTGCTCAATAAAGGAGGAGGTCATCAGGAAGAACCCTAAGGACCGCAGACCCACAGCAACACTGCAAGACATCCTGAGGTCAGGGCACCAGACAGCTGCCGTGAAGAATACAACAATCCAGCCCTCCTTGAATAATATAGATCTTAAGATTTGCATTAATACAGATCACAAGCCTCACGAAGCCTAATTGTGGGGTTAGGGTGTGTGTGTCTCTAAACAGCTCAATTTTACAGCAGCACGGCCTACGTTATTATTTCTTTTTTAGTGTGTGTCATTATCCGTCATTTGTAAGTTCTGGGTCATGCGTCCCCTTCTTACCAGACTGACAAAGTTGCTGCATGAAAGCTCTGCTATGTTTTTTTTTTTTATGTCTGAGCTACCTAGCAGCTAAGGTTTAGCAGAATCACATTAATTTGTTCTGGTCTTGCATGGATCTCTGCTTCAGCCTCTCTTCGTTCTACAAGGCTTACTTTAAATAAGCTTAGTTTCAGAATAGTTTCCAGAGGGATGCCTAGCCCAAAACTGTGCCAAAAGTGGCAGGGGGGACATAATTCAGTGGTAGAGCATTTGCTTTGCATGCAGATGATTCCCAGTTCAATTCCTGGCATCTCCAGGTAGGGCTGCAAAGGAAACCTGAAATCCTGGAGAGCTGCTTCCAGGTAGTGCAGGCTAGGGGTGAGGAACCTTTTTTAACCCAAGGGCTCCACTCAGTCCTGGGCAATCTTCCAAGGGCCACATGCCAGCAGAAGGTGGAGCCAGAGGCAAGCAAGATTAATGACCAGAGTTCAAGAGCACATTCCATCCAGGCAAAAAGCAAAAAAGGGCTGGTGGAGGTATAATTAGGGAGGGTGTATGACATGAGCCAAGTCCCAAGGGCCAGAGAGAGGGGTTGGAGAGCTGCATTTGGCTCCCTGACTCACGGGTAGGCAATACTGAGCTAGCTGGACCACTGATCTGACTCAGAGTAAGGCAGCTTCCTATGTTCCTCTGTCCCAGCATGGCAGAAGGCAATAAGCAGCCTGGGCAGCCCCAGCCTCAGCAGAGAAGTGGTGCGTTGCAGAACGAGAGAAGCCAAAGTGAGCCAAGCCACCAAGAACTGCAGGGGAGCCAAACCTAGAAAAGCCTCCTAAAAGCTAGATTTTTATTTTTATTTTTTATTTCAGTTAACCCTTCTCAATCCCAAATATATGACAGGCCATGAACAAAATGTGGCCCACCCACCTGGTCATTCCTAAATAAATTTAATTGGCAGCAAGCAACACCTCTCATGGCTCTTTCATTTAGTCTAGCAAGCTGAGCTCTGGAAAACGGGCTCTAATTGCCTACCACATTGTGAAAAATCCACAGTGAAGCGGAAACGGAGCCGAACAAAGGCTGAATTAAGGGAGCCGCTTTCAGAGGGAGGGAAACCAGCCTGAAAGTTGTTTAGGAGGAGGAGGAGAGTTGTCCAGTCCTAACGTTCGCCATCCCCTTCTCTGGCAGAGGCCCAGTAAGCCAGACTTGGCCTCGATTCTGGGGAAGAGCTACTTTGAAATGTGACGATGAAGAGACAATTATAGCAGAGCCAGAGAGCATGTGATGCTTTTCATCTGAGATCGCAGCTTTGTGTTCTTTCGTATCAATAGATCCAAGGCAGCATATTCTGAAGCCTAATCCAGTAGATAATGAGCCAGCTATGCACACCCACTTCTTTGGGCAGTTGGATCCATATTGTTCGAAATGCACTGTCCATACCCTAATAAACGTGTCTGTCTTTGAGGTGCTACAGGAATCTTGGCTGGTTTCGCTGCAACAGGGCAGCACAGCTGCTGCCTCTCTGCAAAAGGTCTCGTGTCTTGTTTGAAAGCTTCCCAAGGGCATCAGGCTGGCCTCTGCCAGAGAACAAAGCTCTGGTCTAAGTGGATCTTTGGCCCAGCACAGCATGGAAAACGTCCTGAAGATCACCCTGCGAAAGGGACAGGTCTGAGCGGTGCTGAGCATAGTGAAAGTCTCCCTTCCTGGAACAAGCCCGCTTGGCTGTTGCTGAGGCTAATTTATTGTCTGAAGCAGGCAGTGCAAACCCACTGTTTGCACTTAGATGGCATGGCGAAAATCAATATTGAAATGGGCTCTTGTATTTTCAAGGGAGCCCAGCCGTCTTGGCCCATATTAGCAGCCATGGAAAATCACTTTGGCCAGCATCCCGACGGCGCGCTTTGCCCTGACGTTGATAAAGTTACCATTTTGTGCTTTGTCGTTATTTAAAAATCATTACAGAAGTACAGCAATGTAGCAGTGATTTCTGCCTTCCTCTGGGAGCGTCCGATAGCTGCTCAGGCTTCCGTGGACAAAGGGTTATTGGCAGCTGACACCGGGGCCAACTCCACAGCTCGACACCTGTTGCTTGCTGTGCAACCAGGGCAGCCCTGAGGGTGGGAGAGGAAACAACCATTTACCTTTCCTGGTTGCTGGTTAGTGAAAGGCTGCCTCAGTTTGTGGGACTCAGACCCCAGGGGTCTTAGTAACCCACCCAGGGAGTCCGTGGCACATATCCCTCAACTTTCTTGAGACATCCTGTTTTGGGGGTCTGTGCTCTTGCATGAGAGCATGGCACCCAAAAGTGTGCAGGATCATGGCCAGATACACATCTCACATGAGATTGCAATTCCCAAAAATGTGCGGTTTGAGGCAACATGCTCTTGTGTGGATCATGTGTAGCCTGGAAGACACACAACCCAGTTTTCTGCTGGGGCATGTTGGAGGGTAGGTTGGCACCATTCACATATCAAAAACTACCACAGAGACATCAACATTTTCAAAAGTAAGGAGTCCATGGCTTAGCTTTTGAAAGACAAGGGGTCTGCAGTACTTCACTCATTGGAAACCATTGGGATAGATCACCTATCTTTGTGCAACTGAAAATGGGCGGCTCATCACAGCATCTTTGCAAAGATCTCTTTGTTTCCAGGCTACATGCCAGGGCAATGCCTGCCCCACTGCAGATAAACACATGCTCCAGAATCCACTAAAGGCAGAACACAACAGGGATAATTTTCCAAAGTCTCATTTCCAGCAACTTGCACAGCCTTCTTCAAGCTGGGGCCCTCCTGATGTTTTGGCCAGTTGGGGCTGGTGGGTATTGTAGTCCAAAACACCTGGGAGGACCCAAGGTTGAGGGAGGCTCAACCCGTTCAAGGGAACTCAACCTCAGCCTCATTTTTTGTTTCTCTCAAAGCCCCCTGCTGTTCAGTGCAACTGGACAAGCAGCTTTGAAGCGGCTGTCGCTTAGTGGGAAGAACTGAGCCAACCCATTAAACAGAAAATCCCAGCCAGCAGCTCCAGCTGGAGCATACATGATGGACAGGACTTGGAAGCTGCTCTGTCCGCTCTGACATGTCCAGTTTGGCCACTGACTCTTGGCATTAAACCCTCAGAGGATGTCTTGAGGGATGGCGAGCGCTGCTCCAGGATGATCTTAGCCGCACATTTGGAGGAGATTAGAGCTGACAGTTATTGCATCAAATTAATAAATCCCTTCTCATTAGGGGGGAGGTTTTTGGTGAAGTTTCCTGAGATGAAGGAGCTTTAGGGGAATCGATTGCCACGGAGCGTGCATCCCTCCGGCTGGCTCATTGAAACTCAAATGAAATCAGGATTTGGGGAAGCAAATGGAAGGGCCCTCCCTGCTGCTGCGTAATCAATATGGAAAGCAGAGAGGCATTGTGCCAGGCTAATCTTGTTCCCTTCCCTGCCAGGGTGAGAAAGAAAGTTCCCACTTTCAGGTGGGAAAGCAAGCAAGAGCACTTTCTTCCCTCCCCCAAAGGAAAAGACTGCTGGTCTGAAAGGCTTCAATTCAGCTTGAGGAATTGGTAACAAAAAAAGAAATCACTTTTGGACAAACAGCACCAGGAGCGTCTCCTGCACAAGCTCATTGAGCGGAGAGGGATCTGTTCCATAGGGCCCCAGCACACCTGCACTCCTCCCATCCACCTGCCTCCTTCTCCAAGGCATGGCCAACTCTGTCATCGGCTCCTGCCGCAACCAACTGACACCATCTCCACTGCCACAGTGTGCCAGAACTGGAGAGCAGAGGCACTGAAAGTGGTGCCCGCAGAAGGAAAGCTGCAGATGGCTCGTGCAAGCCAGCCAAGCCATGTTCCTGGGGAATGTCAATGCCAATCTGAACTGCTATGAATCAGTGTCACCCTGGCACCCTCACTGGCACCCCAAGGGATGCTGTCATGCAGTTGCTGGCGCCAGCCCTGATGGAATAGTGGATTCTGATGCCATCATTGTGCTTGCGTGTGTTGGGGCAGGGGCAGTGAAGGGATAGCAAGTGAAAGAAAGCTCAGGCTGCCTGGGGTAGATTCATAGAAAGACACCTGATACTGAGTCAGGCCTTTGGTTTATCTAGCTCAGTATTATCTGCTACACTGACTAGCAGCAGCTCTCTACAATTTCATGAAGGGGTCTCTCCCACCCCTATGTGGAGATGCTGGCGACTGAACCTGGGACAGCCACTGATCCACCACTGCCTAGGGGGAGTTGTTGTTTACAGTGCACTACTCACATACTAGGAACAGAGGACCTGTGATCTACTCTAGACAAGAGAGAAAGGGGACAGCCCCTCACCAAGTAAGCAGAAGGGCTAGGGAAGGGCCCCCTTTTTATTTTGCATTCCTGATTATTTGTGCTTATAATGGTATTGGGGTGGTCTCACGAAGTTCTGCTTTCCATACTGTTTGCACCTGCAAAAGTTTTTGGACTGCTTCATTTCCAGTCAGTGCATGTCCCATAACTTTCTGCTGAAATCCGGCAACTTTCCATACCCCAAATGTTCTGGCTTATTTTTTTTTTGCCTCGCTTTTTGCAGCACTTTCACTCCAGATGGCCATGATGTGGTGACATTGGGGAATTATTACAGGATAACTCATCATTCAGACAGATGTGTGGATGGTTCCAGTTTGTACCCACCACCAGCGAACTATGGTTGAATCAGTGTTGCAGTATAAGCTGCAAAAAAACCCAAGCACCAGTCTGGAGTGGCCCTCTTGATGCTGGTGGAGAGGCAGGGAAGTACCTTCAGCTTGAGGCTGCCAGCCACCCTGACAATTCCCCCCCCCAAAAAAAATAACCTGGCACCCTCACAAAGCCTCCCCACAAAAACTGGGATCAGTGCCTGAGGAATGGCTCATTAGCATCTCATCTGCATTCACCACAGTAACGATTCCATTCCCCGAATGTTTAGGCAAAATTCTATTCCATTTCCATAAGAGCGTCACTTTCTATCCCTTAAGAAGGTAGGTAGGAGGAGGAGAGGAAGGGAGGGAGCTGTGATGCTATCCGGGTGCCGCAAATAACCAGCCTCAAATAACCAGCCCTCTGGAGCTGGAGATAAAGGGCAGGAGAAGGCACTCACTCTTCCCATCGCAAGCGCAGATCCTTTCCTTCATCAGAATAATTCCACTGCTAATCCAGGAGAGAGAGAGAGAGAGAGAGAGAGAGAGAGACTGATATTGCTAATGTAGAGAATGCAGGGAACAGGGCCTGCAGATTTGCGGCATTTTCTCCGACATTTCATATTAATTATAAAAAAAATAATGGCTCCAGAATTCGTTTTATTCTTACTGGAAAAAAGGCCTTTTAATTTAGGCTATAAAAGTCCACTGTCCATGTGTGTCTGTGTTTACAAAGCTGTTACTTCTGAAAAACTCTTGTTTTGGTGTTTTTGGTTTTTTTAATTACTCATTTCTATTTTTTATTTATTCAACATACTCATATGAGCCATCATGTGAGCTTTATTTCACTTAAACCAAATGGTTGCATATAATTTAAAATTATAAAATAAAAAATACAAGGAAACTCAGTGTTAATATCTGCAGAAAGCAGCAAAGCAATAATATCCAGCAGAAATAACCAATTGGGGGAAAACAAAAACTGCATCAGTAACATGCTGAAAGTCCTGGACAAGCATAAAAACTCTCTGCCTAGCACTGGAAAAACCTCAAATTTGTATGCGATGCAAGGCGGTACACCCCCCCCCGGAAGACTTTCCATACATGGGGTGCCACAACCACAACTGCCTCCCGATCCCCTGCCTAACTTCAGAAGACAGGGGGCTTAGAGGTAGGTCTTTGGAGAAAAAACGTGAAGCTCATCACTTAGCTGGTGAAGCCCTGAGTTTACTTTCAGTCACAGGAAGCTGCATTCTATTGAGTCAGGCTGATGGTCCATCTAGCTCAGTATTTGCTTGTCTTTAAGGTGCCACAGGACCTTTAGGGATACGGGTGGTGCTATGGGTTAAACCACAGAGTCTAGGACTTGCCAATCAGAAGGTTGGCGGTTTGAATCCCCACAACGGGGTGAGCTCCCGTTGCTCGGTCCCTGCTCCTGCCAACCTAGCAGTTCGAAAGCACGTCAAAGTGCAAGTAGATAAATAGGTACCGCTCCAGCGGGAAGGTAAACGGCATTTCTGTGTGCTGCTCTGGTTCACCAGAAGCGGCTTAGTCATGCTGGCCACATGACCCGGAAGCTATACACCAGCTCCTTCGGCCAGTAGAATGAGATGAGCGCCGCAACCCCAGAGTTGGTCATGACTGGACCTAATGGTCAGGGGTCCCTTTACCTTTACCTTTAAGGTGCCACAAGACTCTTAGCTGTTCTGAGTGGCAGCAGATTTCCACAGTTTCAGATGGAGTTTTCCTAGCCTCACCTCAGTTCTCATGATTTTGAATAAGAGCTGATTTCAATAGGAACATTGGAAGCTGCCTTCCAATCGTAACAAGTGGCAATCCACAGAAAAAAACTGATTGGCATTTGTTTCAGTTCAGCAGTAAAGTGCAGGTTTTCCCAGGTAAGCTGTCAGGACAAATAATAATAATAAACACCATTTGGACACAGAGTTCTAAAGTCTGCACCTGTGCCTAGTAATGTGGCACAGAAGGAAGTCAGGATGAGTCCTGAGTCAGACCATTGGTCCATCTAACTCAGTATCGTCTTCATTGGCTAGCAGTGGCTCTCCAGAGTTTCAGACAGGGCAGTTTTTCTCTGCCCAAACTACAGATGCCAGGGGTTTAAACTGGGTGTATGTGCTGTACCACTGTGTGGCATCCCTTTCTGAACTCAAAAATAATGCATACATATCCCTGTCCATTTTGCATTCTGTTTTAATATGAACTAGGAGAACAAAAGCTTTGGTGAGCTGGACTCAGTGATATTTCACCAACAAGGCATAGGGGAAGGAGAAAGTGATCAGAGTTGGGTCTGTCTTCACCACAGACTCTGTGTTCTGGCTCAGGGACACCAAATGGTGACCCCAGCATGAAGTGTTTCAACCTCCCGGTACAGGCAGTTAATGGCACCAGTCTGCCTGCTTTGCCTGCTCAAGAAACTGGCATTACTCTGGGTGTAGTGACCCTGTCTCCTCTCCCCTTCTTTATAATGTCTACACTATGTTTAGGCTACAGTTCTGTGCACACTTAACTTGTCAGTCAGCTCTGCAAAGTACACCAGTGGGACTCACTTCTGAGTAAGCAACATGCCTAGGATTGCACTGTGAATTTGCAAAACAGCCTACAATCTTTGTTCTGTATTAACTCTCACAGCAACGCTGTGAGGTTTGCTGCTCTTGTTCTCAGAGACCACAAGTAGGTCAGTGGCAAAGGTGGTTGGACTTGGTTCTGATGTCCAGGGCTGGCTGGCCCAGGGCATTTTGCTGTCTCAGGCAAAATGGCACCTCCCCACTCCATGAAAAATTCTAACTGGCCTGGCAGCTGAATCTTATTTTGACACTGGTGATAGGATGGGGTCCTCTACTTTCACTGAGCACAGCAGACAGACTGCATGGTACATCCATCTGTGTTCAATCCCTGCCCCTCAAGATATGCCACAAGAGGTAGTTGCCTTGCTCTGCCTAAGAATATGGCCAGCCCTGTGAGCGGCTCATTTCGAAGCTTTCTTTCCACTAACCCTGAACTTGATATTCCACTCATCTTGAATGTCTGTTTTTCCTCCCATGCGTTCCACAGGTGGACCGATCAGAGGTCATCAGAAGCAACCTGAACCCCATCTTTGCCAAGGTCTTCATGGTTGACTATTACTTTGAGGAGGTGCAGAAACTGCGGTTTGAGGTGTATGACATTCATGGCCACAGCAGCATTGGGACCCACGATGACGACTTCTTGGGTGGCATGGAATGCACAGTGGGCCAGGTAAGGAGGGGCAGGTGCCGCCACATGAGGTTGGCACAAACAGTGGTAGCAGAACAGAGCAGCTCTCCTTTGCTCCAAGTGAGAGAAAGGGAAAGAGCTGCATGGCCAATCTGGGAGCCAACAAAAAGGCCCAGTCCTAGTTCAGCATTGCGTTGCATTGCATCTATATCCCACCTTTTCTCTAAGAAGCTCAAGATGGTATATGTGGTTCTCCCTGTCCTTGTTTAATCCTCACAACAACTCTGTGAGGTAGGTTGAGCTGAGAGGGAGTGACCAGCCCGAGGATATATTTTATCCGTCAGCACAGCAGTTTGTAACCAAATGAATGTGGACCAAAAAATTTCTAAGGATTGCTTGGATGAACTTGAATTGAGCTGTGCATTGAATGTGAACTGAACTAATCCATTTTGCAAAGGGACAAATGTGAACTGGATTCAGTTCCCTTTTAGATATGCTGAAGCTGAGCTCAAACGAGTCCCTTTTTAAAATGGACTTTCCAAATTCTGCAAAGACCTGCCATCCACTTTCCGGCTGTGGCTCGTCCACGGCGATTGCCCCTTAAAAGCAAGAAGCAGCATGCGGAATGGAGCTCTCCACTCTCTCTCACCATGGGATAATTGCCAGCAATTGCCAGCCTCCTGTGGCTTTGCTGTGTGGCTCATGTGCAAAAGCACCGATGAGCAAGTATCTTGAGGCTCTGAGCAGCTTCCACAGGTCTGCCTGCTGAGTCTCCCCCACGCCTAGCATGCTGCAGGATTCCCCCTCATTGTGCTTTTTTGTCAGGCAGAACCGTTGTGTGACTCATCCATTTTGGTCCCTGAGCCAGTGTTGAGATCATTTCCCATTAAAAAAAAACCATAAGAAGAGCCTGCTGCACCAGACCTATGGCCCATCTAGTCCAGCATCCTGTTCTCACAGTGGCCAACCAGATGTTTGTGGGAAGACCACAAGCAGAAAGTGAGCGCAATAGCACTCTCCCCCTTTGTGATTCCCAGCAGCTGTTATTCAGAAGCATTACTGCCTCTGACAGGGGAGGGAGGGCATAACCACCAGGGTTAGTAGCCATTGATAACCCTCTCCTCCATGGATTTGTCCAACCCTCTTTTAAAACCATCCAAGTTGGTGACCACCGCAGCCTCCTGTGGGAGTGAGCTCCATTACTATGCACTGCATGTCTATGTCTATGCTGTGGTAACCTCTAGGTTAGGTTCCTGAAACGTGTTATATGTGGGACTGCCTCAAGCTCCTTCCTGCACCCCAATATGCCAATAGACTCCAACACTCCTTCCAAATGAAGCAGTGCATCACATGGAGGGTGTAATAATGCATGAGGAATGGTATACTGGGGCCCCTGCAGAGCAGAGATAAAAGAGGTGACGCTTGCTAGTGAGCCAAGGCAAGCGTCACTGGGAAGGTGTCTTGTGGGATATACTTGCGCCATTGTTTGACCCCCATAGTGCCCACTTTATCACTTCAATCTGTTATAGATGCTGTATAATAGTCATTCCTCACTTGTACAAAAATTGAAATTCGTAGACTCACAGATTTGGAAGGCCTCCCGAGTGTCATCTGGTCCAACCCCATTTAACTAAGTCCTGCTCAAAATCCACCCATTGAAATTAATGAACCGAAGTAAGTCATGTCCATTAACTTCAATGGGTCTACTCCTGAGTAGGAGTGGTGTTGAATTTCAGTGTGGCAGCACCTACACTTTGGAACTCCCTGTCTATTGACATCAGGCAGGCACCTTCTCTATACTGCTTTCAACAACAACATTATTCTTGAGGCAAGCCTATCAACACAGATCTTGACTTGTTTTGATTTCTTTTTAACTTACTGTTCATCTCCATTATCTTTTAAAGGTTTTTGATTGATTGCTTTTAACAGATTTTTCGTGTTCATTTTAACATTTGTTGCGAAGCACCTGGAGTTTTATTACAACCAAGCAGCACAGAAAACATGGTCAAATAAACAAATCTTTTCTTTCTGCCCTCCTTTGCAGATTGTGGCCCAGAAGCGTGTGACCAAGCCTCTGTTCCTGAAGTACGGGAAGTATGCGGGCAAGTCCACCATTACGGTGAGCAGCTCAGTCACAGAAGCGGACATTTTATGACAGCCTTCTGGCCTCCATGACCTGAGCCACTGTGGGGATTATGGGTTTGTTTTGGTTTTGTCCTTGTTTTTATTAGGTATTTTATGTTTTTATTTTGTATTTTTATGCTGTGAACTGCCCGAGATCTTCAGGTGAAGGGTGATATACAAAGTTAATAAATAAAATGGCTTCTGACTGGCCTCCCTCTTGAACCTCCGCCCCACAACAGGTGACGTCTGAAGAGATTTCTGGGGACAATGGTTTTGTGGAACTGTTCTTTCGAGCAAAGAAGCTGGATGACAAGGTAACAGGGGCCACAAAGGACCCATCTCTCTCCCCCCTTCTCTCTCTCTCTCTCTCTCTCTCTCTCTCTCTCTCTCTCACACACACACAGCAAGCAGCATGGTGGTTGAGCCTTCCCATTTTTAGCCACATTCTGTTGGGAGGTCTGGCTCTGGGCTCTTTATTGACGCACCCATGGGCGGAGGGGAGCCAACAACGTAATACATCTAATTAATTATTATTAAGCATATAAGAAGAACCCTGCTGGATCAGGCCAACTGGATGCCTGTGGGAAACCTGCAAGCATGGATGCCTGTGATTTCCAGCAGCTGATATTCAGAAGCATTACTGCCTCTGGCTGTGGAGGCAGAGCATAGCCATCACAGCTTGCAGCCTTCGATAGCCCTCTCCTCCATGAAATAACAGCAGCAACAACAACAACAACAATAATAAATGACCTGGCATCAAGATCATGGGACTCAAACCCTCTCTCCCCACAGGATCTCTTCAGCAAATCAGATCCCTTTTTGGAGATCTACCGGATCAATGATGATGGGAGTGAGCAGCTGGTTCACCGCACAGAGGTAAGAGTGTACAGCAGAGACCAAAAGGTGTAATTCCCCAATACGTTCACTCCTGGCCAGCTGACTGAGAGCCCAGAGTGGAATAGAGAATGAGGGTTCAGATCCAGGTGTGTTGCTCCTTTATTCATCTTTGAGCTGGTCTTTCTAAAATCCTGGAGAAATGTTGGGGGCAAGCAGTGAGATCACCTCTTTTACACCTTCTTCAGGAACTAGAGGCAACTGGAATGTCCTGAATCATGTGTTTATTTACTGGAATTTCACAAGGGCCTTAGAGAGAGATACGGTGGTGGAGGGAGCTCATGTCCACAGAAGCAGGCTATAAAAGCAGTACTAGCCTTAAGAAAACCACAATAATACTACCACAAGGAGAGAGAAAACCAGAACTGTGCATTCAAAAGGGGTGAAAGCCACAACAGGGAAATAAACCTGAAACGTAAATGTAGAAAGAGACTACAGTAGTTTACCCTTCACAGAGCTATAGTTCCCAGCAGCCTTAACAAACTACGGTTCCTAGGGTTCCTTGGGAGGACGTCATGCATTTCCAATGTATGGTATGGATGTGACCCCTGACGCAATCCAAGCCAGGAAGTCTTCAGGCAGTTTGGGGAAATGCTCAGGCTCTAGCTGAGGTGAGCCTCCAGGTGAAGGGAGTCAAGAATGGAGGCAGCTCCCTGAGAAGAGAAGTCCGCTCTGCAAGACTTTGCTGTCAGGAATCACCAGCCCTCTCCTGCTTGTGCTTTGCAGTTTGTCAAGAACAACCTGAGTCCCGTGTGGGAGCCATTTAAAGTCTCACTGAACTCCCTGTGCAGCTGTGAAGAGAAGCGAAAGCTGAGGGTAGGTCCAAAATGGGAAGGGGAGGGAGCCTGTGACTGGACAGCACACTCAGCAGGGAGGCTGACCATGCCAGTAGTGCAGGGGTGAATTCAGAAGTACAGGGTCCCTTCATGATAGTCACAGCAACGCCCCCTTACTGCCATGCCCCCTTCTAAGATTATACAAGCAATAATTTTTAAATTATTCAATAATAATCATTAGGAATGCATTGCAATGACCGGTGCAGATTTCCATTTGCTGCTTTCCAGCGAGATCTATTATTTAAGTTGACGGAATATGCGCAACTTGCGGATTTAACATATAGAATAAGAGAGCAAGAAGAACATACATTTAAAGAACGTTGGAAAACGCTTCTTGAGTATATGGAAAACATCTGTGTACAGTTGAAAACACTGGCAGCATTAAGATAAATTCAACAGAGTAAATAATTTTAGATAGATGTAATGGTGGAAAACCAATTGTAATAGTTATTGTAAAATATGCAGGGATGTAAAATATGCAAAATGAACCATGGAAAGAGAAGAAGGGAAGTAATTGGATATGTTAAAGTATGTAAAATGTTTGTTTGAAATTGTAAAACAGAGATTTTAATTTTATATACGGTATATATATAAGAGAGATCTACTATTTTCTGTCCACATAAATGAGCAAATGATCTAGAGTGCTCTAATATCTAGTTGTGATTTCCATGAAATTTCATTGTACATAGCAGAACATGCACATATTCTCTTGAAAGGGAAGTACCTTGTGTTCCAGTGTTCCAAAAGGCTTAGCTTTGGAGCATCCAGAACCATCACCACTCCCGCCTCCTCTGTGTTTTTCCTGGGTGCCTTCTCCAGAGTGACCCTAGGAGCCAATCCTTAGTAGCAGACTCACCTCCTTTCACTCTGATTGGCTCCAATCAGCACAAAGGGTGAGGAGGCTTCTTCTCAGTGCTCCCCTTTCATCCTGATGGGGGATTGCTCTAGGATGCTGGAGACTGGAACTCTGCTGGGACCCTGCTGCAGAAACAGTAATGGATCTTCAACCCTTGCTCCCAACCCTGGACCATTACACCACTGGGCCTTGCACCAGAAGGGGGCTTGCTCACCCTTTCCACGCACTAAGCACCTCTCTCCTTTTCTCTTTCTTTTTCTCTCTCCGCATTCAGTGCGTCGTATTTGACTATGACTCCCGGGGCAAACATGACTTCATCGGAGAATTTTACACCACCTTTGAGGAGATGCAGAAAGCGATGGGGGGCAACAAGGTTGGTGTGTGGAGAGGAGTGTGAGAGAGGCCCATGTGACAGCCACCATCCGCTTGTAATGGACAAGGGTTCCCCCTCTCATTTAGGGGGCCCCTTGAGCAAGACATGCTCCATGGGGCCCCTTCTGCCAGTGAGCCAACCTCCTCCTTGCAGAAGGGCTCTTTTCAGTGGGGCCCTGCTGGGGTGGGGACCCTTGGCAGATGCCTAACCATGCCACCCCTTGGCACCAGCCCTTCCCACCCACTTTCCCTTTCTTTGCTCTAGATGCTTAGTGTGAGCATGCCCTGGGAAGGATGCCCCAAGGCTTGGCATACACACAGTCAGGTTCCCCTTTCATTCAGACCTTACCTGGTCCCAGCTGAACACAACATGTGTCCAGCACCAGGTGTTGTGATCTCGCTTGCACAGACCCCCACTTGTCTTGATGCAGCTTGCAAGGGAGACACCTGGAATGGGAAGGGAACGCTTGCATTTCCCAGCAGTGCCTACCTCTCATAAGGGCGGCACACCTGCTCACCTTTGCTTTTCCTCCCCAAATCAGATCCAGTGGGATTGTATGAATCCGAAGTACAAGCTGAAGAAGCGAAACTACAAGAACTCGGGTGTGGTCATTCTCTTAGACTTGAAGGTGAGTTGTGCGGTGGGGGAAATGTACACAGGATGGGACAGTTTTCCTCTGAGAGAAGAGGCTGCACAGTGCCTGGGGGAGGGGGAAATCTACATGGGTAGAGATAGATGGGTAGCAAGACATCTTTGCAACCCAGCAGAAACACTGAGCCTTTTGCTGCTGGCTACCTCTTCACTCCCCCAGTCTGGCTGTGTCAGTTTGGTATCAGAGACTAGGGATGAGGTAGAAACTTGAAACTTGATTCAGTTTGCATTAAAAGGGGAACTGACCCCATTTACACTTTCCCAAACAGCAAGCAAACTAATTCACGGCCATCTTCAAAAATTGCAGTTCTGAGAATTTTGTAAAGTACTTCTCCATAAATACTGTACATCTAAAAGAGTAAAGCATGCATATAAATGCATATGATAGTGAAGTAACATACAAATATGCATTAAAGGTAAAGGTAAAGGTACCCCTGCCCGTACGGGCCAGTCGTGCTGACTCTAGGGTTGTGCGGCCATCTCACTCTAGAGGCCGGGGGCCAGCGCTGTCCGGAGACACTTCCGGGTCACGTGGCCAGCGTGACGAAGCTGCTCTGGCGAGCCGGCACCAGAGCCGGCACCAGAGCAGCACACGGAAACGGCGTTTACCTTCCCGCTAGAAAGCGGTACCTATTTTATCTACTTGCACTTTAGGGGTGCTTTCGAACTGCTAGGTGGGCAGGAGCTGGGACCGAAAGACGGGAGCTCACCCCGCCGCGGGGATTCGAACCGCCGACCATGCGATCGGCAAGCCCTAGGCGCTGAGGTTTTACCCACAGCGCCACCTGCATTACATATGGGGAAATTGCTTTGGAAAAATGTTTACGTTTGGCAAAACTGCATACAGGGTTGTATATATTGGGAGAAATTAACACTGAAATGCTGATTAAAACATTAAAAAAAAAAAAAAACTAACCGATGTGGAACTGCAGAGAACTGAATTTAAGGTTGGGGAAAAAATGAGAAATGGAGAGAAAGCAAGATGGAGTATATTTGCCCATCTCTGACTGGGAATTTCTCCAAATCTTTCCCCTCTGGAATCTGGTGGGTTGCTGAGCTGTAAGCAAAGCCAGGTCCTCATTGAATTCTCTCCCCACACACATTCGACCTGGATGTGCAGCCTTAATGGCTGCCTCCTCATGCCTGGAAGACTGCAGGAGGAAGGTGAATATGCCCACCCATGGCATTGGCTAACACACTCTTTGTCTGAAAGATTCACAGGGTCTACTCGTTCCTGGATTACATCATGGGTGGTTGCCAGATCCACTTCACGGTGAGTAGCAACGCTTGCCTTCCCCCACTGCACAGTGAACCCCTTCTAGCCTCAACTGAACATCATAGGCTGGTCTGTGTTTTTAAGGCAAGTCTTCTGATGAGTGTGTGTCTTTCACTGGAGCATTAGGGCAAATGGGGCACTGCCCCAACAACCTCAGTCTATGTTCAGCCATCCCCACCTGCCTGCCTTCTTACTTCCAACCAGCCCTATCAGATTCCTCCTCCTCAATTACAAGCGTTGTCCTTGTAGAATTCAGCAGGGTGAAGGAGGGTGGGGACAAAACTAGAGCTAGTTGGCTCTGCCTGCCATTGGCTCTGGCACAACCTACTGTTGGGCTCCCTCCCTTCTACCCTACCAGTCCCAATGGGCACCAGCAGCGATGCTCAGCCTGGAGGAGAAAGATGGAAACAAAAGCAGAACGTGTTTGCTCTGCCTGTTGTTGGCTCTGGCTCCACCTACTGTTGGCCTCCCTGCCTTCCACCCTAGCAGTCTAAATGGGCACCAGTGAGCCCTTTATATTTCCATATGTGAAGCAACAACATCCTGCCTTTTCACATGCAGCAAATCCGTGGGAGCCTGTCACTGTCCTGGATCGCCATGGTGGTTTGAGGTTCAAAAGCATATTCCACACATTGCAGTAGAACAGAAATACAGAAAACCCTCCAAACACTGCATATGCTCAAAGGCTGCGTAGATCTCAGCAAAGATGCTAGGCTTGTCAACTCTCCTCCATATGGGGATGTCACTTCCCTGGTTGCTGTCACTAACACTGTTGTAGGATACAGGCTTAGGGCATGCTATCTGCACACGTGTGCGCACAAACAGCCCTTGCCTTGGCAGGCCAGCTTGTCACGTGCAAATCAACCACAGGCTTGGCCAGGCAGTTTTGCAAATGGAGGCTTCTTCAGTGATCCTCCCCTAGGCCTTGGTGAGCTGCCAGGTGGGCATGTGTGGGGAGCAGCTCCTTTTCCTCCTCGGGCTTTCACAGTCCCTGCTGCCAGGCCTTTGCTGCAGCTTCGCACAGATTTTTCTCCCTTGAAAACAACCAGCGCCCAGATTGCGTTTTGAAAGAGCAACTCTCCTTCTTGGAGTGAGTCAGATCCTAGAACATTCAAGGAACAGATTGCTGGCTCTCAGCCTCTCCGCTCGCTGGGATACGAGCTGGGAACGATCCCAGGAATTAGAGGCTTGCCATGTCTGGAGGTGCCAAGGCCTGCTGCTTGTTGGTGCCGCGACGTAGAGGCGAACAGCAGAGCAAGAACGGAATGGTAGCAGCAGGTGGCACAAAGCTGTGCTGTGCTTGGTGCTGCCCCTGGTGGGCAAAGCGGGAAAGCGCACCAAGATGGCACTCCTCCCTTTGAGTCCAAGTCTAGTGGCAAATGCCAGTTTTCAGGAGATATCGGGTTGGGATGGATCCATTCAGCTACTTAGCAAGGGGAGGAAAAGGAATCATAGAACTGTAGAGTCGGAAGGGATCCCAAAGGCCATCTAGTCCAACCCCCTGCAATGCGGGAATCACAACTAAAGAATCCCTGGCAGATGGCCATCCGACTTCTGCTTCAAAACCTCCCATGATGGAGAGTCCACCACTTCTGAGGCAGTCCATTCCACTGCCTAATAGCTGTTGCCATCAGTAAGTTCTTCCTAAAGTTTAGTTGGAATCTCCTTTCTTGTAATTAGAATCCATTGGTTCAAGTGCTGCCCTCTGGAACAGCAGAAAACAAGTTTGCTTCATCTTCCAAGGAAGAGAAGAGGCTCATTGCTCTGGGCCCCTTTCGCATCCATAGTCAGCAAATTGCTTGGCTAAATAGCAACCTTCTCCAACCTGGTGCCCTCAAGATGTTTCGGACAAGAACTACCATCAGGTCCAGCCAGCACAGCTGTGTTGTCTGGGGCTGCTGGGAGTTATAGGGTGCTTCACTTTATTTATTTACTTGATGGGAGGCAGCTGTCCCGCCCCGCTCCCCGCTGGCTACGCCTGGGAGATCAGGGTTCAAATCCCCACTCGGTCATGAAGCTCAGTGGGTGACCTTGGGCCAGTCTCTCAGCCTAACCTACCTTGCAGGGATGTTGTGGGGATTAAATGAGGAAGGGGAAGAACCATATCCACCACCCTGAGCTCCTTGGAGGAAAAGATGGGATATAAATGTGATAAATAAATAAATTAGAAGTTCCCCCGCAAATAAATCTGAAGGAATGCTCAGTAAGGACTGGATCTTTTCTAAGCTCCGTGTCAGCTTTGCGCGAACAAGTCAAGATGAAAGCTCAGTAAATGGGAGTCATCTGCGGAGCTGATAGTCAGAAACATCGGCTGGCCGGGTGTGCATGCTGCGTTGGGGAGGCTTTGCCAGATATTTCAGGGCTGCTCCAAACAGTGGCGTAGCGTGGGGGGTGCAGGGGGGGCGGCCGCACCGGGCGCAACATCTGGGGGTTAGGGTTAGGGGGCGCAAATCCACGGGTTAGGGGGCGCAAATTACTTGCCTTGCCCCGAGTGCTGACAACCCACGCTACGCCACTGGCTCCAAACTCTCCTTGTAAAACTGCTAAGCACTGCAGCTGGAGATGGAGCGAGGATCTTAGCAGAGCTTCCGGGTTCTGCCTTGTTGAGTGGGAGGCGGCCATCGTCAAGGCTACCACCTTCAAGCCTACCACTTTGGGATCTATCTGCCGCCTGCTAACTCGCCTCTGGTTTTGACGGGTCTATTCTCATAAACCTGCAAGCGGCACGTCTGCATCACTGCGTGAACGGTTTATTTCAACCCAATAAACACACTTGGAGCGCCTGTTCTTTTCTCGGCTGAGAGAGGTGTGAAAGCGGAGAGCAAGTGGGAGAATGAGGCGGCTGCTTTGTTAAGGCAAATACAAATTGTTGTGACTTTCCTATCAGGCATCTGTGAGAAGGGCGAGCTGTGCGGGTTGCCCTGAGGCAGTTCCTGGCTAGACAAAAGTCTTGTCACAAGCGTGTCAGTTGTTGCAGGCATTTTGTTTCCATGGGAACTAATTGTTAGAACATTTTCTGGGTGTGTGCGCAAAAGACAGGACTCCCCACCCGCAGCAAAGGGATGTTTTAATCTAGGTGTCTGTGTTGTAAAAGAAGAACAGACTGTAGTTTGAGTGAAACTGAGAGAAAGAAGCAGGGAGATGCTCTTGTAAGCATCTTAGTATGTTGCCTGTCTGCAATGAGATCTGATGTGGGGACCGTGGACTTTGGCATGTTTAAACCAAAACTAGAGGGTCTGTAACATTTCAGGGTAGTTGGAATCCAACCATCCCCAATCACCCTGGCAGACCATCACAAATGAAAACATGAATTGCTGTTTGTTCCGATTCAGCGTTATATAGCGTGTTTTCTTGGGGAAAGTGGGGGGGGGGGACAACACTTGGACATGGAACTTTAAAGGAAGGAAATGTGTGGCAAAAGTTAAGTGCGGATGTGAGGTTATCCAAGAGGATAATTTGGCTAACCAGTGGAGGATCCTCCTGTGTTATATTTCCTCTCTGCTCTTCTGCCTTCCCAGGTGGCCATTGACTTCACAGCTTCCAACGGAGACCCCCGAAACAGCTGCTCCCTCCACTACATCAACCCCTACCAGCCCAATGAATACCTGAAGGCGTTGGTAGCCGTGGGGGAGATTTGCCAAGACTATGACAGGTGACTGGATGTGTCTTGGCTCCTACTCTTGCTTCCTGACCAGACCTGAGCTCCCTTACCTCTTACTCACCAGCCCTGCCTAAGAACATCTGGGCTGGGGCAGGGCAGAGAGAGTAGGGCATGAACAGTCGCAAGAGAGAGGAGACTGGGGGCTTGGAGCTCACAAGTCTGCCTCCTCTTTCAGCCAAGCTTGTAGAAGGAGGATGATTTTGGACTCCAGCTCCCATCAGCCCCAGACAGCATGGCCAGGGTTCAGGGATGATGGGAGTTGTAGTCTGGCAGCACCTGGAGAGCCACCAGTTCTCTACTCCTGCTGTAGCATATTCATCAACGTACTTGGTATACCAGAGTCGCCCCCTGAAATGAACACAACTGTGTCTTGAAGAACATGGTCAGGACCAAATGAGATGTGGTCTTAGATGCATCTTCAGTTAATTATTTTATTGCTTTATATCCTGCCTTGCATCCATTATGGAACTTAAGGTAGTGTACAGGTAGTTTCCAGGTGTTCACCCATCCAGACACTGACCAGACACAGACCTTCTTAGCTTAAGGAACATGGGGGTGGCGTCTAGTGCCTTTGGACTATACCCTTTGCCTTTAATGTGCACACTTTTTAAAATAATGCAGAGAGTTGATGGGTGGGTGGGGCTGATCATTTTTCAGATCCAAACAGGTGAGAAGAGGAGTTTAGCCCTTTCCTCATCTGCTTACACGTGTGGCATTGTGGTCTAAACCACTGAGCCTCTTGGGCTTGCTGATCGGAAGGTTGGCTGTTCGAATCCGTGCAACGGTGGTGAGCTCCTGTTGCTCTGTCCCAGCTTTTGCCAGCCTAGCAGTTTGAAAGCACACTACTGCAAGTAGATAAATAGGAACTCCTGTGGCGGGAAGGTAAACGGCGTTTCCATGAGCTCTGGCTTCTATCACGGTGTTCCATTGCGGCAGAAGTGGTTTAGTCATGATGGTCACATAGAAAGCTGTCTGTGGACAAATGCCAGCTCCTTCGGCCTGAAAAGTGAGATGAGCACCAAACCCCATAGTCGCCTTTCACTGGACTTAACCATCCAGGGGGTCCTTTACCTTTTTTTTTTTACTTTTACATCTGCTGTACTTCTAACAAAAGTTCCAGGTTCCATCCCAATGCAACTAGCTGCTCTGGGGAAAGCCATTTTCATCAAGCTAAACTCTCCTTCCAAACCTGCTGCACTTCTGATAATTATCGCCCTCCCCCTAGAAGCTATTGTGTGCATTTACAAAAATGCACATTAAATGAAGATGCATTTAACAGTTGCATCCTCAGTGCTAGAACAGTTGCACAAACAACCATTGTGTCTGCTTGGGCTGATAATGTTTCATCCCCAGCAACAAGGGAAAATGGTGCACAAACATCATCTCTGCACCACAATAATGATGGATGATGGGGAAAACCTCTCACATGGTGAGGCTGGATGTCCTGGGCTTTCCCTGACCATCTTCCAGAAGTGGGTGGGTGGAGGAACAGGAGAGAGGTCACTGGTCACATCTGCACCATACATTTAAAGCCACCCCACATGGCTTCCTCCAATGAATCATGGGTGCTGTAGTCCACTACTCACAGAGCTATAGTTCCCAGCACCCTTAACCAAGTACAGTTCCCAGGATAGCTTGGGGAAAGCCATCTACTTAAAATATATGGTGTGGGTGTTACAATGTGAATGTGACCTTGGTTTCCTGGGGCACCTCTTCATGTGTTTATGGTGCCAAACCAAGAATGCAGGGAAACCATTCCAGTGCACCCCCTAAGACCTTGCACCCTGCTTCTCCACAGTGATAAGAAATTCTCCGCCTTAGGCTTTGGAGCCAGAATCCCACCCAACTACGAAGTAAGTAAAGGACCATCTGGGAAATGATGGGGCTGGGGGGGGGGGAGAGGCCCCTGGACAGGGTTGGAAATAAGGGAGGATGGGGAGGGATCAGTGCCAGAGGGGGGTGCAAGAAGGAGGGGCTGGTGTTGTGGGTCCCTTTCATATACATGCTGATGTTTGTCTTTCCTGTCCTGGGCAGATCTCCCATGATTTTGCCATTAACTTCAACCCAAACGATGATGAGTGTGAAGGTAAGAAGCTGACCAGGGTTGCTTTGGAGTCTTCATTCCATCAAACGCATCCCAAGCCAATGCCTGAGTCTATCACATACACCCCAACCCCTGAGTCCATCAGGACTGTACTTGTACCTGGATTGGCACTTCCAGGTCTGTTTTCAGGAAAGGGCCATAGCTCAGCAGGAAGAGCCTTGGCTTTGCTTGCAAAAAAATTTCAAGTTCAATCCCTAGAAGCATCTCCAGCTGGGACCGGAAAATGTTCCTGCTTGAAACCCTGGAGATTGCCTTATCACAGTGCTCCACTGAAGGCAATGGCTTCTGGCTACCCCTAACCCCAGCCTTTCCCTCTTTGTGCTAGGAATCCAAGGTGTGGTGGAGTCCTATCAGAACTGCTTGCCCAAGATACAGCTCTACGGGCCAACCAATGTGGCGCCAATCATTTCCAAGGTAGCCAGAGTCGCAGCGGATGAGGAGAAGACAAAGGAAGCCTCCGTAAGTGGGCCACCAAGCCTGGGGCTGCAGCTCGGTTGTGGAGTGCCTGCTTTGCATGCAGAAGGCTCCAGGTTCCATCCATGGCATCTCCAGGCAGGGCTGGGAGAGTCTCCTGCCCAAGACCCTGAAGAGCTGCTGCCAGTTAAAGTGTCAGCAGTACTAGGCTAGGTGGACAGTGGCTTCCTAGGTTCCCTGCATTTTCTCACCATAGCTCGGTAGCAGAGCATCTGCTTTGTATCCAGAAAGTACCATGTTCAATCCTGGCATCTCCAGGCAGGGCTGGGGAAGTATCCTTCCTGAAACCCTGGAGAGTTGCTGTCAGTCAACACAGACAGCACTGAGCTCCCTGGTCCTTCCTCTGCCTTGGTATAAGGCAGCGTCCTATGTTCTGGGACGGTTAGGACGGCAAGTCTGCTCTCACCCCAGAATTTCAAGGATTTGTGTGTGAGCTGGAATTTGGATGCTTCATAGCCCTGCCCCCTCACCCCGTCCTGCTTGATGGAAATCTACCGAGTGCTGGGGCTGGGGGATTCACATTCTGGAGGGTTTGCTTGGGCCATTTGCATGCATGCACGAAAGCCCTGGACAGGCTAAAGGGACTTTAACTAAATTCTCCTTCATTATTTACACACACCAAGTACTCTGGGACCCAGGGACATGCCAGTTTGGATTCTTCAGGGATCATGTCAGCTCTTTGCTCGCTAAATGTCTGAAAGCTTTGCTGCTGAGCCCATCAATTAGTGACAGTAGTTAATGTGGCGTTACGGGCCTGAGCTTCAGGTGGGTGGGTGGGGGCTGGAAATTGCATTTCCCTGACTTGGTTTGAGCTGTGCATGAAGGATGCCAACCTGAGGGGACTTTCTTTGGGGTGGGGGTAAGCAGAGACTGTTGTGGGCTCAGTGTATGTGATGACAGGGAAAAGCAAGCATGGGGATGTGAACCCCTGCAGTTGTTGCTGGACTCCAGCTCCCAGCAGTCATCAGAGCCAATGTCTAAGGATGATAGGAATTGTAGGCCAGCAATTTCCAGAGGGCATAGGGACCCTCTGTGCTGGTGACCTCAAGGCTTTTATTGGTACCTTGAAAGCTGCATCTCCTCTTTGGTCTTTGTGCTGCACTGTCCGTTGTGGGCAGCCTGCTGGGTGCTTATGGGAAGAGGCCAGAAACCACCTTAGTTGTGAGTCCTGGGGGACCTGCTCCCTGCCTTGCAGGCCTCCCACCTGGCCTGGGAGGGTGGAGCCAAGACTGACTCCAGCTACAAAAGTTGAGGCTGTGGAACAGACTCTTGAGCTGGGGTAATATTTAGGGGTTTTTGTTATGGACATTGTTCAGCATGTACTTTTTATTCATTGTTAATGACTACTATTGTTATTTTTGTGATTATATAATTTTATTTATTTATTTTAGAAGTTGTAAGCCACCTTGAACATGGTTTTAACTTTGGAAAAGTGGCATTCAAATAAAATGCATCTTGTATGAGGAACTATGCTCCAAATTCCCGCAATGAACCTTGGAGATCCTTTTGGGGCTGGACCTTCTAGCCACCCTCCTGGTTCCCTTTTCCCTGACCCCTCATCTTTTTCATCTCTCTATCTCTCTCTTTCTCTCTCCGCAGCAATATTTCATCCTGCTGATCCTGACGGACGGGGTCGTGAGTGACATGGGAGACACACGGGAGGCCATCGTCCGGGCCTCCTACCTGCCCATGTCCATCATCATCGTAGGTGTGGGCAACGCCGATTTCACTGACATGCAGGTCTTGGATGGGGATGATGGCATCCTGCGCTCCCCCAAAGGCGAGCCCGTCCTGCGTGACATCGTGCAGTTTGTCCCCTTCCGAGAGTTCAAGAATGTAAGTTGCCCTGCAATGCAGACACACTTGCATCTTACCCCTAGTTTCTCCTGCTCTGTTAGGACAGACTCGTTTTCTCTCTGGTGTTGCATGCATCTCTTACAGATTCTAAACCCAGAGTTGCAGGATAACAGGGCTGGAGGGTACCCTCTTCTTAACACATCTTCAACTAACTCCTCTTAGTACCAGCCTGGCTGGAATGTGTCCTTGAACTCTGATCATACCTCTTGGTTGCCTGGGTGGAGGACAGAGCAGGTGTTTGTGAGCGTCTGTAGAAACTACAGATTTTTATTTCAGGAAGCCTACCCAGGCATATGATTTAGTTCTGCCTACTTGTCTTTAACATTTTGCTGAGTTTATGTGTGCATTATCAATAATTGTTTTATGCACACCACTTAGAGATTTTTTTTTAAAAAAAAGAAATATCTCACTTTTAAAAGAAATTATAAACAACACCGGTTCTAAATCCATTTACAATATACACATTATACTTATAGTATCATAACACAAATTGCAGTATAAAATCTCCCTTTCGGGGGGGATCTACTGTATCCAGTAAATCTACTTAATTATAAGATACAACGAACAGAGACACCCCCTTTTTACATAAATTAATGAATAACATTTGGCATACTATTTAATTCCATTTCCATTATATTTCACAGACTTAAATGTCTCCCCACAATGGGCATGGGTTTACTGAGTTCACAGTTTTTTATTAAGTGGTTTATCCATCCCCCCCCCAATAAAAAATAAATAAATATGATTGGGTTGTAAAAAAGAAGAAAGAAATTAGCCTTCTCTACAAAGGTAAAATAAATAACATTTCTTGCTCTTCCTGCTTTTGCCCTCAAACTGAAAAGGGGTCCCCCAACCCCTGATTTTGCAACTGAAGAGCACAGTGGTGCAGGAAGAATGATCTAGGCCACTAGCATAGACTGTGACTTGCAGTGTCTCCCCCGAAACCCTCCCAGCCCTGAAACATGAGGGGTGGAGAGGGCTGAGTGGTGCAGGGGCAGGGCAGGACAGGCCTGCTGGGGGTTTTCTCTTTCACTTTGCCTGTTTTCTCACTCCACAGCATGTCGGAAAGGAAAATCCATAGTTGGGTATTTCTGGCAGCCGGAGGCACAAGACGCTTGGCCATTGCGAAGGCCTAATTGGGCTTGATTGTCAGTAATTTAGGCCTCGGGAGACAAGCTGTCTGTTGCTGAGCCCGAGTGAGCTGTGAGGCGAGATTAACCCTCTGGGCCCTGGCGCCAAGAGCGCCGAGAAGTGACAGGTGCTATTAGTCGAGAGAGAGGCAGACGCGGACCTTCTCTGCGGGAAGGAGGAGGGAGACAACTTGCCCTTCCTTAGAATGCCCTCATCCTGGCAACATTCCCAGTTCTGCTCAGGAGGGGGAAGGGAAGCAGCAAAGCAGGGGCTTTTCTTCTGTGGAGCGGGGGACCTTGCAAGGCTATGAGGTCCTCTGCATTAGGGATTTTTGGGGAGGGCTGTGACGCAGTGGCAGAGCACCTGCTGTGCATGCAGAAAGTTCCAAGTTAAATCCCCATCATCTCCAAAAAGAGTTGGGAGGGACCCATGTCTGAAGCCCTGGAGAACCACTGCCAGTCAGTGCAGACTAACTGGGCCCAGGAGAGGTCCCCGTTTAGTTCGTTCAGTCATTCACTACAAGCTGCATCTACCTGCCCCCACCTGATGTGGCATCAGGTCTGGGGAGGATACAGCTACAAATGAACAATGAGGAGCTTAATGTGACCTCTCAATTGTTCCTTTGCTAGCTGGGCTCCCAGCTGATCAGCACTGGCAGGGAGCTATGTTGGGATGGCCTGTACTAGGGAGCTCCCCACTGGGAAATCCCTAGTGCAGCCAAGATGGCTGGAGGAAGCAGTTTGGAGCAGAGGAAGCAGTATGGATTCAAAAAGGACTTCAGAGGAGCTCTCTGTAAACCACGCCTTTGAAGGCAAGCTCCAGACTCAGTCTGCTGATTGGCATGGGAAGTGTATCTTAAAAGGAAGCTGCTGTATCTGCCAAGCAGCTAGTGGCGGCCACCTCTTTTGAACTGTGGCAGGTGTCAGTCACCTGTTGTCATGGTGGCACTAGGTGACTGACAGGTAGGCAGTCCTGCTCATCTGTTAAAGTTCACCCAGAGGGGCAAAATGGGTGGGAATCAGGAGTCTTGCCTGCTGGTTGAATCCAGTTTTCCACTCCGGTTGTGTAGCCAACACTGAGCTATGGCCTGGCTGTTTCCTAGGTTCCTATTCCTAAAGTGACAGTGCGCAGCAACATGTCCTTCCTAATGGCCATTGATGCATTTTGAGCTAACCTTTTCCTTCCTCTTCCTTCCAGGCCTCCCCGACTGCCCTGGCCAAATGTGTGTTGGCAGAGGTGCCCAAGCAGGTTGTGGAATATTACAGCTACAAGGCCTTACCTCCCCGATGCCCCAAAGGCAGCACCCCTGACCCGACTCTGAACTCACCCTCACCCCAGTGACAAGGGCCCCCACCCCTTTGGGCCTCAGCCACATTGTCTGTCTTCCCTCCATCTGCCAGTTCCTTCCCCCAGTGAAGTAGGAGAGAGAGAGAGAGAGAGAAGGGAGCCCAAACCAGTGCCAGGGAGGATAGAAGGTTCCCGGGTCCTGCAACAAACTTCAGCCACCAAAAAGGGAGAGGAGAAGGTCAGCCTGTCACCACCACCACATCCCTCGCATGCCCTTCTCCCAGTGGCACAATAAGAGATCAGAGCTGGTCCCTTGGAAGCGAGTGAGTTCTAGGAGGACCCATCTCTCCCAAGGGGAAGAAAAGGGCCTCCACTACCCCAGGCAGAACACACAGTGTGACAAATTCCCTTGTGAATGCGGTTTGGCCCAGGAGATACCTAAAGCACAACCAGAGAAAACCCACTTCTGTCTCACCTATGGAAAAGGGGAGAGAGGGCGTTGGGTGGGCAACTGGCATTCCCCTTGTTGGCCATTTGGAGATGGGAGACTGAGGGCAGGGAAGGATGCAGAAAGCTTAGTGGGTGGGGGCGGAATGAGTAGCTTTGTCCCCATATCATTCACACACACACACACACACACACACACACACACACCATTGCCCAAAGAAGGTAGTTCTGACCTTGTTTACTTCTGTTTCCCATCCACCCCTCACCCCCAGGGGGAATAAGCCTCCCTCTTCTTAGATGAAACTGTGGCAAGGGAGTCTGCAGCTCCCATTTGCTTCCATGGAGAGGCCTGGTGGAAGTGGATGAGCTAGTGAAGCAGAGAGGATAGTGGAAGGGGAGAGAGGGAACAGAGGAGAGGAAATGCCTCCCCCCTTTTGCTGCTGGAGTTGGTGCTACCTTTCCCCCTTGGTTGCTGGCGTGTGTTGCTGTAATAATGCCAGCTGCACCCCCCCCCCCCCGGTTTAAGAAAGATGAGAGGAGCCAAGGCAGAGTCCCTGCAAGAACTGTTTCAACACCTTGTCCATTGCCATGTCAACTGCAGAAAACCAACCCCAAACCATCCTTGATTCTCTTGAGTGACCAGCTGGAGTCCCTCAACTTTCCCTTGATGCCCAGCACCATGGGGGGGCATTGACATTGGGGGTATGGCTCTCCCTCTGTATGGCATGCAGGGCGTGGCCTCAGCTTGAGCCAGCCTTCCACAACCTCCAGATGTTTTGGAGTGCACCTCCCATCATTGTTGACCATTAGCCATGCTGGCTGGGACTAATGGGAATTGTAGTCCAAAATGTCTGGAGAAATACGTGGCTAAGGAAGACTGGCTTAATAGGGTCCCCAGATACATTGCTATTGCACTTATGTCCATTTCACCATCCCATCCTGTGCATGAAGTTCATTGGGTTCCTGTGGAGGCACCATGCCCAGCTCTGCCTACTCCTCCACATGGTACGTGGTTGTCTTTCACTATGATGTTGTTGTTTGCCTAAGGTTTGCATGACAAATCTACTTGATGTACCAAAAGAGGCAGCCAAATAAAAGGATATGTTCTGTTCCCCCTTGTTCTCTGCACTTTTTCTGATGTGGAAAGTTAAAATGTGCCCCAAAGTAAGGCTACTGAACAGTAGTGGTGTTGGGACCAATTCACAGGAGCTGAGAGGAGCAGCAGCTCAATAAGAGCGGCTGGATCAGGCTAATGCCCTGTCAAGTCCAGCATCCTGTTCTCAAAGTGGCCAAGCATGTGCCTGTGCGAAATCTGCAAGCAGAACCCAAGCGCAAGAGCATTCCCTTCCACCCATATGGTTTCCAACAACTGCCTCCAGCCAGGGAGGCAGAGCATAGCCCTCATGGCTACTAGATGGAGTTGTTCCTGGAGGCAGTGATTTTTGGGAGGGTGCCCACATAGTAGCCAGGTGTCACCCCAGAGGCGTCTTCCCACCATGCCTTGCAATGATGCAAATAATTGGTGGGGCAAACACCTTGGCTTATTCAGTACAGCATTTCCGTGACAGCAAAATACCATGGCATGTCTGGGCAGCTTAGTACAGTAATTGAATTTGCAACAGGAGGTGGCCAGTATGGACATATCTACACAGTGGGCATTTTAGCCTTGGCAAGCCTAAGAAATTGTGTTAAATGTTACAACTGGCTCCACTTTAAAGAAGCAACAGAAAAGGTCCAGTGACTGGAAATTCCCACTGAAATAAATGTGCTTTCCATATGCACACGTGTGTGTGTGTGTGTGCAGAATTACACCCCTGCTGTGTTATTATGCCGGTTGTTCCATGTCCAACTGGGGTGTTGCTTTTTCTGGGTCTAATCAGGCTCTGAATCTCACTACAACATTAAAAAAAAATATATCAAAAAAATCCTGGTCCTATGTTTCCCGACAGTTACGCATACAAGACATGTCTGGTTGGAGACTAGTGATGCCAATTAGAGATGAAAAGCAGTGACCTCTTAATAGGATCTGAGGCCACAGTCTATTTTACAAATAAAGTGGTGGGAAGCCTAAAAGGCAACCCAGCTTGAGACCACTGATGCTTCTCTCCGATCAGCCTTTCCTTTTTTTGAAGTTCAGCCACATAGGAACAGACAGAGGTCTGTTTGCACAGTGTTGGCGGCTATAGAGAGCCCGATATCAAAGCCAGAGATTTGATTTCCTTTCTTTGAATGTTTGAAATGGCAGGATTTATTCATTTAATATATTTTTTTGTAAAAGCTTGAATCACCTTCTATAGAGTTAAAGCCAGACTTTTTCTGCCTTAGTTTGACTCAGGGCTCCCAGGGTATGCTGGTTGGAAGCCATAGTGTATACTAGAAGGACAGGGTCATGTCCAGAACTGGAAAGTTATGCAAGATCACAACAGGCAAGGCCTTTCAGGACCTTGGACAGATCACTGTGGCCATACTGGCTCCAGCTCACCTAAGGAGAGCTGTTGCCATAGAAGCATGCTGAGTCCATCTGAAGGCAGGCTGGTCAAGCTGTTTACCCTACTTCGCCGAAGAGCTCCCTGTGTTTCTGCAATTACCGGGGTTTTTATGGAGTGGAGGCAGTGAGAACTGCATCTGGGGTATGTTCCAAATCTGAGGAGTCCAGCAAAGCCACATTCTAGGCTAGAGTGTGGGAGGAGGAATCTTCCCCTAAGCCAGGGGGATAGAGGCCAGATAACATGACAAGGCTGCAACATGGTACTCGGTCCCTAGGGCCACCTATTTTACCTAGTTGCCAGAAGATGTGCAAGTATGAGTAATGCACTCCAAAGCCAAACTGTACCCACATTTCACCTACAGCATCATCTGTGCCCCTCCTTTAGGATAATTGTAATGCAGGGAAAGGAAGAAGTCTGGTTGTGGGGATGCTAGAGCCGAAAAGTAGTGGAGCCCAGTGTGGTGAAGTTAGGTGAATCAGAGCCTCTCTCAGACTAACCTTATCTTACCAGATTATGCAATGGGAGACCTGAAAACCACATACGATGCCTTAAGATCCTTCGAGGAAATGTGGACTTTAATGTAATAAATTAATTAAAGCAGAGAATGACGCATGCACACCCAATGTCTTCAACCAGTAATAGAAACGTGAAAGGGGAAGGACACCAAGCATCTGGAGAATGGTGAGACAGAGACCCCTCACAAAGAAGCCTTGCAATGTATCTTGGTGACAAAGTGCTGAGCTCACTTGCTGCCTTCTCTTCTGCCCTTTTTCTTGAGCACATGTACAGCCCAGCATCAACTAGTAGAATCTGGTCCACTAGGGAGAATGAGGTACTATCCCACCACTCTCAAACTTCCCGCAGCCAGGCCCCACCTGCATGCCTTCTTACTTACAACTGGTCCAGGAATTGGCACTGCCTGCCAGCTTCCTCCTCCCTAGTCCCAGTCTTGTAGAACTCATTAGGGAGGAGGAGGAGGAGGATGGGGACAAACTAGAAGTAGCTGGCTCTACCTGTCCTTGGGTTGGCTACACCTGCTGTTGATCTCCCTCCCTTCTGCCCTAACTGTCCCAGTGGGCATCTACCACAATCGGCAACAAGGTTGGTCTACTGGTCATGGAGATATTCTTGGAGTTGGATCTCAGTGGGAAGAGGAGTATTGAAAATTAAGAAACAAGTTACAACAACATTATTTCTCTTACTTCCCATGGATTTTCCCATGGAGTCCATCATCCAAGCTCAGAAGCAGGTTACTTTGGTTAGCATATTCAAGGCTTCTGAGATCTATTGTTATGTAAAATAATGCATGGGCTCTCTGTTCCCACAGGGATAACAAGAAGAAAAATAGAAAGACTAATAACTAGAAGAATCAAAACTGGCTTGTAGAAAGCCTAAAAAAAGTTCTTTCTGGACCCATTTTGATTGACCAAATCACACCTGATAGCAACATGATAAATCAGGCTTCCTCAACCTCAGCCCTCCAGATGTTTTTGAGACTACAATTCCCATAATCCCTGGCCACTGGTCCTGCTAGCTAGGGATCATGGGAGTTGTAGGCCAAAAACATCTGGAGGGCCGAGGTTGAGGAAGCCTGTGATAGATGGTTTCTCCCCTTTCTATTAGACTAGGGACAACCACAGTAGTATTCCGCAATTCCCATCAACTTCAGCTAACATAGCCAATGGTCAGTCATGATGGGAGTTGCAACTCATCAACATATGTGGGCACTACATTGACTACCCCATCTTAGACAAATTAGGCCAGTTAGGTGGGAAAACTTCTTAGTAGCTCTTGATTAGTCACTGGTAAGGACAATAATCAGGATGCTCTGCCTTCCAGTAGGAATTTGGTTGGTTGGCAGAAAATAGCAAACAGATGCATGATCAATAAAGCCAAGTCATTGCAAGTTTCTGTTTGTGTTTATCAGTCACACTGTGGGGTAAGCTCAATTCAGGGTAAGTCTCCACACCGAAAGAATGCCTGTTCAGCTCACAGAGAATTACTGAGCAGAAATCTGGAAAGGAAAACACAAAGATGTCCCAAAGCAATTTCGGTCATGGAAGTATCATAAATCTATGTATTTATAACTATCCAAACCACAATCTATTTCTGCCATTGAGCCACCCAACACTCTCCTCAGCTTGGACTCTAGATAGAAAGCTGAGCTCCAATCTTCAGGGAAAGAGGTGAGGGGGAAGACCTTGTGCCAAGGTTTGTGAAACCCTGCCATTTCCTTTTTAGGAACCAGAATAGTCTACCTGCCCTTCCCCCAAGTCTCAACTGGATCATAAGAAGACCAAATGAATGCTTTGAGCATCAAATGCATAAAGCTCAGGGGTGGGCAAACTTCAGACTTATGGAATGTTCCTTTATTTCTTTAATAAGACCAACTAATCATAGCCTGGGACAAATGATACAGACTTAGACTTAAAGAGCACTGAGCCCAGGAATTTATTTTGAGTACCAAAACAGAGCTCACCATCCTTCCACAAAAATGCCTACTCCTGCTTACTCCAAGCTTAATTTTAGCAGTATACCGTAATTAAAGCTGCTTTTGGTGAACAAATGGGAGTCAGAAATCATTGCTGATCTACTGGAAATCACTCAGAGATTTGGCGGTAGTCCCCAATCTAACTTCTTCTCATCCTTGTGATAGATGGTGTGGAGTCAAGATGGCACACATGTGTTCTTTCCCACATGGGGAAGAGTCTCTTTGCAAAGTTGACTAGTCCTTTCTGAAACCTCCCCTGCCTGCTCCCTCAAGAAGAGATGCAATCTGGGAAGGACTTCCCCACATTCCTATGCTATGTAAGTAGCCATGTGCATTTGCCAGGAAGGAAGGGAGATTCAAGAGAGGGAGAAAAAATAACTGCAAAGGGAGCGGTGTGGGGAGATGCCATAAGAACATAAGAAGAGCCCTGCTGGACCAGGCCACTTGCCTATCTAGCCCAACATCCTGTTCAGATGCTTGTGGGCAGCCCTCAGGCAGGACTCAAGCTCAAGAACATTCTCCCCTCCTGTGGTTTCCAGCAGCTGGCACTGAGAAGCATTACTGCCTCTGGCTGTGAAACAGACCACCAAATTGTGTATCATCAAAAGTGCAGCGTGGTTGCCTATGATTTCTCTTGCCTTCTTCAATAAACCTTTTCTGGTGGATGTCCCTAGATGACCATCTTCAATTCCAGTTTCAATGCACACCATGCCAGTCTGCGAACAGAATATCCTGTACATTCCTCCTTTTGATTGCAGCCACCCTGATGGGGCTGCACATGGGCACAGAGGGAACAGAGCTCTAATCCAATCACCATTTCAGTGTCATTAAAAGGCCGTTTCACAGCATTTGCAATAAATACTCCAGCAAATAATAGACGCTTTAACACTCAAGGGGGAAATTTAACATAATCTGAAGAGAGGCAGCTTCAAAGCCTATGTGTCCCATTATAAGAAAAATCAGAAAAACAGAGGGAAGAGAGAAGGCAGGAAGATGTGTGCAATACACTCTGGGCAGCTGCAATAGCTTAACTTGGTCAGTCTGACCTATTTAGCCTTTTCAGGACATTGGGCAGCATCTACAATCAGGGCTCATGGCAATTCAGTACCATGGACAGGGGGAATACTGCAACCAGTTCCTTTAATTAATCAAAACCGCACACAACTTGTATGTAGCCCAGAGGACCCATTACTGGGCTTGTTTGTTTTTTGCCAATATCTCTCTACTAGGGCCAACTAAAATACCATAAAGTATGAGCAAGATTTTGAGTTTTCTGGAACTCTTCTTCAGGCCGGAGATTAAGCAAAACATTAAGCCTAAAGAAGAATTGAGAACATAAAAAGAGACCCACAGTGACCAACCAGATGCCTGTGGGAAGCCCACAGTAGCACTCCCCAACTCATGACCCCCAGCAACTGATATTCAGAGGCATACTGAAGGCAATATATATTGCCTTATCCTTTGTGATTTTGTCTAAACTTATTTAAGAACCATCCAAGATGACAGCCATCACTGCAACTTGTGGCCTGGATTCCATAGCTTAACTGGTGAAAGTACTTCTTTTTATCTGTCCCAAATCTCCCAACTTTCAGCTTCACTTCTTATATTTAAGGGGGGAAACTGCTTTCTTTCCACACTATGCGTATTGTTTACACCTCTGTCATATCCCTACTTTTTCCAAACTAAAAAGACTCAAATGTTGCAGAGGTGCTCCATCTCCTTGATCGTTGCCTGTTACCCTTTTCTGCTGGGCTTTTTGTGTATCACCTTACATTTGCTTGCATTGAACTTCACTTGCCATTTTAATGCCCATTCTCCCAGATTGAAGAGATCCTTTCAGAGCTCTTAGTTATCCTAACAACAACAACAACAACATTTTATTTATACCCCACCCTCCCCAGCCAAACTGGGCTCAGGGCGGCTAACATCAAAATATATAATACACTAAAACATAAAATCCAGAAATCAACTGAAATACAGCTTAAAATCAGATTAAAATCATTATAGTTTTATAGCCCTATATAATTTGGCATCATCAGCAAACTCAGCCACCTCACTGCTCATCCCTAACTCCAGATCATTTATGAAGGCAAAAAGCATGAATCCCAATGTAATGATGATAATAATAATTAATATTCCATTATGATTACAAATTCTTCACCATAAGGTTCCACAGAAGGTTACAACATTAAAATACAATATTTAAAACCAGTTTAAACCAGCTTTCAATATAGATCATTGAGGGACCCCACTTTCTTGTGAGAACTACCCATTTATTTTGACTTGCTGCTTTCAGCTATTTAACCAGTTATTGACCCATAAGATAACCCATCGTCTTATCCCAAAACTGCTAAGCTTACTCAGGAGTGTCTGAAAAACTCAAACTTGCTTGCTCAGTACTTTGTGACATTTTAATTGGCCCTCATAAAGGGAATACATGACTGTAGATTTTGGATTTCCCTCCAAAGTGATGTTTTCTTCCATGAGAATTATTTCTGTGTAGGAAGGTGTGTGTGTGTGTGTGTAGAAACACTATTTCTGGAAAAATCCAGGAAGTATCTGCCAGGAGGAAGCTCAGTTGTTGCCAATTACTGTCCATAGCTAATGCTTGGAAAAGCCATGTGGGTTTTGTATTCTGACTACATTTCCCCACATGTATTAATGTGGCCGTATTATATGGCTTCTTGCAGAGGAATGTGAGCATTTGCCCTCAACAGTTTCCTGGATCCATGCTCTCCTTCACCACATATTCTCTTTCCTTCTCTTTCATAAAGGGATAGAACACTATTCTCCCTTCTTCCATTTGTTACATACAATCATAAGTGGAGCCCTAACGGATCAGACTAAAAGTCCTTTTCATCCAGCATCCTCTTTTCCACATCTGGTGGCCAACCAGATGCCTCTAAGAAGCCCATAGACAGGGCATGAAAAGCAATTTTCCCATTGTTGCTCCCCAGCAACTGGTATTCAGTGGTATACTGCCTCTGAACATGGAGGTTCCATTTAGCTATCAGGGCTTACTAGGCTTTGATAAGACCTCTCCTCCTCCTCTTCCACTAATTTCTCAAATCCTCTTACAGCTCCCTGAACTAGCGGCCATCACAACACCTAATGACACCTGACAGCAGATCCTCTATATTAACCGCACATTATTTTAGAAGGAAAATTTCTCCCAACTGATTATAGTTATGCTTCACTGGAGGTATTTAAGCAGAGGTTGGACAGGGCACCAGTCAGGGATGCTGTAGCTGCATCCTGCACTGAACAGTGGGGTGGACTAGAGGACCTTAAAGGTCCCTTCCATTCTGTGATACAGCCTTCCTTCAACTTGAACATATTTTTATTTCAGCAAGTAATGCAATGCAGTCATAGAAAGTAAAGTCACACATACACACTCTTAAGCTCCCTGCAAATCGGCCTTAGAGTTTGGACATTCAGTATCAGTGCAATTATCACTCGCCCCCACCTGACCGCCCCCCTTCCACACTCATCCACACCCACAAAAGAGACGGGCTTTCGTTACAAAAACAGCTCTATTCAACAGGGACAAAGTGATTATTTCTGACTGTCGGGATAATTGCTCAAATTGTTCTAACAATAAATGGGGCTTGAAGTGAGATGCATTCATGCTGACAAGGATGAAGTTTGATGGGAAAACACCTGCTGCAGAGAAGAGCTCGCGTGAACCCGAGACTCCAGCAAAACTGCTGGAATCGGATATTTCCCTCCTCACTACACTGAACTGTTCAAGTGAGCTGTCTCTGCCATGATTTGCCAACTGCTGCTGGAAGCAGGCCTGGCTCCACAGGAGGCTGCTGGGTTCACCAGTGCATAGATGCCCCATTTTGACAATTGAGCAGCTCTGAGGATGCTTTTCACACTTATCGCCATGCATAGGCTAAGCCCCCAGATCTCTTAATAGGCAAATGTGCCAAGGAAAGACAAGCTGTCCACAAAGTAAGGGAAACTGGGAGGAAAAGAGGGTCACTCTATACCTAGAGAATGCAAAGACAGAGGGCAAACAAGTCCCTTCCAACTCTACAGTTCTATGGTTCTAAGTCTGAATAGCCACATTGGCTCCAGAAAATAGCAAACAGAGCACAAAGCAATGGTATAGTAGGATTGTTTGGACCAACTGGTGTTCACAGCACAGGGATCTCTGCACAACCGTAGCAGAAATGAGAACAGCACATGATGCCTTAAAGAGGAGAATAGCCAACAAGGCAAGGGCACTTTCAGAAGGTTGCTATTTTGGGGCAAATTCAGGTTGCACAATTGTTGTTGATTGTGCGATATGGAGCAACAAATTATCTTCCCCAAAAGTTCAGACTTTTTAAAATAAGGAAAGTGAGCGGGAAACGCACTGGAAGGTGTGGAGACACATTGCTTCAGTGCAACTTCATCTAACTTCCCCACAAGCCAATCAAGAGGCAGATCATCTGGAAGCACCTGAGTTCACAAAAACAAAACCCTTACAAGCTCACCTAAGGCCCTTTGGCTTTGTGCATATGGATGCAGCCTCTGATCTAACAGTTACCCACCTAGCATAAGATGCGGCTCGCAGTTGACCTGCACATTCCCATCTGCCCTGTGCAAATCTATACACATCCTTCTATCCTCTGAGCTCTCTCTACATTGGGGAAGAAGCTGAGCATTATTCCCATCAACCATTTTGCCCCAGCCACATGCCACCTCTCGTGGATCAATCTGCTACAGATTTCTTATTTATAGCTCCTGATTCATCTCCCTATAAAGAGGGATAATAGACGTCGCCATAGTAACTCCTGTGCCTGATGAATTTCATGCTGGTGCCTGTCCCTCTGCTTGAAGCAGATGTTTCTTGAGCGAGGAGAAATTGGAGACTCCCTCAGAGACCTCCTTCACAGCAGAGTGGGCCACCCCACCAGCTAGCTCACTTTCCTCCTGCGGCTGCTCCAGTTCCATTGTTGCTCTTACTCAGTCCTGTGACCCAGCAAAGGTGCTTGTCTGTCTTCATTAGCCACTATTTCGCCCCACTACCACCATGCTGTGGATCTCTCCTCCTCCTCCTCCTCCTCCTCTCACCTGGATGGTGCTGTCCTTAAACAGAGCAACCTTGGGGAAGCCACTGGGTGTGGAACAAGAGCATATTCTGTATCTGTTGGTTGGTAGTTCTGTATTGCAAGCTCAATGATTCTGGGCCAAAGACCAGCCATATAGCTGCACATTTCTTCTCTTTCTGAAAGGCTGAATTGTACTTGTTATGTTGGTGTAGTGGTGAAAGTGTCAGACTAGGGCAAGGGAGGCCTGGGTTCACATTTGCACTTAAGCTATGCAGCTCACTGGATGACCTCAGTTACTATCTCAGCCCAGCCTGCTTCATGGTGTTGCTGTGAGGATTAATAATAATAATAATAATAATAATAATAATATTTTTAAAAAATTATTTATATCCCGCCCTCCCCAGCTGAAGCTGGGCTCAGAGCAGCTAACAACAGTAAAACAGTGGAGGAGGAAGGAAAAACAACTGGGAGCTCATTGGAAGACATGTGCCATAAAAATATCATAAATGTATTTGGGTATGTGCTTTTCTCTCCTTCTAGTTCCCCAATAATGAGCCTGGTAAAATCAATGAATGCTGTTTTTCTTGAGTCACATTATTACCTATTTACACTTTTGCAACAATTACTCGTCAGTTCTCTTTCCTGTTCTGACCCACAGCATTTTCCTCCCTGAAGCAAAAGACAAGATGGCAGGCAACCCCCACCCCATCCCACTCCACTCACAGAAGATGACAGGAATGTCAGCTGAATCTTGCTTCAATACATCTCCCCAACACACCAGAAGGCAGCATGCCAGTTCAGGGGATGCAAGCAGGGCACACGGCACACCCAGATCTATGTTCCAACAGAGGGGAAAGGCTGGGGGACTCAGGAGGAACAGCCGCTACCTCTCAGCACCTGCTGCCTGAAGCAATTGTCTAACTGTGCCCAATGGTAGGGATGGCCCTGTTTCTAATTGTGCAGATGCCTCAGCAGAGGAGGCCGGTTTTTCCTTTGAGCAGGGCACAGGCTCGAGGTTTTAGAAAACCAGTAAGAAACACTGATAGATAAAGAAAGAAAGAAAGAAAGAAAGAAAGAAAGAAAGAAAGAAAGAAAGAAAGAAAGAAAGAAAGCTGGTTTTTTTTCACTCTGTGCCAAGCTAAGGTGAACATTTGCTCTCAGGGACATTCCCAGGGCTGCAGATGCTACAATCTGAGACCGCAGAGAGAGCAAGCTCACTAGACTAGCCAGACCACAGAATGAAACTTAGGCTGGGCAGGAAGCAGAGAGGAGAACCAAGGGCATCAGGAGGTCAGCCTAGGGCAGCCTTGGCAGCTCTGCACTGCGACAAACCTGCCTTGGCTTAACTCAGCTGGACCCAGGCTCATGTGGAGTGGGGGCAGCCAGGTACACTTGCCCTGGGTCTCAGAGGGCTAAGTTGGTTTAGGGGCCCCTGTCAGGGACCTGGTGTACTTAAGCTGTCATGCCAAGACTCTCACCCCGAGCAAGAACAAGACAAACTCTGCACAGGCCTGGCTGGACTCAAACCTGCCCCCTAAGACTGCTCTCTGTGACCGAGTATGTGGATGTCATCAAATGGATTCAAGTGCTTAAGGGATGCCCCTTCACTATACTAAGGGTGATTCATTCAAGGAGGGCTGGCTCTTGACTGTTATATCAGATCAACTTTGATAGGTAGGAAGAGCCATCCACCTGTCAATCACCTCACATCAGAAGGACATTAGCTGAACCCTTGGAAAGGGACTTACCTTTAAAGTCCATTTGTAAGCAGTTTCAGTACAAATGGACATAAAACTGTGCCTTTATCTGCCTCACACCTGGCAGGTGGGTGTGCTTAGGGAGAATGGCATCATGGGCCACATTGGGACCCTGTTGGGCCTGATTAAACCTGCTGGCTGAAAGTTCTCCACCCCTGGTTCTATGCACTGAGCTATGAGATCACCCACCACAGAAGTGAGCCCGCCCCAGAGAGCCAGGATGGGCACTGATAAAAGATTTTACTGATATAGGATTTTACTGATACAGAATACAAACAAACAGCAGACATAAAAAGTACAACAAACCCTCACAACCCATCCACTCTCATATGCCCCAGTGGTATTCTACATGGGATAATGTTGTGTGTAAACTTCCACTAGAAACCGTTCCATATGCACCTTCCCAGCAATGGAAGATAACAAAGTGTTCATATAGCACAAGAGACGTATTTGGCAGTTTGCCCCTGATTCCTGTTTCTTTAGCATAGGAAATGCATCGACACCAAAGACCATGGAGACTGCTCTGGTTTTTCAGTCCCTTTTAAGACTTCTATGCCATGAGTTTTCCCAGCAAGAGCTAATCACCAAACATTTATGTACTCCATAAATCTGTAGGCAGCACTCCCCACTCAGCACCCGGCACCCTTTCTTGATCAATTTTATTACATTCTACAGTTTCTGTGTGTTTTCACATATGCTCTCCAAACTCACAGTTTGAATCTTTAGGCTAGATTTAAGGAGTTACAGCTAATGTTAAGAAACATTAAACATTTAAGGAAGTCTGTGTCAATTGATTCTGTTAATTGACATCTTTTAAAGAAACGTGATAATTCCCTTTTATTGAAATAAATTGGGAGTTTCTGACCCCATGAAAAGCTGGCTTCAGAACACACCCAGATCTCAAATTCAAAAGATTCTCAAAAGACTGTCATGTTTGCATGTGGGAACCTCAGGTTTGGGTTGCAAGCTGCACAATTCAAACCAGCAGCATGAAAGCCGCCACCCCACCCCCACCCTGCTGCTGCCTACCTCTTGGAGTTCAGGCCAAGCCCTGGTTGGGGTTAAGTAGAAAATCGATGCTAGATGGATGTCTCCAGCTGAAGCTGCAGAAAAACTCTTTTCCAGACCCTGCACTTGACTCCAGGCTGAAGGGAATGTGTGGCAGCAAATGGGTGGCCAGGCAGGATGGCACAGGGCCAGATCCCTGGATCTCACGAGGCGTGGCTGACAGCAACCACCAGGGCTAGAGCATTGTCTTTGGCAACACTTGTCCTGCAGAATGCATTGCCCACGTGAGGCACACTGGACTCCGTCACTGTGGGTTGCATCAGACTAAGTTCCACTCAGGATAGGCTCACTGGAATTTGGGGGTGGCTAATCCTATATGGGAGGCAGTGGAAGACAGGAGTGCCTGGTGTGCTCTGGTCCATGGGGACACGACTACACAACAAATCCTATATGCTAGATGTTGGGTGCAGGGTATGGGGCAAAGTGCTTTGCAAGAGCAGACAATCAGTTGATTGAGACTTTACAAGTTCTACCAATCAGCTGGTTGTCCAGGCTTGCTTTATGTGGAGCTTTGCAGCAAGGCCTTGCAAACCACGGCACCCAGGACTTACCAAGCCCCAATGATCAGCTGACTGTTGAGGTTTCCAAAGTGCCATCCACATTGTTCTTCAATGCTGGTCCATAGCACTATGCAAAAATAGGTCACCCAACACCATTGTTTTGCCACTCATTTTTGCCTAGTGCTGTGTATCACTGTGATGTTGGGTGATTGCCATGTGGGCAGCCCCACCCACCTGCCCAACTTGGCCCATGAGGGCCAAGATAGATCCAATTCCACACTTCTGCTCCACTGTTTCAAGTGACTGGTGAAGATGTGGCCTCTGGCCCCACCAACCACTGGCATGTGGCATTCAGAAGATTGCCCAGAAGGGAATGTGGCCCCCAGGCTGAAAAACACCCCCAACCCAGGAATTAAAGGCGTGCACTGGCTCTGCATGGAGCTGTTGTGCTTCCGCCCTCCAGGGATGCATTTTGATCTTGTCTCGCAGCCATTGATGCACATAGCCTCCCCAACAGCATCCGCTTTGGCAATGCACGGAGGTGACTGGAGGCGCATTGTGAGTCCAGCCACAGCACATGCCAGCCAGCTGCGAGCGGAGAGACACAAAACATTGCTAATTGCAGGGAGTGATTAAGGCGGGGAACGGAAATGATTGCAGGGTGCATGGGCAGCCATGTGCGCCCCCTTCCAGCAGCAAATGCCCACCCTTCCGAGACTCCAAAAAACTTCAGACCAATTCAATCACAGGGCTCTTCTATAGGGACCCAGACTCTTTTCTTCCTCTTTTCTTCGCTCTGTTATAGATTTCCGCAATCTGCTAGGAGCACAAACCACAGTTTTGCAAGTTACTCTGCCCAATATTAAACACTTTGCTGCTGGTTCTGGTGAGCACAACCAACAGGGGTGGCTGGTGCCCAGTGGGACTGATGGGGCAGAAGCAGGGAGTGCAGGCAGAGCCCACAGCAGACAGAGCCACCGCCTGGCTGGGTGTAAGTGAGAAGGCAGGCAGGTAGGCAGGGGCTGGCTGAGGATAGACCAGGGGTCCCCAAACTAAGGCCCGCGGGCTGGATAAGGCCCAAGGGACTCGTTTATCCAGCCCATGGCGACCCCCACTGCCCGCTGCCGCAGCCCGCTCTTACCAGTACTGCGCTGCACAGCTGCCCACTTCCGGGTCAGAGGAGCACCGGAAATAGCTTGTGTGCATACACAAGTGTTATTTGCGCACGCACAAGTGTTATTTCCGGGGCACATCCGGGTCGGAGGAGGCCCGTGCACATGCACACAAGATATTTCCGGTGCTCCTCCGACCCGAAAGTGTGCTGGAAATAGCGTGTGCACACTCGTATGGGTATGCGCCTCCCGCCCTCCAGCCCGCTGCGCAATCAGCACTGGAGACACCGGTCCGAGGTGCGGTAAGTTTGCTGACCCCTGGGTTAGACTGAGACCTGAGTGGTGTTGCTGCCACTCCTTGCATTGCTGCTATGGAGCTGGGATCCTGTGCAGGCAGAAGTCCAACCTACCCAGCTGGACAGAAGGATGCTGAGCTCTAGGCTGCTGGCAGGAGACGCTCCCTGGGGTGGCACAGAGCACTTTGCTTCAAGCACAACAAAGCAGGATGTTTAATTAAATCACTGGGATGAATCTTTAACGCCATTTGCACTTCACCATCATTTTTTAATGCCGTCCCTGTCCTGGATGGTGGGTTAACAGTAGCAGGGGATTGTTGTGGGGCGGGACAGGGCTTCTTCATATGTCTACATGGACATACATGTGCTTTGCATGGATGTGAAAGACTGCAACACTTCAAGATGTGTGCAGAAGTCTTTGCATGCCCATGCTCAGGCCTGTATGCACATTGCAACAGGCTGCCCAGGGATGCTTTCTCCCTATAACCCTTCCCAGCCCCCTTGCCTTTCTCATTCCTCCTGCCCCACCCATTGCCAAAAGACTGGGATGAAGTTTCATTGCTGCTACCCATTTCCTTAGTCAACACAGAGATACAGAGGCACCCTAAATAGTTCATCTCTGCACCTCCAAACAGGCTTTGGGCCATTGCAAGCCATGCCCCACCTGCACAATGGGGAGACAAAGGATAACTTAAACTCTTGATGGGTGTTTCAAGACTTGTGATCTTGTGGGAGGGAATCAAGCACACAGCAGAAGTTTAGGTTTGCACAATTAAAGTGGATTTGAGTGCTCTGTCATCTTCGTGCAACCATGCACTTTGGCATGTTTGAGGTTAGGAAAATGATGGGGAAATGCATTGAAAAGGGGGGGGGGTTGAATGAATGATTAATGGGAAGATGTGTAAACAACCAACAAGCAAAGCAGGACAAATGCTTATTGTCATATTATTAGTACAGTGGTACCTTGGGTTAAGTACTTAATTCGTTCCGGAGGTCCGTTCTTAACCTGAAACTGTTCTTAACCTGAAGCACCACTTTAGCTAATGGGGCCTCCTGCTGCCGCCGTGCTGCTAGAGCACGATTTCTGTTCACATCCTGAAGCAAAGTTCTTAACCTGAAGCACTAATTCTGGGTTAGCAGAGTCTGCAACCTGAAGTGTCTGTAACCTGAAGCGTATGTAACCCAAGGTACCACTGTATTGTTACTATTTTTCATTTATGAGTCACATCCCATGAAGCATCTCAAAGCTATTTACAATACAAGGACATATATAAAGTCAGCATAGGGTTGTGGTTAGACTGTTGGACTAGGACCTGAGAGACCAGGATTCAAATCCCTGCTTGGCCATGCAGCTCACTGGGTCGCCTGAGGCCAGTGACCATCTCTCACAGGGTTGTCACAGGAATTAACTGAGGAAGGGCAGAACCATGCATGACACCTTGAGCTCCTTGGAGAAAAAGGAGGGATATAAATGCAATTAAAAATTAAGCCATACTAATAAGAAATGTTACATATACCCGGTATTTTAAACCGTTTAAAACAATTGCATAGAAACACAATGTAAAAAGCAAACAAACCCAACAGTTCAAAACAACAGCATATAATATCCATTCAGAGCCAAGACAGAAAGCAGCTGGGTATCTGGGTATAACCACTGCACAAATAAATCAGAATGAAGGCTCAATAAAGAATAGACAGCAGGCTCCTCCATATGAGCTTTTCGTTGCACATTCATGGTGCTCAGTGCTCATGATAGTATTGGATCAGTTCTGCATGATCCCACATTCAATACTATTTGTGTCTACAATGGTTTCAGAGTAGACATACTGTTTCACCTCCAGTCAGTCTATGTCCCATAACCTCCTGCTGAAACCCAGGATGTTTTCATGCCACAGATGTTCCAGGGCATCTTTTGCTCTGCTTCTGGTGTGGCATGCACTCAGCGCGACAGGTGAGTGTTTGGTATCATCAGTCCATGCCTGGCCTGGCTGGTTTTACCTGTGTGGCCATCCCTGGGCATGGCAATGCCTTAAGAGGAGCAGCAGCAGGGAAGAACGGCACCACACCTGGCTTGGGCCATCCGTGCAGGACACAGTGATAGGAAAGAGTTGCCCACAGCTGGGAGGCCTTTTCACCCCCCTTGGTGCTCCTATGCACAGCGACCATCATATGCTAGTGTGCACATTTCGCGGAGCCCCCTCCTGTACCAAGCTGGCTGGCAGGAGGGGTTTACCAGGGAGGCTGCTACCTGTGGATGGAGAGAGTCGCCCACCTTCTGGCTCCCTGCAGGGCAAATTGCTTTGGCTGCACAGCTGATTGGCACAGCCTATAATTATTCTCAGGGAGAGAGGAGTGGGCACAGCAGGTGCCGGAGTGCAGCAAATCAGAGGGAAGGAGGAGGGGAAAGGTGCTGCACAGGTTTGTATATGCCAAGGGAAGAAGGACCAATTTTTGACTGAGCTGACACCAGATGCAGAACAAACGGCAGGAGTGGGGGAGGCTCCAGAAATAGTTGGGGGGGGAGTCGAGACAAAGAAGCCCACCGTGCTGGATGGATGGGGAGAGAGAGGCTTTTGGTAGGTATATGCGTGCGCATGTGCGGAGATGCTGCACATCAGCTAGAGACAGCATGTTTTGAAAGTGTTTTTAATTCCCTGTCCTCAGCCAATGAACCAGAAATTCATGCTGGTTCCAGTGGAGTTCGCTCTCTGCAATTAGAACTCATCCAAGGTCAGGTTAGGTAAGCGTTAGCATCCTTGAAACACATCTCAATCAGAGTGGGGAAAGGGTGTGCCATTCCCCTTCAGCTTGCAAAGCACAGTTAGGTTCTCTAAACTCACAGGAGGTTCGAACTAACAGCCAGGGGGCTGTAACTATTAACAGGCCACAAGGGAGAGGCAGTGACTACAGACAATTATTGTGTTTGGGTGGGATTTAATCACAATACTGGCAAATTCAGGTTCCATAATTGATTGGGAGGGCTTATGCAACAAATCTGCTTCCCCAAAATATCATTTTTTTGCAGTAAGTAAAGTGATGGGGAAATGCAATGGAAATGTGGAGTGACACTTGCTTTGATGCAACATCCCTGGACTCTCATTAAACAGCCAATGCCATCTCATCTCACTGCAATGAAATCAGGATGATTGCCCCAAAAACAGGCAGTCTGAAAGTGCCCACAAGTGAATTCCTACTGCACAGCTGATCAACTGTTGAAACACAGTGAACCTCATTCACACAAATAAATCGTTCTGCAGAATACCACTGGAGGAAGCAGTGCATGAGATAGGGTGGAGGGCCACTTGGGGAGTGTGCTGGTTTTGTTCTGATTTTACAGTGGTTGTACTCATGCTGGCTTTTGCGTTTTCCTGTGTGTGCTGTGTATTGTATGTAATTGGTGTCCAATGGAACCCTTAAGATCTTCCCTTTTGCAACTTTTATGACTGAACCCTGGCTTTCATAAAAGGTCCACAGTCTGCAACCTGCCCCCCAAAGATAACCCCTCGGCCAGTGGTGCCGAACCTTTGGCACGAGTGCCAGAGGGGGCACTCAGAGCCTTCTCTGTGGGCAAGCGAGCCCTTACCCCAGCACAGAGCTGGCAGAAGGTGAGGGCAGTGTGTTGAGTCCTCAGCTCAACTTGTGTCCAAGGAAAAGTGCCTCAGATGGGGCGTCAGGTATGTGTGTGTGCAAAACGGAGCCACAACCTCCAGGGCACGGGTTTTCTCTTGGGGAGCCTCCGCTGTGGGTGGGGAGGGCTCAGAAGCGTCACCAAGAGTTCTGAACAGCCGCCTTCCTCCTGCTGCAAGGTTGAGGCTTTACACACCCTCTGGCTGGGGCCAATGGGAGTGGATGGAGTCATAAGTGGACTGGAGGCTTCCCGCACCCCAGCTGGATCCCACTCCTACTTGTGTGCAAGCAGGAGCAGGGCAGGGATGTCTCAGCTGGGAAGTGCGAAGCCTCCACTTCTGAGAGATCCCCTCCTCCCAGTGGCGTATCGTGGGTTGTCAGCACCCGGGGCAAGGCAAGTAATTTGCGCCCCCTAACCCGTGGATTTGCGCCCCCTAACCCGTGGATTTGCGCCCCCTAACCCTAACCCCCAGATGTTGCGCCCTGTGCGGCCGGCCCCCCCTGCACCCCCCACGCTACGCCACTGCCTCCTCCACTCCTGCTTGCACGCAAGTAGGAGTGGGATCAGGCACCTCAGCTGAGGAGCGCCTGGCTGCCTTCAGGTGGTGCAGGGGCTCTCAGATGCAGCTTCCGGGCTGCCTCCACCTCCCCCAACCTCACCAACTATTCAGCCTGACTGCCTTCACGGGGTTGCAGGGGATCTGATGCGGAGGTGGGGGCTCCTTTAAACTTCTCCCTTGAGGAGAGTGCAGTCACAGCCCCGATCCAGCTCCTGTTCCTGTGCAAGCAGCAATGCTGCCTAGCAGGGCAGCCCAATCCCACTTCTACTTGCCTGCAAGCAGGAGCAGGCTGGGGTGGGGTGGGGTGGGGGTGGCGCAACATCCCTTGCCTGCTCGCTTGCCGCCCGGCCCACCTTCCCTCACTCTGAAAACGGAAGTGTAGCACTCAAAACAGAAGTTATACTCAGAACAGAACATGTTCCGCTTCCGGAAAAAGATCGAAAACTGGGCCACTCATTTCCAGGTTTGAAGTGTTTGGGTTCCAAGTAGTTCGAGAACTAAGCTGTTCGAAAACCGAGGTTCCACTGTATTGCTCCACTCTCTCTCCACATGGATGCTCCAACTTTCCCTTCTCAACTAAAACCTCAGTATCCAGGTTAAATTGCCTTGTTGGCACTTTGCGATGAATGAGTGGGTTTTGGGTTGCAGTTTGGGCACTCGGTCTCTAAAAGGTCTGCCATCACTGTCCTAGCCTCTCTTTCGCAAACCAGAAGTGTTATCTCACGCTTCTCCTCTGTCCATAATGGGATGTTGCTGCCCCCTGGTGGCTCTCAGTTAGATTTGCCAAGAAGCAGCAGTCACCAAGTCAAGGATTTTGCAGGCAACCTGTTTCTTGGGCTTTTGTCCTGATTTGCTTGCACAAAGCTTACATGGTGATTAGACTATATCTGGTCTTTATAGAGCATTTGTTCTGATTTGTTTACAGGAGGTTATAAGACAATGAACATTTGTCCTGCATTCATCCTGATTTGTTCGTGGGGTGTTATTTGTTTATCTTATTTGTTTATTTTTATTTCATAAAATTTCCACAACGCTTGATTGTAAAAACAAACCAACCTTCGAGTGGCTTTAAAAAGATAAAATAATAAAACAGAGGGGGGAAATACAACCATATTTTAAACCGTATAAAAGTTAAAATTCTGAGATTAAAATTTCCTCAGTCTTCTAAGGATCTGGGTAGACTTGTTTAAATAAGAATGTTTTTAGCAGGGGCCAAAGAGTACAGTGAAGGTGCCTGCTCAGTCTCAATGGGCAGGTGCTGCCTTTAAACATTTAGCAAACCCCACATTTTTCAATGCACCATTATCCAAACCTCAAAACATCCGGTCTATTTTAAGTGCATCTGTGAAAAGTTAACTTTCCCAGGAAGAACAGCATCCCCTGCAGGTCGGCTGATATGGCCTGGTTTGCTCCCTCCCCATTCCCTCCCTCTCCACCCCAGAGTGGCTGCTTTGGATGAAGGTGTCGTATCTGCGTTTGCAAATTGCTCGGCAACAAAAGAATAATCCTGCCTCCAACAGAGCGCAAAATTATCTGTGAAAGGAAAATAGATTTCCTCTCTGTGGAGGAACCTGTGACCTGCATCTTCCGAACACAGACAGTTGAGTTGTCAACAAGTGCCGCTCCTGCTGTTGTTGTGTGGTTTTTTAAAAAGAAAACATTTTCCTTGCTTCATCAGCTTCAAAGAAAGCCTTTCGCTCTGTCGTTTCCAAGATTATAGCAAATTGCTACTGAATGGAGAAAAGGGTCTACAAGATGAGCTTGTCCTTTGATGGGATTGTGCCTTGCATGATGCTGCTGCCAGCCTAACCCAAAACCCAAAGCCTTCGGCAAGCTGGCTAAAGTGACTGGGAAACAAAAAAGCAGAAAGGACAGGAGCATTTTGTTGATAACATGGAGAAGCTTGCAGAAAAGCTGCAAATTAAACATTCATCCTGGTTTGGTTTGCAGGGAGAGTGGACAACACTGGCTACTTAATGGGCATTCACTCTGATGTGGGGGTGTTAGGCTGTGTTGCACCACACTTTCCAGTGCTTTCCCCACCTCTCTGATTTTACCAAAGTAGGAGCCTGCTTTTGTTTTGCATATCTCAGAACCACCGGGCAGACTCCCAGCATCAGGGCCAGCCCTACCATTAGGCAGAGTGAGGTGGCTGTTTGAGCAGCAGATGCTAGGTGTTGATTGTAAGGCTGAGAAGGGTTCCCCATTCTAAGCACTGCAGTTGGTTCACAAACCCATAAAGATAATCAGTTGATTGACACAACCCAAGACAAAGTGGGTTGGTGAGGCTTATTACAGGGTTGCAGCTGATCACCTCCCTGTGGTGATATTTTGCTCCGTTCCTGGCTTTGCACAGCTGATGATTCAACAGGCCTGCTAATCAGGATTTGCCAGCCTCCTGTTGAGCGACCCAATTTAGCCAGAGGCAAAGGAGGCCAGGGGAGGTGCCACAAAGCAGATGCACCCCCTGCAGCAGGGAGCCCACCTCATTAGAGACCGCTTAACCCATGCGCCAGGCCTGCAGGCTGGCAAATTAGGCAGCCACAACGCAGAGAGATGGAGGCTCAAAGCCCCAATGAATCATTCAGCAGTTGCCTGTGGCACACTTGAAAGGGAACATCGCCTGTTCCAGGAGATCAGAGGCCCGGCTTGTAGGAGAAGAGGTCCCTGAGGGGGAGCTGCCCGCCCCGTCTGGAGCACAGTGCCAAGCATCACTTGCTTTGTGAGATGGGAACTGACAGAAACTTATGTCTAGAACCAGCCTGAAAAGGAATGTGTCCATGCCAGTTTTTGAAAATTCCCCTCGTGCAAGCAGGGCTCTTTTCCAAGCGGATCTCTTTTTGCTGCTCCACACTTTCTCCTCCCTAAATCTGGAGATTCCCTGCACTTTGAAAATTCAAATAGGAGAGCTACATCGATTACATTGGGAATTTGAGATTTAGGGAGGAGAAAGTATGGGACAGAAATCACTGGAGAAAAGCGTGCACGGAAGAGGGGGAGCTAAAGGAGGTGCAGGAAGTTCACAATCCACATTAAGCAGAGGTGGGGATGGGCCAAAACATTTATGCCCCCCTCCATTTGTTTTTGGAATTTTTCTACCCACCCTGCTTTGCATTTCTTACTCATAAAAATAGTGGAGACAAGACAGAATATACTCCTTACGTATTTGCAGATCCTGCCAAAGAATTGCAACACACCAACATGCCAATCTCCAGCAGACTTTGCCAACCTGGTACCTTCCAGATGTTCTTGCTGTGCTGGCTGAGGCTGATGGGAGATGCAGGCCAAAACATCTGGAAGGCACCAGTTTGGTAAAAGCTCATCCACACCAATCAAGCGGTATAGTGACAAGTTTTGAAGTGCAGGACTTCCTCATGACAGCCCCGGTCACCAGGCCTCCAGAGATCCATATACACAAAATTCTATGCTAATTCACTGAGTAAAATCCATTGAACTCAATCATACCTGCTTTTGACTGTGTAGGTTCAACTTGTAAAATGCTTTGAGCTTTATCAAAAGATATTCTGCCAGCTGAAATTAATATTTATTATTATTATTAATTAAATTTGTATATTGCCCTTCACCCAAAGATCCCAGGGCATTTCACAACAGAAAAATACAAAATAAGAATATAAAATACATTTTGCTTTCAGTTAGAACTTTGCAAAAGAGGTGTGAGAATGAAGAAACTGCATCAATGGAAAGCAGTATATACCCCCGACTGATTAACTTCCTTATTCCTCTGCACTGATCTGTAAATCAAATTTGAAAGCCCCATAATCTTTGCCATTCACCTGCAGAGCTAGGCAGGTCTTCCGTTACCCTAGCATTTCGGCAAATGGAGTGCTAAGAAGAGACCTAAATTTGGATCAGACCAAAGGCCCATCTAGTCAAACATCCTCTTGTCACAGTGGGCGATCAGATGCCTCGAGGGAGCTCACAAGCAGGACATGAGTTCTGTAGCCCTCTCCCCAGCCACTGGCCTTCAGAGGTAGGACACAGCCATCATGGCTGGTGGCCACAGATCACCTTATGTCCCATGCGTTTGTCTGAAACCCTGCCCAACAAGCTGCTCCAGAAATATGTATCTCCCTACTCCTTGAATCCTTACAGGCTCTAAGTGACAGAGCATCTGCCTTACATTCAGAAGGTTCAGTCCTGAGCAACTTCAGGTAGGTGTCTTCCGTTGCCTGAAACTTTTGAGAGTCCCTGCTGCTACCAGTTAGACAGTGCTGAGCAAAATAACCAAGGCGCTGACTCAATGTAGGGCAGCTTTCTGTATTTCCTAATGCAACAGTAACTGATAGACATGGGCCTCCATTCTGCAACTACTACTGAGGTCCTACATTTGTGAGGAGTCATCTGTGGTGGTTAAAGAGTTGGACTAGGACCTGGGAGGCCAGGGTTCAAACCTCCACTCGGCCATGAAGTTCACTGGGGGACTTTGGCCCAGTCTCTCAGCCTAACCTGCCTCACACGGTTGTTGCGAGGTTTGAATGAGGACTGGGGGAAACTATGGACACCACTTTGAGCTCCTTGGAGAAAGTGGTGGGGTATAGATGCAACAAATAAAAACAAATTAGGGCCATGGTTTCTAAGTCTTGAGTCGTGAGCTACTTTCAAACATCTCACCCCCCACTGTGGAGTTCAGCCCCATGTAGAAGCACAAGGGTGATCATCATGAAATGAGAATGAGCTGGAGAGAGCAGGTGCGCATTGGCTCACCTACAAAAGGGTTTTCTGACTCCTTTGCTTTTGACATCACTAGGAAAGCACTTTTCCAGCTTTCAGAGCTTTGCCAGGAAAATAAACTTACTGGTTGAATTAATTTCTGCTTGGCACATGGCTGATAAAGGCACAACAGGGTGTGTGAGAGTGAGAGAAGGCAACCTTTTTATCATCCTCAGTGACCACAAAGCCAGCCAGGAAAAGCATATGGGTGTGGCGGCCAAGAGAAGAAAGCTAGAGGTCATAAAGAATACTTCCTTGGACTCCATCTTCCACAACCCTCTTTGACCAGGTTGGCCAACAGGCTAGGATGATGGAGCCACATCTAGGTAGATAAAGGATGGCATGAAAATATCCTGCTTGTGACGAGTGACCTCATGAGAAAAGAAGCCAATGCTCAGGGCCTTAGCAGCAAAGGAACACAATGAGTAGCCTTGCACCAACTCAGACCGTTGGTGCATGCAGCCCAGTATCGTCTACACTGACTGGCAGCTGTTTTCCAGGACTTCAGGCAAGCATCTCTCCTAACCGTGCCTGGAAATACTGGTGGCGGTTAAACCTGGGACCTTCTACATGCAAGGCACTAAACTACGGTCTTTCGCTCTATTCATGGTGCATCCCTGGAGCTGCCACTATCATGACAGTATGAGATCCCTCACTGACACTAAGAGAGCCCACTGTGGAACCAAGCCCTAATACTTTGCTCTGAGCTCCAAGGCTGTCTTTGCTGCCATCTTTCCCATTCACAGCCCAGTCCTATACATTTCAAAGTCCTCAGCTTGCCTAATTCTAAAGTCACACCCACCCCATACATTTAAGCATTCTGATATCACTTTAACTGCTATGGCTTTCCCCCAAGGAATCCTGGGAGCTGTAGTTTGTTAAGGATGCTGGAAACTGTAGCTCAATGAGGGTTCTCATGACAACTCTCAGCACCCTTAACTACAGTTTCCAGCATTCTTTGGGAGAAGGCATGAATGTTAAAGTGGCAGAAGACTGCTTTAAATGTATGGGGTAGATGCAGCCTGCATCAGATTGTGGTGTTCAGCATCTCAGCAGGACATGCTTCAGTTGCAGGGATGTTGATGGACTATAATTCCCATCATCTGTGGCTGTTGGCAGGTACAGATTGGAGGGGTTGGCCTGACTTGTTACCTGGGCATGATTTGGGGGGCTCCACGTGTGAGAGAAGAAGAAGAAGAAAGTGTGAGAAATCCAGCCAGGGCCACAAGGACCTTCAAGCCCCCCAGTCCCAGCTGTTTAAGGCCTTCTACCCTGAGAACAGAATTCCAGGTGCAAATTGCCTCCTTCATTGCCCCCACCTCCCAGTGCAACCAAAGAAAGCATCCTGATGGTGACTTCTCCTCCTGAGGAGGCTATGTGAGGCTCAGCTCCACAGACTTAAGACTCCTGAAAGGCTAGCAGGTGTGCTTATCAACCATGATGATTCCCTGCTATATCTTGCTGCTGCTTCTAAAGCTAGCAGGCACCTGGGCTGCTCAAGAGGGAGAATGCAATGAGGCCTGGACTCCTGTGACTAAAGGACCAGAGCAGCTGGAGTCTAGAAAAGGAAACCTGTTGGTTGTACAAGAGAGAAAAGATGCAAGGAGAGATGGCCATGCCCTGGGAAAACAAATTCCCAACTTGAAGTGGAAGGAAGAAACCCAAACACTTGAGCCAAGGCCGCCTGAGGATCTTGTAGGGGAGGACCACCAAATTAAAGAAGGTCCCTCCTGGCAGCAGGGCCCTTGCCCCAACAATGGAGGCCCTCAGCAGTGGTGCGGCAGCTGGATGGTGAAAACCAGCTTGATCTCTGTTTTGGGGCTGCTGGCCCTGGTGGGCAATGGGACCATCATCACAGTCATTGCCTCCTCTGTGTCCGGCTGGAGTCACAGCACTCGCCTGGTGCTGTTGTCCTTGGCTGCGGCCGATACCGCCCTGGCAGTGCTGGTTGTGCCCCTCAACCTCTACCGTAGCTTGGTGGTGGGGCCGATGGCAGTAGAAGGGGAGGCGTCGTCCTGCCGGGCGGTGGCCTTCATCAACTGCTGCATTTTTGGGGCTTCCCTCTACTCCTTGGCAGGTGTCTCCCTGGAGCGCTACGTGGCCATTTTCTACCCTCTGCACTATAGGCGCCTGCTGAGCCACAGGAGGGTGGTCCTCCTCATCACCGCTGCCTGGCTCCTGCCGGCCCTTCTGCTGGTGCCACTGGCCGTGCCGGGCCCAGGAGCCTTGCTCCAAGTTCGCTTCTCGGCCTCAGCCCTGCTGTGTGAGCCAGACTACGGCTCAAACACCATCTACTCCCTCTTCATAGCAGGCACCATTTTCTGCCCTGCTGCTGGGACCATCACTTTTGCCAACCTGTGTCTGTGGCGGGCAGCCCGCTCCCAGTGCCAGCGTGGGAAAGGTGGCAGGGCCCTTCCAGCGAAAGAGGCAGGGCTGAAGATGCGCTGTGTGCTGCCGTTGGACGCTGCAGCCCGCATCCTCCTGCCTGTCGTCATCGCCTTCTATGTCTGCTGGGTGCCCTGCATCGTCACCATGCTGTACAATGGTGAGTGTACAGAGAGGGGGTGGTTGCTGTTCTGGGGATCCAAAGCAAACCCAAAGCAAGAGGGGCAGGGGTGGGGGCTGGCTAGCAATTCATATGCGCCTGGATACACTTTGATATAATTACTACCAGCAGGCTCTTGCCAGACGCTGAAACAAAAAAAAACAAAAAAGATGCTGCAGTTTTGAAATCTGGGGTCCAAATCAGTGCAGTATTGAAAGGTTCGGTCTGCTATCTTGAAACAAAATGGTATCTAATTACATCCAAACATAGATGAAAACTTGCTCCTTGAGCTCTGGAACCAGCATGCAAAATTTGGATATGATATCCTAAGAGGTGCTCAGACGCATAGCAATCAGACAAACAAGTTTCCAAAATATATGGTACAAAATAATGGAAATGCAATACATCTCACAACGCATGGGGAGATTATGACCAGGATCTCAGTAAGCAACACCTGGAGAACAAACTGTTGATGGCCAATTTCAAAGGCTGATCTGCTCTCCCCTTCTCAAGGGTTTTTTAATCTTTAAATTTGACATGGACCGGTCCCAAAAGAGGACTGTCCTCTGACAGCAGTTCAAACAAAGAAACTTCCTCTGCAAAGTAGGGCCATGGGCACTCTTATTGCTGCCTGAGGCTCTCCCCACCTCCATGTACTATATGCTGTATTGGTTAAGTCTGCAGCAATTTGTACTTCATTGATTGAAAAGCCAAAGTGATTCAACAGAGAGAATGCAAGCATAATTGTTCTAAATAGGTTATCTGCAGTTTGAAAAACACTTCAGCAGCTGCAACGTCTGATTTGCTGTTCCCCATCCTGCAAAGAAACATAAAGAACTAAAAGTCTGTCTGGATGCAACAACAGAAAACATGTCCCCAAACTATGGGAGATTGTCTGTGTTGCAATTAGGACACAGTCGTTGTTGTTGTTTAATCGTTTAGTTGTGTCTGACTCTTCGTGACCCCATGGACCAGAGCACGCCAGACACAGGCGTTACATACACGTATACACCCACACCCCATTCCCTAAATACTACAGTGCATTATTCACAAAGATTTCCCACAACAATGTGGTCTAGAAGCTTGCTTAAAAACAAACAAAAAACGACTTTGACCTCATGTACCAAACATGTTTACACTTGTTTGGCATTAGGTAATTTGATCCTAGAAGGATGGATGAGGTTGGGCAAGTCTTTGCATGGAGGTCTAGAGACTGAGGTAATTAAGCACTACAGTTTCAATCAAATTTCTGACATTGCTGGGTAGATTTTCCTCTTTCCAAGCAGTAAGGCATGTGTGTCTGTGGATGGCATTTCAAGAGTAGGGGTGGGAGGGATAGAGAAACTAGTAGGAGTCAGTGCTGAGACTGTTACGCTAAGATCAATTACCTGGAAGTAGAGATGGGGGAGAAATTTGATTTGATTCAAATTTGAAGGCAAACCTACCAAATCCACACATTCTGAAACAATTTGCGAACTGAAACACTGCCTCCCTTTTGAAATTCACTAACTTTTGCAATCCGTTTCTCCATCTGAGTAACGTGTAGAAAAGTGCATATTCTAGGGTACATGGTGGAAATAGCACGCAAAAATAACACACATAACTGCTTTGCAGAAATGTGTGTATGGTATTTGACAAAATTGCAAAACAAAAATTGAGTATATTAGGAGAAAATCCCATTAAATTGCTGGTGGATTCTCATGAAGACTTTAAGAAAATAATATTAATCTGCAAACTGGTATGAAGTTCAGTGCAGAAGGGAATTTAAGATGGGTTAATTTCAGTTTTTCATTTTTCCAATTCACCCAGCCCTACTTGGGAGTAAGCTCTGTTAAATTCAGAGGGACTTAGTTCAAAATGATCATGTATCCAAACTGAGTTGGTGTCATAGAAGAAGGGCTTGCAGGCAACATGGCGGGGGCAGAGAAGGCTTATCCATGATTGGAGTGAATAGGGTACTCCCCTTCCAACCTCCGTCTGCCCTCTGCCAGCCCCCACCAGCCTGCCTTCTTACTTACCCATAACCAGTCCAGAGGGTGGTCCTGCCTGTCAGTTCTCCTCTTCCTTCTCTGTCTCAGCATTGCCCTTTACTGAACTGAGCAGAGGGACAAAACTGGAATGAGTTTGCTCTGCCTGCCTTTGACTTTGGCTCCATGTGCTCTTGGACTCCCTGTCTTATGCCTTACCTGTCCCAAGGTGCACCATCTATCAATGCTCCTTACCTGCTATATATTGCTGCAGACATCGGAGGAGGCACTTCTTAGATAGGAAGCTGCCTTATACAGAGTCAGACCATTGGATAATCTAGTATTGCTTGTGGTAGTGACTGTCTGGGATTTCACACCGTGAGTCTTTCTGTGCCCTACCTGGAGATGCCAGGGATTGAACCTGGGACCTTCTGCATGCAAGGCAAATGCTCTACTACTGAGCTACGTGGTAGAAGATCTGCTCAGTGGTGACACGCAGCAGAGCTTTAACTGAGCAGCCCACATGGCTGGGAACTTCCTTCCAGTGGATATAATACAGGAGCCTTTAAGAATCATACAAAATCTTTGGGGATTTTGGTTGCTATGAAATACATTTTTATTTCACCTGGCCTCCCCAGAAGGATAATCCAAGCCTGGTCACTGTTAATTTTGGAGCACTTTAATGTCATTTTAATAGGTTTTTTGCTTGGTTTTCTTAATATATTGCATTGTATTTATTTCTATCCTGTACATCACTCATTAGAGGTTCTTTTGAACATAAAGCTATTAAGAAATAATGTTGTGAACTGCCCTGCAATCTAGAGATGAAAGGCAGTATACAAATTTTATAAGGAAATAAAAGAAACAAAAAGAAATATTCTAAGATAAAGAATGAAATAAATGCATTGCATCCTCCTGGCTAAAACATGCCTTCCCTGTGCTGTCTCATTCCAGCTATCACCCACAAACGAGTCCATGGATGGGTTGAGATGGTGGCCTTGTGGCTCCCCATAGGCAGCGGCTTCCTCAACTGCTTTGTCTACTTCTGGACCAACAGGAGCTTCCGGCACAAGTTCCAGAAGATCGGGCATCAGCTGTGCTGGCCCTGCTATAAGGCCACAGAGGACCAACGGTGGCAGCAGCAGCAGCGGCAGCGGCAGCAGGAGCTCCCTACCGTCAGTGCGGCCGTGAGCAGCATAACCTCCCCCTAAGGCTCCTCCTGCAACATGAGTCTCCCAGCATTAGCTTTTCCAAGAAGGCCAAGCCAAACTGTAACAAACCAACGCCCATCCAGGCTCTCCTTACTTAGTCTGGTTTGAGGAAACCTTGCTGCAGCATGAAGGCCACTCCTGGTGCTCATCTGCATGTATCTTTTGGGAGAGACCTGGATGCCTAAGCAGTTGGAAGGGCAGTTCTGGAAACAGCCATGCCAGGAAGTGATTCAAGAGAGGAAACTCAGTGTCTTACTTGGCTGGGTTTCCACTTGGGGGTTATTTTTGTGACTGGCTGTGCTGAACTAGGCTCTAAGCTGAGGAGGTCAAGGAGCTGGGGACGGGTGCTGTGCCACATCACGCCCTGACGCGCCTGCTCCCACTTTTCAGAACTGCTTCGCCAAAACCCCACCCCCAAAAAAGCACCAGGCAACTGCTGGGAAGTGGTGGTAGAGCAGCCGCAGGCAAAAGTTGTACAAGGGATGTAAAAGGAAAGCAAAGGGTCACTGGAACATCAAGTTGAGCAGAGAGCTGCCTCTCCCCCCCCCCATTTATATTTCTATCTCTGTTCTCTCTTTCTATTCCTCCTCTCTTCACCATTACAAACACTGCGGCAACCATTTTGTTCCCCCAGACCCACGGAAAGGAGACTTGGTGGCGAGGAGAGAAACCCTTTTAAAATTATTAATAGTAATAAAATAAGAAAAATGGTAAGAGTCATGGTGACTATTTTAATGCTCCTTTAGCAGCCAGACTCTGCCATCCGCTTGAATTTTAAGAGTAGGGTTTTAGCTAATGGTTTCCCTCCTCCAGTGTGCTGGGCTGTTGTTGACAGAAAAACCTGTGTGGGAGACCCATGGTCACGTTCCGTAACAGCCAAGGCTCATGAACCGAGGAAGAAATTGCCATGAAATGAAAACATCTGTGAAGTTCATCTGAGCTGACCTACCCTGTACGGCCCCCCCCCCTTTTGGCATGTTGAATTGGCCACGGGCCCCATACCAGACCTCAGAACATCTTGGAATCTCTTCATCTCAAGCAGAAGCGGAAAACCTTTGTCCCTCTGAACACTGCTAAGCTTCAACTCCTCCAGCCCTGGAGAGCAGGGCCAGTGGGAGTCTGGAGGTCCAAAGGCTCTCCACTCCTTCTCTAAAGAGATGGACCAGGATGCAGTGGGTTAAAACAGAAGCCACATGCCAGCACTTTCACAAGACTGCAAACCCCGCTTAAAAAGACCACCACTTGGATTCAACTTATCCCACAGGGGTGGAAAATGCTTGGGCAACTAGTTCCTTGTTCCCAGAAGCCATGATATAGCATGTAGCACTCCTGTGACTGTTCGTGTTTTTACAGCAGAATTCGACCCTCCCTCCCTGTATCCTGTTGCTGCCCAGTCAGTTTTTACATAACCTTGTCTCTCCCTGCCCCACATCGCTCTCTTCTTCTTAACTGTTTTATACACTAGTTTTTAAATGATGCAGAGTGAGAACAGAGAACTGAAGAGATCAACGTCTCTGAATGAAGAGATCAAGGTTTCTGATTCAATTGCCTCCCCCCCTTAAGATCCTAGCAGTTACAGACACGCAGAAACACAAGCCATTGCATAGAGAGTGACTAATTCTCTTCCTTGGGAAACTTTTTCCCTCTCCAAGTAGGCATTTTTTATTTCTATATTTTTTTTTGCAAAAAGGCCAGTGGCGGGTGGGGTATTGGGGCAAACTTCTTACAGAATTTTCTTCTGCTGCAACAAAATTGGACTAATATCTCAGGCAGGGCTTCTGTTCAGAAAACTAGCTGTGTTCGTGATGGGATGCCAAGAGCCCTCTATTTGTTTTCCTCCTTTTTCACCTGCAATATTCCTACCCTCTCTCTGTGTGTGGGGGGGGGTGTCTCTCCCACTCTGTAGCTGTTATGCAGCAGCGATTATGCGAAATAGCATGTTTGTATCTGATTTGTTTAAAATAGCCATATTGAGAGTATTATTGTTTTTTTATGTAAAGAAAAGAAAAGCAGCATGAAATGATCCAAATCTACTTTGTAAACCCAAACCTCTCTCTAAAACTATCCCCCCCTGTTTTATTGTTTTCCAAGCCTTTTAAAAATCCTTTTGTGGCTTGGAGTTCTGTCTGTAAGTAACAATCCTTTCTCTCTCCACCCTCCCCCTTTCCTTTCTGATCTGTAAGTGTTGTGTTCCTTGGAGAAAAATTATTAAGTTATAATTTAAAATGATTAAATAAAAATAAAGATTTTTGAAATAACTTTTGAATTCTGCCTCCTAATTTTTATTTTCTACTGGCACTGTCAAAGGCCCTTGGGTTGCTCCCCCCTCCCCCATGCCAGTAGTTTGGGGGATGGAGGGAGAATTGCCAGCATAATTTCCTGGCCCTGTTCCTCTGCCTTGACAGAAGCCTATTGTGCAGGATTTGACATGGTGAAGCTTTTCCTGACATGCGGATGGGGGAGAAAATCTCAACTTCTGGATGGCAGCATGTCAGTGGGCTGTGAAAGGCAACAGAGCAGGTTGAGAAAATGCCATTGGCAATCTCCTCTGTGCTGCTGTTTTTCATTCCTTTCCATTATATTCTTCCCCTTTAGAATACAATATTGCCCAAGAACAATTTTGAGTGACGTTGCATTTGTAGGTGGGGGGTGGCTGTTGGAACACTCTGTAGAACTCAACTGAGCCTTTCACTTCCTGGTCCCTAAGCAGCAGAGTTCACTCAGTCTCCTGACACTATAGCTCATGTGAGGTCTTATACAGCCTCATAAAAACTGCTAATGGATTTCTCTCCCTCACTCAACAACATTTCCAGGGTGGCAAATTATAAAATGTGGTGGCAGAAAATGCAAATACAATACAGGAAAACCATTATAAAAATGACAGGGAGTTAATTCAGTGTGTCAGAATAACTCACTCCTGTGTACATGGGGTCCCCACTTGGGTATCAGAGCACCACAGGACTATGTCTGGTCCATATGTGTGAAAGCGAGAAAAATGGCCACCTTCCCCTAAACTGCTGCCCTCCAGAAGCTTTGGACTACAATTCCCATCAGCCTCAGTAAACAGCCATTCTGGATTTTTAGGTTTGGATGTTTAACGGATGTGCTGTTGCTGTTTGTCTCTCTCTCTCTCTCTCTCTCTCTCTCTCTATATATATATATATATATATATATATATCACGGTTGTTAGCAGTTTATTTATTTTTATTGTATTTTTATGTACTTTGTGGTGTGGGTGTAAAAAAAGAAGAAGCAAGGGGTAAGTAATACAAAACTGATGAAGCACACTTTGCTACTTCTGTGAGTTCCAGCAATGTTTAGTATACACACAAGATGGTACTGATAAAACATTTTATTGAGTCCTGGGTACAGGCAGCTGACTACTTAAGAGACTGCTGAGCACTGGCCACCCTGGCTGGGACTGATAGGAACTGGAGTCCAACAGCATACGGAGGGCCTGGATCAGGTTTCCCACCCCTGAAAGAGTGGTAAGCTGGTAATTTACTCCCCACAGAGCCTTCCCAACCACCCCCTGCTCACTGGCAGAGAATGTGGCTTCTCTGAAGAAGATCCCCATTTCAATCTCATCCATCTCTGGTTAAAGGACCTCAGGTAACAGGAATCTCAGGCAAAAGATCTTCATTGCTGGTGAGGGCCCTCCAGGTGTTTCAGACTACAACTCTCATCAACATCAATGGTCAACTTGGCTGATGTTGATTGGGGTTCTGGTCCAAAACATCTGGAGGACACCAGGTTACAGAAGGTAGACACCAGGTTATGGGAGGTAGACAGCTTCTGTCTATGTGGGTGACGACCTTGGATCGGAGCTCGTTCACATTTCATCTGGCATGGGAAAGGTCCCTGCAGAGCCTTTGTCCAGTGGCTGCCCTTTTCTGGCAAGCTGGTCCCCATACACCCACCATTGGTCTGTAGGATTTGGTTCTTTGAACACAGTGGGAATCCCCAGCTGGCTATAATCCCTCGGCTCCTGGATCATGTTGCCATCAGTCCATGAAACACGGGCAGCAGTCTCCCATTTCCTGCTGGTACTTCTTGTTGAACATCTCAATCTGCAGTGGGGAAAAGTGGTTCTTCCAGTCTCCAACAATACCTAAGAAGAACACAAAGGCATTGTCTGGCTGGGTCAGAGCACAGCAGACATCACCTTGTCCAGCAACATCTGGCCAGAGTCAGCAATTAGTGACCAAGGAGTGTGGGAAATGCAGATAGTGGATGCCTGTTTTATCTCGACAGGAATGGTGCTCTGCAGAACAGGGGCAGCCACACTAGCAGCCTTGCTCTGAGTTACTGCAGAGCAGGCTTCTGAGAGGGAACATGCAGGAGAAACTCTGCCACAGACTGCAGCAAACTAATACTGGGTTTGTTTTGAAGGAGCACAGAGCAGGGAGCAGCAGCTTTGCTGCAAAAGTTCCCACTCGCCCAGCCCTCCTTGTCTCCCCACCCACCTTTCCGCATGAACTGGCTCTTGCTTGGATCCATGATCTCATGAGGGACGAGTGTACCATTCACCATGGTGTTGTTTCTCATGGAAGCAAAACTACAATGCTTCTGGATGGAAGCCATCTGGCCTGGTTGCAAAGGGCAGTCAAGAAAGGCGCTCAGTCGCTCCACAGAGCCTTCCAGATCCTGGGGAAAGGGCAGGCAAGGAAATCCATTTTAGTTTCTCATTTTTCCCAATCTTAAGTTCAGCTCTGTGCATTTGTGCATTAGTGTGAGATTTATATTTTAAAAATGAAAATTCACCGGCGTTTTAGCTGTGAATCCCAATACACACACGTTTCTATGCAATTTTGCCTAATATAAACATTTTTGCAAAGCGGCTTTCTCTTAATATAATGCATGTCATTTTCAGTAATGTAATCATTTTAATGTAAGCTTTACTCAGGTTGGTGCATTTTTGTGGACCTTCCTTGTCTTGAGAACTGCGCTGCAAAATTCAGAGAAGTGCGGATTACAAAAGATTGCTGCTTCAGTTTGCGCATTGTTTCAGAACGTGCAAACTGAATTGAATTTATCTCTTATCCTTACCCTGGGATCACAGAAGTGAGTAGAGGGAAGAAGCTGGACCTTACAGGCTACATCCAGCTGTTGAGAGACACATAAAACACTCAAGGCGCAGGCCTGGGACACTCATTTGCCCCCGGGCAAATCAAGATGGGTAGGTGCCCAGGGTCTCACTGGCACTGAGCTTTGCAGCATGTCCAGCTACTCTGCAAAGTTGGGGTTTTTTTTAAAGCTAGAAAAGGGAACAGAGGAAGCTTATACCTAGTTAGACCATTGGCCCACCTAGCTCAGTATTGTCTACACTTACTGGGAACAGCACTCTGTCGGAGCCAGCCGTTACAAATGGCGCTTTTTAGCATAAAATAAGGACACTGTGAAACAGCTGTATTTCCATGGACGGAGGGCAGCTCATTCAGACTTCTATCCTCTCCGGTCACTTTTTATTGTTCTTTGTTCTCTCCTCCAGCATGGCCGTTTGCCAGTGTCTCACGTTACCTACATCCGGTCCTGGCTTTAACCCACCCACAAACCATATAGGGTTACACTGCCCAGAGGAAATACAACTCCGTTTAGGTCAATACATTCCAATGCATTGTAAAGCTCAGAGTGCTGGTCAGCCGAGGTCAGGGGGCACCCTGCAATATTACAAGCCTTTACCGTGGCTATATGACTCCCACAGCACTCAAGGGTTTCAGGCAAGGATCTCTCTCAACCCTACCTAGAGAGGCTGGGGATTGAACCAGGGGCCTTCTGAATGAAAGGCAGTAGCTCTGCTGCTAAGCTATGGCAAAACAATACAGGGAATGTAGCTCCCTGATACTGTCTATACATTGATTAGCAGAGACTCTCCAGAGTTTCAGATGGGCCTTCCTCAGCCCCACCTGGAAACGCCACGGATTGAACCTGGAGTCTTCTGCATGCAAAGCAGGGTCTCTGCTGCTAATCTGCAGCCCTTCCTCAAGCATCACCATCCAACCTGTTCCCTGAGCTGCCTGCATGAACCTGTCACTCCAGGGCAATTGCTCACACCCACCCTCCCAAACCAAGACTTCCCACCTGCTCTCCAAACAAAAGGCCCACAGACAAGGCTGCATCAACTTAACCACCCATATCATGGGGGGGGGGGCTAGGTAGGCAAACTAAGGCCCGGGGGCCAGATCTGGCCCGATTGCCTTCTAAATCCGGCCCGCAGACGGTCCGGGAATCAGCGTGTTTTTACATGAGTAGAATGTGTGCTTTTATTTAAAATGCATCTCTGGGTTATGTGTCGGGCATAGGAATTTGTTCACACACACCCCCAATATATTCCGGCCCCCAACAAGGTCTGAGGGACAGTGGGTCGGCCCCTGCTGAAAATGTTTGCTGACCCCTGGGCTAGGGGAAATCACCTGATGCAGTTCCTCGTAGGTGATGTAGAAAACATCCAACTCCTCCTTGCAGCTGAGCCAGCCTCTGGTGTGTTCAAACCAGGAGCCATAGTGCACTGTGTGGGCCAGGACAGAAGAGATGGGTCAGAGGGGGAAAGCAGTGTCTTTGCCTTCAACATTGCATTAATCTTTCTCAGTCTGGGGCGACCTTCCGAGGGCCACATGGCAGCAGTGGCAGGACCAGATGCAAAAGTGGTTGAGGTAATGACTGTAAATGTTACCTTTATACAGAGTAGGCTACTTTCAACACACAACGCTCTAACCTCCATCCACAAAAGCAAGTGGCATGATCAGAATTCAAGGACACATTCCAGCCCAGCAAAAACACTCTGGGACTGGTGCGGGGTGTGTTTGACTGGGGAGAGTTCCAAGGGCCACATAGAGAGGCTCTGGGTCTGATGTTTTCCATCCCTGCAATAATGCCAGCCAGCCAGTCTACAGGTCTCCCTGGAGGGTAGGGTCCATTCCACCCTCACGCCCTTTGCTGAGATTTCAGAATGTGGTTAATCCAGTGGCTCTGGCTCATTTAAGCAAAGGTAAATAGCAAAGTGTGCAGTGTTGCTCTGAATCAACAAATCTCCCCTAGTAATGCAGGGAACAGACTCCCCATCTAAAACAGGAAGAATCAAAACCAGTGATCTGGCACAGGTGGAGTTGCCGCATAGAATAGAATAGAATAGAAGAATAGAATAGAATAGAATAGAATAGAATAGAATAGAATAGAATAGAATAGAATAGAATAGAATAGAAAGTGTACTGTGCCTTTAACATTAGTGGTGTGACAGGCAGAAGTTCCATAGGTGCAAGGATCCTTCCTATTCTCTGTCACAGCAAGCTGTCTCAACTGGATTTCTGATTAAATAAAGGTGGTCTCAATAACTACCAGTTCAAGCAAGTTAGAAGCTGGGTTTATTTAGGGGTTCTGCTTTTCAGAACTGCCACTTTGCAATGACTAAAATCACACAGCTCCAAGGCTTTGCAAACTGCAGTGAACTTTGCTAGGATCAAAAGGGAAACCTGACCTCTGCTGTCCTGTGGGTGTTTGCTAGAAAAGTGTTTCATAAGCTCATATTAAAAGGGCAGAAGTTCGGGAAGGTATCCAAGCTAACACAGCTGGAAATTTAAGAAGCTACATTCCCTTAGAGTGACCCTCCTAGAATCTCAGTACAAACCTCAGAGGGCAGAAATCAAACAGCTGCTTATTATGGTTTCATATTTGTGTAAGAATTTCAATTACTATTTTAAATTGTTTTAAAATGGAGGCTGCCCCCAAATGTTTTATTTTTATTTATTTATTTTTCAAAAAAAACAAACAAACTGGATTTCAAAGAGAAAAAGACACTACTGGTAGCAGTAGGGATCCCAGATTGTAATAATAATATGACACTTCTAGTGGTACTAGAGATTCCAAATAGAAGCAGTAAGTTGTAGTAGTACTAAGATTGTACTGGTAGCACTAGAGATCCCAGAGTAAAATAAAAATGCGAGCAAATGTAAGGTTTACAAAGAGGCACTATTGGTAGCAGCAAAGATCCCAGATAGCACACAGGGAGAGAAGTTATATGTTCTTTTACTGTGTTATTGTGACCTTAAATCTCAGCTTTTATGAGTTTCCTCATGGCTTTTTAGCAGCAATGATGACACTGGAGGGAACTGAATTTCTGTTGCTGCAGGTAGCATCATTATGGGCCCAGCCCTCAGTGCTGCTGGGTATTTAAATGACTCCAGGGCACAGGCCCACAGTGCAAATTTGCATAAAATTTGTATATGCTAATTTACAGGTACAATTTCAAAATCAGGCCAGATTCCAGAGGTGGGAAATACAAACTCTGCCTTTTGCTTACTCTGAGGAATGGGATGCTAACAGGTTTTCCAGGGCCCAGTACACTGTGGATAGGGCCCTCTGCAACTTAAGGTGACTGGGGTCTCCATGACACTCTGTGTCTTGCAGCGCACCCAGCTGCCCTAGGAAACACCCTGGGCACAGTGTTGCTGCCAAGAGAAATGACCCAGCAACTAGTTTAGAGAACAGATGAGAAAGATGTGAAGTTTATAAAATTACGCACAGCACAGAGAAAGTGGATAGAGAAAATGTTTTCAACCCTCTCTCTCAATGCTAGAAATCATGGATGTCCAATGAAGCTGAATGTTTGGAGATTCGAGACAGACAAAAGAAAGGACTTCTTCACGCAGCACATTAAACTATGGATCTCGCTCTCAAAGTGGGCAGTGGTGGATGGCTTTGAAAGAGGACTCGACACATTCATAGAGAATAAGGCTCTCCACAGTCAGAGGCAGTGATGCTTCTGAAATATCAGTTGCTGGAAAGCACACAGGAAGGGAGAGGGCTGTTGTGCTCAGGCCGCTGGAAGGTTACCCAAAGGGAATGTGCCTCTCAGACAGAAAAAGGTTCCCCACCCCTGGGCTACACTGACAGGCTCTCTGGGGTTTCAGACATGCGTCTCTTCTGGAGGTGCTGTGAATTGAATCCAGGACCTTTCACCACTGAACTTTGGCCCTTCCTCTATTAGGTAGAAGTATCTGTACCATCTCAAAACTACATATTCCCAGGTGGCTCTGGGGTGTGTGTGTGATTGAAGCCATGATAGTTAAGGCATTGTTAGGCAGGCAGCCCAAATGACACCTGTGACGCAGAGATGCCCCACCTGACTCACACACCTGTGCCATCCAAGAAGTTGAGGAGGAACTCATCAAAGGTGCCAGGGTCAGGGAAGAATTTGGCCATCCTGCAGAAGTGATAGAAGGACACAGCAACATCTTTGGGGTTTCTGGTCAGGTGGATCACCTGCTGGAGCAAATGAAGAGGCAGAGGGCACACGCCATGTAGGTCAACACGACACAGCCCAGGTGGAAAGGATGAAAAGCACCCCTCCATTTTCCTCCCCCTCCATAACAAGAGCCAACCAAGCAGCCCCACAATGGCCACCTCAGTGCCTCTGGGAAGCCCACAAACAAGACCCTCCTGCTGCGGTTGTTCCCCAGGAACTGGTGCCCAGAGGCATACAATATATGAATCTAGAGACTGCATAGAGCCATCATGACTAATAGTAGCCACGGATAGCCTTATCCCCCTTGAAGTTGTCTTAACTCCAAATTTTAAAGCCATCTAAGGCTGCATACAAACCATAGTGTTTAAAGCACATTTCCAGGATAAACTGTAGCTTACCCTGCATAGAATTAAAATTCCCAGCACCCTTAACAAACTACAGCTCTCAGGATTATTCGGAGGAAGTGTCCTTTAAATGTATGGTGTGCATGCAACCTAAGCGGCCAAGGCTCTTCCTATATTTTTATTCCCCACCCCGTTTACAAAATTCAATGAAATTTGTAAAAAAAAAAAAATACAAAACATAAAGTGTTGTCTTCCAGGACAAATACATGTACACATGTTAAGTCTTGTATGCAGTCATCCACATGACATCAAAACAGACCTGAAAAATGTTTTACATTACAGATTAAACTCACATCCATAGGGTATTCTTCAATCTAAAGTGTTAAGATAATTTCTCCATAGTGGATGCTTTGACTGAGACAGAAGGAATCCCGCTGTACTGTTGTTAATAAACGACATGAATCGAGACCATAATGTCAAATCCATCTTTCTTCTTATCTTTTTGAGAGGGCTGCTGGTTGCCAATAAGTTTCCTTAAGTTAAAATGCCTGGTGGGAAATCTTGGAGAGCTGCTGGCAGTCCAAGTGTTAATGACTTGGGGTGGGGAACCCCTTTTCGGTTCAAGGGTCGCATTCCCTTCTGGGGAGATTTCTGGGGGCCACATGCCAGTGGTGGGCGTGGCAAGAGGCAAAAGTGGGTGGGGCAAAGGGGTGCAAGTTTTACCTTTGAACAGTAGCATAGTTTCCACACACATTCTCGCTCCCTTCTCTGTTCTCTATCCAGCCAAGCAAGAGTTCAAGGATATATTCCTGCTGAGCAAAAACACCCAACGAGGGTGTGCAGCAGGGCCAGTGAGGGGGTGTGGCTTAGGGAGAGCTGGTGTGCTGCGGGGAGGGACCCAGGGGCCAGTTAGAGAGGCCTGAGCTTCCCCATGCCTGATGTAGCCAACACTGAGCCTTGAAAAAGGCAGCTGCTTATGTTCCAACAGAAGGGAATGGCCGAGGGGCTCAGGAGGAAACAGCCATGAAGGCTGCTGCTGCTGCCACCCCCGGACATCTGCCGCCTGAGACGGTTACCTAATGGTAGGGCCAGCCCTGTCCTGATGCCATGAGAAATATGGCCAAGTATGGGATCTCCTTGCACATACCTTGGGCTTAGCTTTCCTCAGAGAAGCTGATAACACACAGTAGGGCAAATGGGTGGTGAGGAGGCGAGGTCCTTCTGTCTCCTGGAGAATCTCTGAGAAGTAAGTGTGCTCCAGCCATGGGTTCCGGGTCCAGTTGGGGATGTTCTTGGCAGGCTGAGGGTCTCCTTTGCTGTAGATTAAGGTCAGGATCTCCTGCATCCAGGTGGTGCCTAGAGGGGAGGACAAGAACATCAGCAGGGGAAGGCCTCTGACCTCCAACCACTGCATGACCTCCAGGGACAACCTCATAAATGGCAGGCTTGTTAAATATAAGGACTGCAATTGTTTTTGTTGCAAGGAAGAAGGCTTCTTCATATAGGGTTACAGACTACCGAAGGCAGTCTTTGGTCCACCTTTGGTCACATCCACACTATACATGTGAAGTACATTTAAAGCAAATGATTTCCACCAAAGGATCCTGGGACCTGTAGTTTCACCCCTCACAGAATAACAGTTCCCAGGAGTCACCATCCTGTTGCAAAACTGAGCCACTGGTTAGGCCACTGGTTCCATGCAGCTTTGAAGGCCAAAGTGTGATGCTGGGACCAGCCCACTGCTACGAACCTGGAGCAACCCAATGTGCCAGGTGATGACCATGATTAAAATCAAGATGGACTCCCTCTTTGCACTGCCTGGGTTTTCACTAGACACCACCTATCTCCCACACTCAAAGTTATCACACTATCTTTTTTTAAAAAATATTTTTTTATTAACTTTCTTTTCTGTCATTACAAATATCTCATATCAGTAACATACATATTACACATCTTCACCCCTACCCTCCCGGGCTTCTTTCAGCTTCCATTTCTGGTTTGTTACCCCCTTACTGCATACTGCTATTTCTTACAATCCACTATATCATTTCTTCATTATTTTAAATGTTCTCTATCAATAAAGATGGGAGTGTTTATTTAAATCCTGTCATCAAGTCAATGTTTTTTCTTTGTTTCTGCAAATATGTTATAAAAGGTTCCCACTCTTTTTCAAAGTCACTGTTGTCCTTTTCACGTAGTCTATCCATCAGTTTTGCCAGTTCCGCATAATTCATCAATTTCTCTTGCCATTGTTCATTTGTTGGAATTTCTCTAGTCTTCCAGTTTTGTGCTATCAAAATTCTGGCCGCTGTAGTAGCATACATAAATAATGTCCTTTTCTCTTTCGGCAGATCTTGACCTAAAATACCTAACAGGAAGGCTCCTGGTTGTTTAAAAAGTTATCACACTATCTAAGGATGGGTGAGACATTTGGTTTGGTTTGCATTTTACCACAAACTTTTCTAGTCTGCACATCTCAAACAGAGTGCAAATGAAAACAGAGGTATCTTTTGAAATCCGTCCTTTTCTCAATTTTGCAGTGCAGTTTTCTAAGCAAATAAAGTGTACAGTTCAAAATGCTGAGCCTTATGTGGCTCATGTCCACAATAACCTCCTCTCCCCACAAGAACTTACCTGGACCCTATGATCGTTATCTGAGGCCCTTCTTTGTGTGCCCCCATCACAGGAGGCTTGGAGGGTGACAACACACAAACAGGCCTTTTCACTGGAGGACCCCTGTTTGTGGAATGCCCTCCCCAGAGAGGTACACCTGGTGCCATCTTCATACTGTTTTAGGCACTGGACAAAGACTTTTATTTTTCCCCCCCCTGGATTTTTGCCCTCTGATTTGAGGATGCCATGGCCTCTTTTCATGGGGTAGGGCTTGTAGTCTTGCCTTTTCGTTTGTGTTTTTAGTCTTTTATTTGAATTGTTGTGGTTTTAGGTTGTTATTGTTGTTTTTAATTGGTTTTAATGTAGGTTGCTTTGAGTTACTTGGTAAGAGTACAATAAAATATAACACAAAACTGTGTATATAAGTGAAAGTGTGCCTAAAACTCCATATACTAATGAGAATAATATAGAAAGATGCCTATGATGGGGAAATTGCTTGCAAAAGCCTTCATGTAAAGCAAAATTGCATATATATATATTAGGAGAAATGTACACTAAGTACACATTTGCCCCACACATTTAAAACAGAACCATGCCACTTTAAACAGTCATGGCTTCCTCCAAAGAGTCCTGTTTCGTTAAGTTTCTTAAGGGTGCTAAAAATCGTTAGGAGGCAATTATCCCAATTGTTCACCTCACAGAGCTACAATTGCCAGAGTTCCCTGTGAAGAGGGATTGGTTGTTAAACCACTCTGGGAATTGTAGCTCTGGAAGAGGAAGAGGAGTCCTTTAACAGAAGGGCCCAGATTCAATCCCCAGCATCTCCAGGTATGGCTGGGACAGAACCTTCACTGAAATCCTGGAGGGCCGCTGCCAGTCACAGAAGACAACACTGGACTAGATAGACCAAGCTCTGACAGTGGAAGACAGCTTCCTATGCAGCTAAGAGATCTTTGTGGCTCAGGGGTACAACATCTGCTTTGCATGAGCCTGTCTTAGTTTCAATCCAGAGCATTTCCAGATAGACCTGGGAGAGAGAGACCCCTGCCTGAAACCCTGGAGGGCCCCATCAGCTCAGTAGACCAGTGGTCTGACCAAGGCTGTATACACACACTCATTTACCCGCAATCCATATCTAACCTGTACTTAACCTGTTGTTTCTTGCAAAACACCCCATTCTGATGGGCTTTCCCCTAAATAAACCCTACCGTATTTACTCAGGTCTAACGCGCCATGGAAGGGACGCGGGTGGCGCTGTGGGCTAAAGCCTCAGCGCCTAGGGCTTGCCGATCGAAAGGTCGGCGGTTCGAATCCCCGCGGCGGGGTGCGCTCCCGCTGCTCGGTCCCAGCGCCTGCCCACCTAGCAGTTTGAAAGCACCCCCGGGGGCAAGTAGATAAATAGGTACCGCTTACCAGCGGGAAGGTAAACGGCGTTCCGTGTGCGGTTCTGGCTCGCCAGAGCAGCGTTGTCACGCTGGCCACGTGACCCGGAAGTGTCTCCGGACAGCGCTGGCCCCCGGCCAATAGATGTGAGATGGGCGCACAAACCCCAGAGTCTGGCAAGACTGGCCCGTTCGGGCAGGGGTACCTTTACCTTTACCTTTTAACGCGCCATGGAATCTAATGCACCCCTCGATTTTTGCAACGTAATAAAGGTGAGCATTAAATTCGAGTAAAGGGTAAATTAATATGGTAATTAAAATAAAAAGGAAGAAGGAGGGTGACCTAGCTATGTTTCAAGCTAGCCATTTGTACACAGAATAAAGCAACTCCCTAAGTTCCTGTTTCAGCCCAATGCTTTTGCTGCAGACAGAAAGGAGGGCAGGAGGTCGGTGAGCCTCTGAGGGGCTTTTCCCTCCACTGCCCTGCCTCACACAGCCCTTACCTGATTTGGGGTAGGTAACCAGGAGGACATCAGTGCTGCAGAACGGGAAAGTGCTGGCAAAGTTCAGGGACGCCTGTGTGTGGAGATGGCCAGGCAGGCTGAGGCCGGCAAAAGTCTCCGTTACATCCAGCCTGTACATACTTGCTGGGTTGCAGCAGTGTGTGGGGAGAAAAGCAGCAGCAGGCGCGGAAAGGAGAGCTCCCTTCTTCCTCCCCGCCCCAGACTCCGGGCTGGGGGGCGGAGCGAGAGCTTCAGAGAGGCTGCTTCTGTTTAAGACTCGCATTTTGTGACTGGTACACTCTTTACTCTCTTAACTTAAGTTACCCACCCACCCCAAAAAAAAGCCAGCGTTCTAGTTTGTGTGTGTGTGTGTGTGTGTGTGTGTGAATGACATTCGTTGTGAATGTAATTGTGCAGCTAAACAGCTTGCAAGCCTTGCTGTGGTCTGTTTCATGAGAGAGAGGATGATGGCAATAAATCTGCTAGACTTTAAAGAAGCAGCAAGACTCTTTTGTTGCTTAGGTAGCTGGGTGCCCCTGAAATAAGGGCAGAAACCAGAGGCGGGGGGGGGGCTGATTGCGTCCTCCGTGTGCCTCTCTCTGCAAATTAATTTTACAGTGTGCTCAACCCGCTCTTTGGTACAGCGAAGCTCATGGGGCGACATGATGCCTGCAAATACAGTGGTATCTCGGGTTACATATGCTTCAGGTTACACACTCCACTAAGCCAGAAATAGTGCTTCAGGTTAAGAACTTTGCTTCAGGATAAGAACAGAAATCGGGCTCTGGCAGCGCGGTGGCAGCAGGAAGCCCCATTAGCTAAAGTGGTGCTTCAGGTTAAGAACAGTTTCAGGTTAAGTACAGACCTCCAGAGCGAATTAAGTACTTAACCCGAGGTACCACTGTAATGCAATAATTTTGCATCACAGAAATCACAGAACCCGAAAGGCGCTCAAAGATCACCTGGTCCAAACCCATCAGTGCGGGAAATCCAGTTCAATTGCTACCCCTGGCATGTGGTTATCCAGCCTTTGTTGCCACATCCTGTAAAGCTCTCCATACCTCTCCCAGCGATCAGACGTCCCGGAAGAGTTTTGCTTCCTTTGGATGAAACAGAAGAAGATATTTAGGGGGTGCCTCCAAATGACATTTTTGTTCAGGGTTCATCGTGATTTACTTGTGCAAAGCTTACTCAGTGGTTAGACCACAGTCCCCTCCAAACAGGTGGGTTTTTGCAGGTGTATTCCTGCAACATGCTGTCGATTCAACAGTGGTACATTATGATGGATGTATAGTTGAAGATCAATACGCCACTCTTTTTTAAAAAACTAATTTTTATTAAAGATTTTTAAAAAGTATGTGCATTGTCTTTTTCAGGTTGTAAAGTCTTTTCTACAGATCAGTTACATTTGATAGGAGTCGCAGTCAATACATCATTCTGCTGTATTAGTTGTACTGTAATGCTTCCCCAGCGTTAATGCATCCTTGACATCTGGAGGAGCACTCTTGCACTATAGTTTAACAAAAGCAGGACAACAGCAACAACCCAGCAGGAAAGGCAATGATTGCCCTTTTGGAAAGGGCTGCACCTCCATGGTAAAGCATTGCTTGGCATACAGATGGACCAATGCTCTGACTCAGTATAGGAAGACTGACCTCCCTATGTTTCTTGAGGAAGGGCGTAGCTGAGCGCTAGAGAGGGCACCTGCCTTGCATCCAGAAAGTTCACTTTTCCTTCCTTGGTATATCCAGGTAGGGTGTAATAAGACCCCTTGCCTGAAACCCCGCAGAACTGCTGGCCGTCTATGTTAACAGATCTGAGCTAGATGACTCGCATTCTGTGTTTCCATGTGTGTCCCTTCTGGAACGAAGCATGTGTATTTGTTTGCTTGATTCCTTCTTTATACTTTTATTTTATTATTAAAATTTGTATACAGCCCTTCATCCAAAGATCCTCAGGCAGTTCACATTGTAAAAATGCAGAATAAAGCCACATAGCACATAATAAAAGCAAAAACAAAGAAAACAAAGGACATAATCAGCCAAAGGCCTGGTTGAAGAGGAAAGCTTTTCCCCGGCACTTAAAGATGTATAATGAAGATGCCAGGCGAACCTCCCTGGGGAGAGCATTCCACAAATGGGGAGCCACTGCAGAAAAGGCCCTTTCCTGAGTTGCCACCCTCCGGACCTCTCATGGAGGGGGCACATGAAGAAAGGCCTCAGATGATAAATGCAGAATCTGGGTTGGTTCTTATGGGGAGAGGCAGTCCTTGAGGTATCATGGTCCTGAGCCGTTTAAGGCTTTATAGGTCCAAACCAGCACTTGGAATTGGACCCAGAAGCTAATTGGCAGCCAGTGCAGTCAGGACAGGATCTGTGTAATATGCTCAGACCATCTTGCCCCAGTGAGCAACTTTCACTCCCGGTGCCTTGATCTATTTCCATGAAAATGACATTGTTGGATTTGGTATTTAACTGCCAAGTGTTGAGCAAACATGCACACAAACACATAATTTGCATTATATGCTGTACCATAGAGTTTGCATGATTGACTGCTATATATCAAATTCCTTGGGTGGGGGGAGCTTGTAAAAAGTCCAAGTCCAAGTAAGGGCCAAAAGTATATAATACATTTAAAAGCAAACAAGCAAAACTGCTGCACATAGCACTTCACCTATGCACACCCACACACCCCTGGTCTGTTTCCCCTCAATGTGAAATTGAAGACCACAAGAGAGTCGTGAACTCCATTTTCAAAAGGAACAGTTTGCAAAGTGTGCACAAATTTAAGGCTTGTGGTTATAGAAATGCAGGTCAGAGAAGCGGATGTGGAGGTGGAGGCAATTCTGTTAATTATGCCCACAATCTACAAGAAAAAGCCACATCATAATTTAAAGGCATGAAGTGGCCTTTCTGTTGCTTGCTGCCTTTTTCACTGATATAGTGATGCTATGAGAATGGGGGAAAATAATCAACTTATATTACTAGCTTCACACAATATCACCCAGAATCAGTCTGGGTTCAGGCCTGACTATGAATCTGAATCACCTTCTCCATTTATTGGGAGAAAGACAGGAAGAGTTCTTTCTCAGTCTCTCAGCAGCTTTTGATACCATGGACCATGGCATCTGTCTGTGCCAACTTAATGAGATAGGTATGGTAAACACGGTTTGACAGCAGTTCCCACCTTATCTAGAAGGTGGGTTTCAGAACTTCCTCCCATCAAGGCAGATCTATACTATGGAAGGGAGTGGGTGGCGCTGAGTTCTAAATCACTGAGCCTCTTGGGCCTGCTGATCAGAAGCTCGGCGGTTCAAATCCACGCTCCGGTGGTGAGCTCTTATTGCTCGGTCCCAGCTTCTGCCAACCTAGCAGTTTGAAAGCATATCAGTGTGAGCAGATAAATAGGTACCGCTGTGGCAGGAAGGTAAACAGTGTTTCTGTGCTCTCTGGCACTCGTCATGGTGTCCCATTGTGCCAGTAGTGGTTTAGTCATGCTGGCCACATGACCTGGAAAGCTGTCTGTGGACAAATGCCAGCTCCCTCGGCCTGAAACGAGATGAGCGCCATATCCCATAGTCGCCTTTGACTGGATTTAACTGTCCAGGGGTCCTTTCCTTTCCTTTTGCTTACTATGGAAGTAATGAAACTTAATCTTCAGGGCCCCTAAACCCAGAGGGACCTCAGAAACTACCTAAGTCCACATTGCTTTAAAAAAAGGAATTTAGTAGACCCAATTTGAGTCACATGGCTCAAATTGATTAATTTTTGTTATATATCTTTCAACAATCCCAAAGTTTGAGAGTCAGTAGCCCAGATGTTGTAAAGGTTGTTTTAAACAACTCAATTGAAGAGGCTAACAGTAGTTACACAGACTTTGTTCCTGGTTGCAAAGGAGCCCCCATAACAGTTCCAGCTTCAAGGTCCCCAAAATGTAGGCCCACTGCTGCCTCCCATTAAATATTTGACTGCCCATTGTCTGTTGCCTTTTCGACTCCCGCAGAAGATCTTCCTTTTTCAGCAAGCTTTTTGAGCAGAGTTCTTTCCCAGTCCGTGGCTGTATTATAATTGTTTTTAGATGGTTGTAGAAGTTCCAGTTGTTTTATCTCATGTTCCTTTTATCTCTTGCCAGAGTGTTGGACCAAGACTGGGATGAGGAACTTGTGGCCCTCCAGATTCTCTGTTGGACTCCAGTTCCCATCAGCATCAGCCAACATAGCCAGTGACCAGAGATGGTGGGAACAGGAGCCTAGCAACGTCTTGAGGACCACAGGTCTCCCATTTCTTAACCAGGTCATAGGAAACAAGATTTTATTTTATTTTATGGCATTTTTAGGCCAGTGTCTCTGAGTCTAACTTACCTCACAGGGTTGTTTTGGGGATAAAGAGTGGAGGGGGATAACCATATACCCCACTGCCTTAGAATAGAATCATAGAATAGAATTATAGAATCATAGAGTTGGAAGAGACCACAAGGGCCATCGAGTCCAACCCCCTGCCAAGCAGGAAACACCATCAGAGCACTCCTGACATATGGTTGTCAAGCCTCTGCTTAAAGACCTCCAAAGTAGGAGACTCCACCACACTCCTTGGCAGCAAATTCCACTGTCGAACAGCTCTTACTGTCAGGAAGTTCTTCCTAATGTTTAGGTGGAATCTTCTTTCTTGTAGTTTGGATCCATTGCTCCGTGTCCGCTTCTCTGGAGCAGCAGAAAACAACCTTTCTCCCTCCTCTATATGACATCCTTTTATATATTTGAACATGGCTATCATATCACCCCTTAACCTCCTCTTCTCCAGGCTAAACATGCCCAGCTCCCTTAGCCGTTCCTCATAAGGCATCGTTTCCAGGCCTTTGACCATTTTGGTTGCCCTCCTCTGGACACGTTCCAGTTTGTCAGTGTCCTTCTTGAACTGTGGTGCCCAGAACTGGACACAGTACTCCAGGTGAGGTCTGACCAGAGCAGAATACAGTGGCACTATTACTTCCCTTGATCTAGATGCTATACTCCTATTGATGCAGCCCAGAATTGCATTGGCTTTTTTAGCTGCCGCGTCACACTGTTGGCTCATGTCAAGTTTGTGGTCAACCAAGACTCCTAGATCCTTTTCGCATGTACTGCTCTCAAGCCAGGTGTCACCCATCTTGTATTTGTGCCTCTCATTTTTTTTGCCCAAGTGCAATACTTTACATTTCTCCCTGTTAAAATTCATCTTGTTTGTTTTTGCCCAGTTCTCTAATCTGTCAAGGTCGTTTTGAAGTGTGATCCTGTCCTCTGGGGTGTTAGCCACCCCTCCCAGTTTGGTGTCATCTGCAAATTTGATCAGGATGCCCTTGAGTCCATCATCCAAGTCGTTGATAAAGATGTTGAATAAGACCGGGCCCAAGACAGAACCCTGTGGCACCCCACTTGAGCTGTTGGAGGAAAGTTGAAATATAAATGCAATAATAAATAAAATAAAATGTGAATGTTTACATTTTTTAATGATATTTATTATTATTTCATAAACAATAAAACAATAAAAACAAATTCCAGCAAAATCCAAGATTCAAACTACAAAAAGCAAAACAAAACAAAAATACACAGTAGAAAAACAGATAACAGAAAAGAATAAAATTAAAAATAAAGAATAAGAACAAAGAGAAAAGCCAAAAATCAAAACTAAAATAAATTAATATTTTCAAATCTTGTATTTTCTTCACTAGTTTCTTGACCTCCTCACACCTCCCATTTTGTATTCCAGTTCAGGTATTTAATTCAGCAAATCCTTACCCTCTAGCTTTCATCCTTACTCCATATGTTAACCTATTATTATAAATATCCATTTTCAATTATCAGTCCCTATTTACATTTTCTTAGGCATCTCTTTACCAGTACCACTTATTTTCATTCAAACGTCAATTCAACATTCCTTAATTTTACAGTGCTTCTGCAAGTAGTCTTTAAACTTCTTCCAATCTTCCTCCACCGACTCTGTGAATGTTTACATTTTAATATTTTAGTGTAATTGAACTGTCCCTTCCTTTGTTCTTCTTCCAGCATATTTCACTGATAATATTTTAAAGCAAAAACAGGCCAAAACAACAACAACAACCCTCTACTATGTTTAGGCGTGTGATTAAAATTGTATGTTTGCAGCCATGAAGAAAACAAAAGAATAAAACCTTTTATCTTATTGGAGGGGGGGGGGAGAAAATATGTTGAATAATAAGACTCCTGCTGCAAGCAAACAGGAAAGCCTGAGGTAATATGTGTGACATTAATACTGTTTTCGATGCCACAATTGGTTTGGGCTTGTTGGAGGCCCCTGGAGCACCACTGAATCACAGCTCGTGGAATTGGTTTCTGTTTTTACAGACTGAGGATTTAGACAGGATGCAGCAATGAGGCTGAATCCACCATCTCTTGATCCCTGCTCATTATAGCAGAAGGGATTGACTGGATGGGCCAATGCCTCATTATGAAGATCTCCTGCCTGAATCCAGAGTTTTCAAAAAATGACCACCCACTTTCTAATATTTCCTCCCTCGCCAACATGATCAAGAGGGTGCTGGCCTGGCAGCTGCAGGTATACTTGGAAAAAACAGATTAGCGGTATCTAGATCCATTCCATTCTGGTTTCAGGCCCTGTTTGGGCACTTAAACAGCCTTAGTCACCCTTTATCAGGCGAGAAACTGGGAGACTGTGACCCTGTTGGTTCTCCTTGACCTCTTAGAGGCTTTTGACACAGTTGGCCATTGTGTTCTTCTGGAGTGACAGCAAGGAGGTGGGAGGATTACCCTTGGGAGCTGTCATCCAGCGATTTGGAGGACGGTGTCTTCTGTATGCTGATGACACACAAGCGCTTTCTCTCTCTCCCCACCCTGTCACAATCAGGAGAGGCAGTGAAGGTGCTGCACAGGTGCCTGGAAGTAGTGATGGACTGGATGAAGGCCAATAAACTGATGCTGAGTCATGTTAAGAAAAAGTGTCATGGGTGGGTGGTTCCCAGGTCTGAGAATTGGGTGCGTGATCTGATCTGGGAGGGGCAGGTTCATAGACTTTAAAGCTTCCCACCACAGAGATTTAATGAATTTCCACTCACTCAGATTTTGCTGTGGGTTATAGAGGGTTCCATCATTTGGGGGGAAGTGTCTGCCCAAATGCGCAGGTTAACTTCAAAGGCAAAACCATGGCCAGCTTTATAGCAAAAGGAGCTCCTTAGAGCAATGCTGGGCTGCATCATGGCTGTGAAGATGTCAGTTCTACCAAAATTTCTCCCAATCTAAGGTATTGCTTTTCAGCTGAAGTGATTAGTACCTTTTATTAAGGATTCCATGAGCCTTTCTTGGGTTCAGCTTGAAACACTCCCTCCTATACCCACAATTAAATTCCTGCCATTTCTAAATCCCTCATAGACAATGATTCACAAGATTTCTAACTCCTTCCTGTGCGTGACTCTCTACAAATTTGGGGGAAAATGGCCATCAGGAAGGAACATTCCCTCTTTGCTCCATTCCTGGATCATAAAGAGTTTTGTCACCCTGATAAACAGAAGTAGTTCCAGGGATGGGAGGACTAGGGGAGGGGTTACTCTGACTTTGGAACTTTTTTTATAGAGGCATTCAAAGCACTTGCTCTAAACTATATGGCAAGGTTTAAAGGTAAAATGGTTTCAAATTGTGCAAATAAAAGCAATGGCTGCCCAGGTTGCACACAGAGGTGATGTGGTACGCAGTCTTTTTTTTAAAATTATTAGTATTTTCCACACAACAACAACACGAAAAATATAGAAAAATAACAATACACAACACACAAAAACCAACATTCAAAAACTAAAGAAAGCAACAACTAAAAAAACAAAAAACACAAATCCATATCTTACAAGTTAATGCTATAAACACTAAAGCAACAACAAGAAGACATTGACTTCCACCAATCCCACAGGACCTCCTTTATCTCTCATTGTGTCTTCCTGTTTTCCTGTTTTCCTGATCATCTCTATCCTAACATCTAGATATAAATCCCTCTTTCTTATCCTTTCACTTCACAAGGTTATTCCAGACTCAGCCAGATTTCTGTCCTCGAACCTTGACTTTTGAGGTATTCGTTTAGGCACTCCCATTCTTTTTTTTACTTCGCTCTTCACTTTTTAACCAAATTGACAGACATAATAAAACAAAAACTAAAAACAGGTATGCAGTCTTTGACATCGAACAAACATTTTTGCAATCAATCTATTCCTTCCTTGAAAGGTGTGGCTTCTCTTATTTGCCACTGGTTACAGGATGGGGGACGGTAGTAGTCTGAAACTGGCAGGGGTGGGGGACATAAACACTGGATTTGATGATGAGGTATGGAAGAAGATCTGGTCTCATCCTCCACTGAAAACAGTCTTTTCTAGAATTCAGGAAGCATCCTTAAAGGTGCTCCTGCGCTTGCACTGGGCTCTGGTTCTGCTTTCAAATATGCTAAGCACGGCTTCCCCACAGTTTTGGAGGGTGTGTGGAAGTCATGAATCCTTTTCTACATGTGGTTGGAATGTGCTTTAATTCACAGGTTTCATTCAGAGTGGGCTGGTGCTTAGTGTGGGGTCAGGATTTAATTTTGTTAGCACATTATTTTTGCTGTTTTCCTGTTTTTGTGTTTTGTTGCTATATTTTTGTTGTTATATAGCCTGTTGAATTATAAGGGGTTTGTTTAACTTTACCAAATATTTCTTAATGAGATGCTCTCATTAACTTATTGTCTAATTTTTGTTATATTTTCATTCAATTATGCATTTTCTTTTTCATGTTGTTAGCTGCCTTGAGCCTAGGTTACTGTGGAAAGGCAGCATACAAATAAATGATGATGGTGAAGATGTTTTCCTGGGTGTTCACCTTGGCCTCTGACATGTTGTTGTTGTTTAGTCGTTTAGTCGTGTCCGACTCTTCGTGACCCCATGGACCAGAGCACGCCAGGCACTTCTGTCCTCCACTGCCTCCCGCAGTTTGATCAAACTCATGCTAGTAGCTTCAAGAACACCATCCAACCATCTCATTCTCTGTCGTCCCCTTCTCCTTGTGCCCTCCATCTTTCCCAACATCAGGGTCTTTTCCAGGGAGTCCTCTCTTCTCATGAGGTGGCCAAAGTATTGGAGCCTCAGCTTCACGATCTGTCCTTCCAGTGAGCACTCAGGGCTGATTTCCTTCAGAATGGAGAGGTTTGATCTTCTTGCAGTCCATGGGACTCTCAAGAGTCGCCTCCAGCACCATAATTCAAAAGCATCAATTCTTCGGCGATCAGCCTTCTTTATGGTCCAGCTCTCACTTCCATACATCACTACTGGGAAAACCATGGCTTTTACTATACGGACCTTTGTTGGCAAGGTGATGTCTCTGCTTTTTAAGATGTTGTCTAGGTTTGCCATCGCCTTTCTCCCAAGGAGCAGGCGTCTTTTAATTTCGTGACTGCTGTCACCATCTGCACTGATCATGGAGCCCAAGAAAGTAAAATCTCTCACTGCCTCCATTTCTTCCCCATCTATTTGCCAGGAGTTGATGGGCCCAGTGGCCATGATCTTCGTTTTTTTGATGTTGAGCTTCAGACCATATTTTGCGCTCTCCTCTTTCACCCTCATTAAAAGGTTCTTTAATTCCTCTTCACTTTCTGCCATCAAGGTTGTGTCATCTGCATATCTGAGGTTGTTGATATTTCTTCCGGCAATCTTAATTCCGGCTTGGGATTCATCCAGCCCAGCCTTTCGCATGATGAATTCTGCATATAAGTTAAATAAGCAGGGAGACAATATACAGCCTTGCCGTACTCCTTTCCCAATTTGGAACCAATCAGTTGTTCCATATCCAGTTCTTACTGTAGCTTCTTGTCCCACATAGAGATTTCGCAGGAGATAGATGAGGTGATCAGGCACTCCCATTTCTTTAAGAACTTGCCATAGTTTGCTGTGGTCAACACAGTCAAAGGCTTTTGCATAGTCAATGAAGCAGAAGTAGATGTCTTTCTGGAACTCTCTGGCTTTCTCCATAATCCAGCGCATGTTTGCAATTTGGTCTCTGGTTCCTCTGCCTCTTCTAAATCCAGCTTGCACTTCTGGGAGTTCTCGGTCCACATACTGCTTGAGCCTTCCTTGTAGAATTTTAAGCATAACCTTGCTAGCATGTGAAATGAGTGAAATTGTGCGGTAGTTGGAGCATTCTTTGGCACTGCCTTTCTTTGGGATTGGAATGTAGACTGATCTTCTCCAATCCTCTGGCCACTGCTGAGTTTTCCAAACTTGCTGGCATATTGAGTGTAGCACCTTAACAGCATCATCTTTTAAAATTTTAAACAGTTCAGCTGGAATACCATCACTTCCACTGGCCTTGTTATTTGCAGTGCTTTCTAAGGCCCATTTGACTTCACTCTCCAGGATGTCTGGTTCAAGGTCAGCAACCACACTACCTGGGGTGTACGAGACATCCATATCTTTCTGGTATAATTCCTCTGTGTATTCTTGCCACCTCTTCTTGATGTCTTCTGCTTCAGTTAGATCTTTACCACTTTTGTCCTTTATTATGGTAATCTTTGTACGAAATGTTCCTTTCATATTTCCGATTTTCTTGAACAGATCTCTGGTTCTTCCCATTCTGTTGCTTTCCTCTATTTCTTTGCATTGCTCGTTTAAGAAGGCCTTCTTGTCTCTCCTTGCTGTTCTTTGGAAATCTGCATTCAATTTCCTGTATCTTTCACTATCTCCCTCGCATTTTGCTTGCCTTCTCTCCTCCGCTATTTGTAAGGCCTCGTTGGACAGCCACTTTGCTTTCTTGCATTTCTTTTTCATTGGGATGGTTTTAGTTGCTGCCTCCTGTATAATGTTGCGAGCCTCCATCCATAGTTCTTCAGGCACTCTGTCCAGCAAATCTAAATCCTTAAACCTGTTCCTCACTTCCACTGTGTATTCATAAGGGATTTGGTTTAGATTGTATCTTACCTGTCCAGTGGTTTTTCCTACTTTCTTCAGTTTAAGCTTGAATTTTGCTATAAGGAGCTGATGATCTGAGCCACAGTCAGCTCCAGGTCTTGTTTTTGCTGACTGTATAGAGCTTCTCCATCTTTGGCTGCAGAGAATATAATCAATCTGATTTCGATGTTGCCCATCTGGGGATGTCCATGTGTAGAGTCGTCTCTTGTGTTGTTGGAAAAGCGTGTTTGTGATGACCAGCTTGTTCTCTTGACAGAACTCTATTAGCCTTTGCCCTGCTTCGTTTTGATCTCCAAGGCCAAACTTGCCAGTTGTTCCTTTTATCTCTTGATTCCCTACTTTAGCATTCCAATCCCCTATAATGAGCAGAACATCCTTCTTTGGTGTCACTTCGATAAGGTTTTGTAAGTCTTCATAGAACTGGTCAATTTCAGTTTCTTCAGCACCAGTAGTTGGTGCATAAACTTGGATTACTGTGATGTTAAAAGGTCTGCCTTGGATTCGTATCGAGATCATTCTATCATTTTTGAGACTGCATCCCAGTACAGCTTTCGCCACTCTTTTGTTGACTATGAGGGCCACTCCATTTCTCTTACGGGTTTCTTGCCCACAGTAGTAGATATGGTAGTCATCCGAACTGAATTCGCCCATTCCCGTCCATTTTAGCTCACTGATGCCCAGGATGTCAATATTTATTCTTGCCATCTCATTTTTGACCACATCCAACTTTCCCAGGTTCATGGTTCTTACATTCCAGGTTCCTATGCAATATTTTTCTTTACAGCATTGGACTTTCCTTTCGCTTCCATGCATATCCACAACTGAGCGTCCTTTCGGCTTTGGCCCAGCCGCTTCATCAGCTCTGGAACTACTTGTACTTGTCCTCCGCTCTTCCCCAGTAGCATGTTGGACACCTTCCGACCTGAGGGGCTCATCTTCCAGTGTCATAACTTTTATATGCCTGTTGTCTTTGTCCATGGAGTTTTCTTGGCAGGGATACTGGAGTGGCTTGCCGATTCCTACTCCAGGTGGATCACGTTTGGTCAAAACTCTCCACTATGACCTGTTCATCTTGTGTGCCCTGCTCGGCGTAGTTCATAGCTTCTCTGAGTTCTTCAAGCCCCTTCGCCACGGCAAGGCAGTGATCCATGAAGGGGGGCCTCTGACATAACCACCCAAAAAACCAGCCTCTTTGACCTGCAGTGGCATTGCAAGCCTCTGAAAGTGAAGACAACCCTTTTCTGCACCACAAAGACTTCCTCTCCTTGAAGACACATCTAGAGATAGCTGCTCGTTGGAAAACCTCCGAAGGAGCTTCTAAAGAGGGGGGGGGGTGGACTTCAGTATGGGACCACCTCGCTCTCTCTGAGCAACCTTACTTACCATCATAGGGTGGTAAAAGGAGCTGTCAAACAGGTCTGACATGATTGGGTTCCCCTTTACTAGTTACGTCAACAAATCTCTCACTCCACCGCATCCTCATTCCTCTCTGTTCAGGGGAAATTTGAAACTGTGAATATGTAATATAAAACGCCTGGTTCCTTTTCATGAAGTCAAAGTCTTTGTTCCTTTTTGTGCTTTCATGTTTGCGCTGACACAACTTACCTGTCATTCTTAATCTGTAGCATTCCTTTGTCCACTGAATTGTTAAAATGTAATAATGGTATCTGACAAAAAAAGGGGGGAAGAACATGTTTGTAACCTGGGAGGACTCCTGGATTTCAGCTTGTCACTGAAGTGTCTTCTCTGCTTATGTCCAGCTTAGGCTGGTTCACCAGCTACAACTGTTCCTGGATCAGGATATTAAGCTCAGTTGCCCATGCCCTAGTGGCCTCCTACCTGGACTACTGTAATGAGCTGTACGTGGGGCTGCCCTTGAAAACAGTCCAGAGCCTGCAGCTACTGCAGAATGTGGATGCCAGGTGAGTAAGTGGTGCTACCATATAAGACTATGTGTTGTTGGTCCTGAAAGCACTGCAAGGGTTGCCAGCAATCTACCGAGCCCAATGCAAGTACCGGAATATAGTACTAGCATATACAGTGGTACCTCAAGTTAAGAACTTAATTCATTCTGGAGGTCCGTTCTTAACCTGAAACTGTTCTTAACCTGAAGCACCACTTTAGCTAATGGGGCCTCCTTCTGCTGCCGCGCCGCCGTTGCATGATTTCTGTTCTCATCCTGAAGCAAAGTTCTTAACCTGAGGTAATATTTCTGGGTTAGCAGAGTCTGTAACCTGAAGCGTCTGTAACCTGAAGCATATGTAACCTGAGGTACCACTGTAGTACTAGCATATATAACCTTTAATGGCCAGGTACCCAAGTACCTCAAAGAGTACTTGCTCCAATATCAACCATCTCGGATCCAACAATCAGCAGGTGAGGCCTTGTTGGTGGTGCCGCCATGATGAGCTTTTCAGTGGCAGTTCCTTGTTTGTAATGCCTTCCCTGTTGACAGAGCCAGCCCACCCATAAGGCAGAGTGAAGCAGCTGCCTCAGGCAGCAGAAGCAAAAGAGGTGGTGCCATTACCTCTGCCGCAGAAGCAATTCAGGTCAGGGAGGTGGCGGCGGCGGTAATGGCAGAGCAGCACAGTGTTCCACTGTCCAGCTTTGACACTACTGTAGTCTCCCCTGCCACGAGGGGAAGAGAGGGACCACAACAAAGCTCTGAGGGGAGGCGTTCCACTGCCCAGCTTTGCTGCCAAGCAGGCAGGGAGATATGGCAAGGTAAGGAGAAGCCCTTGCTGAACTCTCCCCGCCCTGCGTACGCCCATTGCTGTGGTGAGGCTTTGCAATAGCTTCTCCTTAAGGAAAAGCCATTGCAAAGCCTCACTGCCGGGGTGGGGGGAGACTCTGCAGAGTTTGCCCCCCAACCCTACACCCAGTGGCAAGTCTTTGCAAGGGCTTTTCCCTGAGGGGAAGGCTCTTGCAGAGCCTCATGCCCCCACCTAGCAGTGGCAGTGGGACGTTTTGCCTCAGGCTGCGAAATGTCTCAGGCAGCTGCTGCCTGGTAAATTGCATCCATCTTTGTAATTATTAACTTTAGGAGGAATTTGAAAACCTTCTTTTCCCAGGCATTTGGTGACTGAAGGATACTGTTCCTGGCAACCCTGAGCTTGCTGGATGAAATAATGTTTTTAACTCTGTTTTCACAATGTTTCCAACTGTACTGTTTTGAGATGTTTTCATTGCAATTGTTTTGGAATGCTTTAACTGTTTGCAGGATGCTTTTAAACATTACTATTGCTTATTAATTACATTTATATCCTGCTATTCCTCCCAAAGGAGCCTGTGGTAGCATTTTATGTTATTTTTTAAAGTGAGTGTTTGCTGCCCTGGGCTCCTTTGGGAGAAAGGGTGGAATAATAATAATAATAATAATAATAATAATAATAATAATAATTTGTAAGCCAAGGACTTACGGTGCCATTTCCGAGGCATAAAGGCAATTTTACCCTGAAACACCCAAATGCCATTGTGCTCAAAAATGTTTTCCAAGAAGGTGTGGTTTATGGATGTACACAGGACCAGCCCAAGATGTTTTGCCACCTGGGGTGAATCATAAAAGCAAGCAGCCCTTTCATGTCTCATTCCACCAAAAAAACAGCATGACTTTGTCCCATTCCTAGCTATAAAGGTAAAGGTAAAGGGACCCCTGACCATTAGGTCCAGTCATGGCCGACTCTGGGGTTGCAGCACTCATCTCGCTTTATTGGCTGAGGGAGCCGGTGTACAGCTTCCAGGTCATGTGGCCAGCATGACTAAGCCGCTTCTGGCGAACCAGAGCAGCGCACGGAAATGCCGTTTACCTTCCCACCGGAGCGGTACCTATTTATCTACTTGCACTTTGATGTGCTTTCAAACTGCTAGGTTGACAGGAGCAGGGACCGAGCAACGGGAGCTCACCCAGTCGCAGGGATTTGAACTGCCGACCTTCTGATTGGCATGTCCTAGGCCCTGTGGTTTAACCCACAGCGCCACCAGCGTCCTAGCTATAGAGCACAATAAACCTTCAAAATTCAGGGCAACAATCGGAAATAACCCCTGTATCCCAATCAACCACAACTTGGGCATAATGCCTGCATTATAAAGTCCACATGTATGATGTCACTTATGAGCCCTCACTGAAGCTGTTTGCAGGATGCAGGGCTAGGCTGGGTGTGAGAGGAGCTGTGAGGCCTACACTCAGCCACTGGGCCAGACACAGCACCATCCCCAGCCTCCTCTGAGCCTCCACGCTGCCCACCCAACTTTCATTGGCTACGGCAGTCACCACTGCTGTCAGCCAGAGCAAGGCACACGTTGCTTCCACCTTGGGTCACACTCAGCAACACTGCGCAAGAGCAGCCACATCTTATACCTGCTTTGTCTGAAGGGAGTCCCACTGAGGTCAGTCAGGGATAGTCCACTCGAAGTAAATAATGGGGCATTTTTACTAGAGAGGAAGGAAGAAGAAGGAGAAGGAGAGAGAAGAAGGGGAAAGAAATGGGGATAGGAAAAGAGAAAGAAAGAAAGAAAAGGGAGGAAAGAGAAAAGAAAGACAAAAAAGGGAAAAGAAGAATAGAGGGGAATAGAAGAGGGAAAAGGGGGAGGGAGGGATTGAGAAAAGAAAGGAGGAGGAAGGAAGGAGAAGAAGAAAGAGAAGAAAGAAAAATCTAGCTGGCAAAAAAGTACCTATTTCCAAGCATCCTGGGGAAAGTGAGGCTTCCTTCCACCATATGCTAGGGGTTTTTGTGAGGGAGGGAGGCTAATCTGTTTTCCACCCACTCAAGCTCTATGGCCAAACAGGATCACAGTTTATAGACCGTGAAATGTTAAAATTGGCCCTAAAGACTGCTGCTGGGTGGGGGGAGGTGAGCAAACTCACCCAGGAGGGATCCTTATAAAAAGAGTGGTGGGGACTAGACGGCTCCCCCTCTCTCAGTGTCCATGAAAGTGGCCTGTTATCATGCTGCACTTTTAAACTCGGAAAGTTTATGGCCTGCCGGGCAAATTAAGGACCAGACAGGAGTATGCCAGCATACATGGAAGCCTGGCTGGGAAGAACCTTGGCAGGCTCGGCTTTGTCAAAGAGACCCATTCATTACAGCCCTAGGATATGGAGCCGGCAATGATATATAGACTATAAATTTCCGCCCTGCCCACCCACTCTGCTCTTCTTCAAGCCCCCACAGTTCAGGCCACCCACATTCTTCAAGGACTGGGGGAAGGAAAAGAGAGAGAAAGGAGAAAGGGGTCCTGCATCAGGAGGAGTGAACTGGGAGGGAGGGAGGGCAGGAGATGTCAAACGAGCCCAGATCTCTTTGAGCCAGGATCTCTCCCACGCACAATAAGGTGGAGCATCAAAGAACTGCCTCCATGCTCTCAGTCTGCAGATGTCAATCAGCCCAGTCGGGACAGGAGGAATGGAAGTGAGCTAGGACCCTGATCCAAATCTGCCACCCCTCCCATTCTGCCACTGAAGTTCCCGCCTCACCTTGGCTCATTATAGAGTCAGCTCTGGGAGTACAAATGCCACAAACCAACGTTCCCTCCAGATATTTTGAACTACAACTCCCATCAGCCCCAGCCACCACAGTCCAAAACATCTGGAGGGCGCCAGGTTGGGGAAGGCTGCCATAAATGACTGTGCTCAAGAGTAAAGCAGAAACACTTTTAGCCATGGGTGCAACTACTGCCCCTTTTGCTTCCAACTCAGGCTGTGGACACACAGCAGGTTAAAGTTGATTCAGTGCATCCCAGGTAGATATAGAAGCAGCATCTGGAGCGCCAAACTTCATGCTGTACTTGCTTCTAGAATCCAACAAACAATATTTCTGTATTTTATGCTTCTGTGTTCACATTGCTGTCAGCAGAACGGGGGAGGGTCATTATTACTGTTGCTATATTTGTATTATCTATGTTTTGCTATTTCTTTCTACATGTGCACTAGAAACTTGCATTATATTCCACTATAGTTCCAGATGTGCCTTTTATGCCTTGTGAAAGCTCAAATATAATGTGGAACTTAACAGTCAGGGGAAAGTCCTGAAAATGAAATACTGTATACTGCTGTGTGAAGGCAGCCAAAATCGGATATTTGCGAACAACATGCGCCTTAGTGCTCTGGTGTGCACTACTACCACAACTCTCAAAAGATAGCAATTAGATTTACAGCTGCTATCAAAGTTACTTATCTGCAGGTAGTGACACAAGCTAGGTGTGGCTGCTCATCAAGCCATAACCAGGGTGCCAGGAGGAAATAACACTTCAAAATAAAAAGAGGCATCTCCCACTGATCAAAGTGTATAGGTCAATTAATGTCATTCAGGGAGTGATTTATTTATTTTTTAGAGAAGGAGGAGCCAGATTGCTCACCATAAACTTTTCCATTGTTCTCTTAGAATGACGATGGCGCCCACCTGAGAGGTGCTGGAGCTGAGTTCTGGTGAGCAGTGGCTGGGGGGGGGGAAGCCCTGTTTCCTGGTCCTTCAGATATCCAGGTGCCAGATCTTTCATGGCTTTAAAGGTAAAAAATGAGAACTTTGGATTGTTCTCAGGAATGAAGGGGCAGCCAGTGAAGATAGTATAAAAGTGGAGATTTATGTCCCCCAAATTCTGTACCAGTTAAGAACCTTGCTGCAACATTATGAGCTAGCTGATGTTTCTGAACACCCTTCAGAGGCAGTGATAAACAGAGCGTGTCACAGTGATCCAATCTCAATGTAACTAATGCATAATAACATAAAAAGAACCTGGCTGGATGGGTCAATGTCCCATCTAGTGCAGTAACCTGTTCTCACAATGGTCAACCAGATGCCCATATAGGAAGCCACAAAGCAGAACCTGAATGCAACAGCAGCAATCTCCCCTCTTGTGATTTCCAGCAACTGACAGTCTACCGGCCTTATGGCTTTATCATCCGACTATGGAGGCAGAGCATAGCCATCACCACTAGAAGCCATTGATAGTCTTATCCTATGTGAATTTGTCCATGCCGTTTTGCCACCTGAGACAAGCAAGAAAATGGACACACAGAAACACCCCGAAAATTATGGAAAGTGAGATTGTTAAGGGGGCTGGAAACCATTGCTCTGTGAGGGGTAACTGTCTGCCAGGACTAGATCACTAAAACTCTTCCAGCTAGGGGAGATAAGGGGGGGGGAGTGCCAGGAGACAGAGGCAGCCACACAGCTGGGTGAAGAGCAGCTATGGTAACAGGAAAGTACTGCTGCTAAGGGGGTGCAATTAAGGGGGAGCACCATGAGAGGAGCCGCAAAATGGCTGCCACCTTTCTGGAGCTTCCAGTAGGAAGCAAAGATGCTGCTGAAGAGCTGCTGCTCCAAGGGGGCACAAAATGGCAAGGAAAAACACAAAAATCTAGCTGCCAAGCTGCTATAATGCCCACATACACACCACAACAGGACTAACAGGACTCTCTCGCCTCCAGTCAATCCTCTCACACACTAGACCTGATCAACAGGATGAGGGCAGCAGAGAGGAAACAAAGTTTGGAGAAAAATGAGAAAAGGGGTATTTTTTCTCTTAATGAGGAAAACACAGAGAAGAGTTGTTCTTCTCCTTTCACTCTTGCCTTCCTTCTCTTGCTTCTCTGCAGCCCCACCAGCAATGAGCAGTGGCAGGAGCAGAAACAGCCATGGCTGGCAGGCAGGCAGGCAGGCCAACCCCTCACCTGGCTCTGTGACGCATAGGCCACCCACTGAAAATGCAACCACAAGATCAAGGAGGACGCCTGTCTCTACCAGCCCTGCCCTCCACCAGCAGTCAGTGGCATGGACCTGCTCCTACCTGCCTGGAGCCACCACCAAGCGGGGCTGCTTTCTGGGAGGAGAAGAAAGCCACCAGGTGAGTTGCCATCAGGTGGGATTGCATCACTCTTCACACACATACCCTCCCCGTCCCTCACATTTGCCACTGAAATTGTGCCCAGGCCAGGAGAAAGAGGAGGCATCACCTCTGTGTCCAAGCATGTAGGAGACAAGAGGTGGGTGGGGCACCCAAATCCAAGTCTTCTGTGCACATGCACGCACATGCATAGACACCCTGAGTGCTGCTTGAGGAGACCTGCCTCAACAAAGCTCATGGTAGTGCAGGCCCTATCTCTAATGGGAGAAAATGCTATAATTTAGCTTTGCATTGTGTGAAGAAGCACTTTGTTTTGTCTGCCCTGAACATGTCAACATTCAGCTCTACCATCTATAATTACGTACATGTCAATATCATGTCCCACACCTCCATGTTTGCCTTTCCGCTAAACTCAGCTGCCCAAAATGTTGCAACCATTCCTCTTGCAGAAGTTTCTCCATCCCTTTGATCATTTTGGTTGCCTGCTTCTGAAGCTTCTCCAGTTCTACAGCATTCTTTTTGAGGCAGCGCAACCATAACTGTAATGGGCACGGTGCCCTAAGAGATACAGTGAACCCAAGCAGCTGATATTGTTCTGTGGCTCCTCCCAAGCTCTTATTTATTGGCTGTAGGGTGGCAAGTACACCACAGAGTTTGCACCTGCTTGTCTGTTCCTGGTGCGTCAATCCAAGAAACCGATCACTCTTTGCAGCAAGTAGAGGTTCCCTGGAATTCCTCTTTTGCATCACCTGCTGCAGGAAAAGCTTCAGGGCCACAAGAGAAACTTCAGCAAAGGGAGGTGTAGTCCAGCCTGCCACGCACCAGGATGCTCCTGAAAGCTGCTTGCCTGCTCCTCTCCTGCCTCTTGCTCTGCTCAGCAGATCAGTATCAGCAGGAGGCAGAGAGAATCATGACGACATCACCTGTGATAGATGGGTAAGACCACACTTCCTTCCTATGCCTTCTGGGGGAAGGGCCATGCAGAAGATCTCATGGTCAATCCAAGCAGGGCTGGGGAAGGATCCTGCCTGAAACCCTGGGAGAACTGTTGCCAGTCAGGGTGGACAGAACTGAGCTAAATGGACCAATGGCCTGACTCAGGAGACGGTAGCTTCCTATGTTCCTAATTAGGGTTCAAGGCAGGCTCAGCATGTGGCCAGAGGGGTCATTTAGGCCTCAGGAAAGGTACACCCTGAGGTGAGACACTTCAGGCTGCCCTTTGGACAATGGTGGGTTCCTCCAGATCTTCAGTTGTGGAGAGGTTCTCCATGGGGTCCCGAGCCTTTTACTCCAAAGAGGTCTTCCCAGAGTCTGGATCAGATGGGATACTGTCACCAACCCTCTTTGCATTTTCAAGGGCCTTTTGAAACATCACAGAAGGGCTGGTTCACACATTGTCCTCCAGAAATACCTTGTTGTAAAAGCAGTAACCCTGTGGAAGGAAGGATGCAGAAGGTGCCTGAACTGGGAAGGTCCAGAAGGGATTGACTCCCAGGCTTTTAGGGCACTGACCTGGAGGTTTGGGCTTAATAGCAGCTGTAGAAGCTGTTCTCCAAGTTAATCATTAGCAGGCAAATGGGCAAATTACTGCCCTTTGGTGCCATTCAAACCTGTCATTCTCTCTGGAATAAGAACAATAAGTACAGCTAGGTGGCCTTGCAATTGTGAAATTAAGAGCTCTTGCCTCCCTGCCAGGCCAAGCCCTCTGAGATATTGGCACATCTCAGAGGCCTCAGCCTGCTGCTTTCTGATTCCAAAAATTCTGCCATATAGGACACAGTGCCAGGGAATGTGGTGGTGGTGGTGTTTAAAAGTGACTTAGGTAAAGGAGCATCTGAGCATATGCAGGGCAACTCTCCCATCTTGAGAATATCCAGTTTGGGTACTACCATATCTATTGAGAGAAAGCTCTAAATGGCTACTAGACACGCTGGTTTTGGTCTTCTTCCAATGTCAGAGCAATATGCCTCAGTCAACCAGTTGTCAGGGTTTACAAGTAGGGAGAGTCCTGTTACCTTTGGCCCTGCATATAATTTCCAAAGCATGGCCATTTATGTCATTATTATGACCTAATCACGATGTCTGTAAAAACTGGGCTGGCCCATTGCCAGTTTGCTGCAAAAGTCAAAACAAACCAAGAACATGAGAAGAGCCATAAAACTGAATGAGATCAAAGGCCCGTTTAAGTCCTACTATTCTCACAGTTGCCAATCAAATGCCTTTAAGAAGGCTGCAAGCAGGACCTGAGTACAAAAGCGATCTCCCCATTTGTGATTCCCAGAACCTGGTATTCAGAGGCATTATGCCTCTGAGAGTGGAGGTAAAACGCCGCTTTCAGGGTCAATGGCCATTGCAAGCCTTATCCGCCATGAATTGGTCTAATCCTCTTCTAAAGCTGCCCAAGTTGGTGGCCATCACTGTGTATTCCAGGGAGTGAATTCCATAGCTTAGCAAGACACTTTCTTCACAGAAACTGAATGGTGTGGCTGCTGAGTCTTATTTCCGCTCTAGTGACTGGATAGTGCTTGCCTGAAGACAGCAGGCTAGTTGCAGGGGGAGGCAGGGAGAGAGACAAGCTGAGTAACATACAAAACTCTGTCCTCCAAAGGGGGTAATAGAGTGGCAAGGGTGGGAGGCTTAGGAGGAACAGCCAGGGGACTGCTGCTGCTGCTGCTGTCCCCCAAAAGCACATTCACCGCCTCAAGAATAATGCAAACTGTAGTTTACCCCTCACAGAGTTATAGTTGCTAGTTTCCTTAACAAACTACAATTCACACGATTCTTTTTTTGGGGGGGGCGGACATACTTTAAATGCAGGGTGTTATGTACAGCCGTCACCTCAACGTTAAGTGGTTTGTGGGTGGTTAACATGGGTTTTGCCGTTTTGTCATGGTGTGCATGTGTGAAATGGCCTTTTGGGCCATCTCAGGCATTCAGGATCATCTCTTGAGAGTGCTACTGAAGTCAAGTGGATCTATCACTCTTTCCATTCCCTTTGCCGAAGTATTTCCATTAAAGCTTGCAGGGTCGATTTCCATGTCCTTGTTCAAAGGAATCCCATGAATGATTGACTTAGAGTTACTGTCTTTCTTTTCCTCCTCCTGTAGAAATTGAATTTTAGCATGTTCTCTTTCTCTGTGTGCCCTTTTAAAGCCATCAGAAGATGTACACCTCCTAATGGCTGTAGAAAAAACTAATGAGCGCATTACCCTGTCATTAAGGCTGCTGTCCTACAAATATTTACTAGAGAGTAAGCTCCATTAAACACAGTAGGACTTACTTCCACATAGTAATGGTGAACAAGCTTCATTCAATTTGCATTCACAGGCAAACTCACCTTATTTGCACTTTTGGAAACAGTATGAGAACTAAAACTCACCCTTCAAAATTTGCCTTTATCCAAATTTTGTTACACAGTCAACAGCCACATAATGTGAACAAAAATGCATACAAATGTATGCATATAAGTGCATATAATAGTGAAAATCACATTCCAAAATGCACTGTGTTACAGAAATTTGTGTAAGGCAAAATAGCGTGTTAAAATGTGTAGGGAGCAGGGAGAAATTCACACAAAAATACTGAGGTATTTTCAAGAGAACTTAAAGAGATAAGAAAAAAAGTTTCAAACTCATGTGGAAATGTAGCAAACTGAACTTAAGTTTGGAAAAGTGGGAAACTGAAAGAAACCAAAATTGGCATATTTGCCCATCCCTACTTCCAAGTCAGCATGCATAGGATTATGCTGTGAATATCATTTTCAGAACACAAAACACAGCTGGAAAGTTAATAGCAAGTCCTATTTTCACAAAGGGCTGGACAGAGTAACAGACTGGAAAGTGGAAATGTCTATCTTAGTCATTTATTTTCCTTTTTGAGGGTAGATGGTAACAGGAAAATAAAAGTCATATACAATGACTCACAAGCTCTTTTCTTTTTTATTCCTTCCTAGGAAGTTGAGCTTAGGACTGTTTCCAAAGTTGAAAAAGTTCATTTATATATAAGCTTCATCCTACCGTTAGGCAAAGTGAGGTGGCTGCCTCAGGCAGCAGCAGGTGTTGAGGTACAAGGGTAGCAGTCCTCTGGCTGTTCCTACTAAGCCTCCCACCCTTGCCGCTCTATTCCCACTATTGGAGGATAGAGTTTTGTATGCTAGACAGCCTGTCTCTCTCCCTGTATCCACCTCCAACTAGCCTGCTGTCTTCAAGTGAGCACTATCCAGTCACCAGAGCAGAAATAAGACTCAGCAGCCATACCATTCCGTGGAGTAGATGGGGCAGGAGTAAGCAGATGTCTTGTGAAGTTATGGAATTCACTCTAGAATACATTTCTTGGCCAAACCATCCTTCAAGTGGAATAACCCAAAGTTTAGGATTGTGTTGACAGCAATATGCAGGTATCACACAGCTATGTTTCTCCTTTTACACCTGCAGGTGTGGCAGCAGATGTGCTCGCTTTATGTCTGGCCTGAATAATGGACTGGTTGAGAGCCAATACATGAAAATTAAGGCAGATAAAACTAAGGCATGTTTAGTGGGTGGTTCCCTGGACCACATGGGTAGAATGCTGGTTGCACTGAGTGGGGTTACCCACTCTCTGGAAGAGCAGGTGCATAGTTTGGGGGTATGCATTGGATCCACTCCTATCATTTGAGGCTCAGGGGGCCTTGATGGTGCCTTCTATCAGCCTTGGCTGGTAGCCTAGCCATGCCCTTCTCTGGACAAAGGCAGCCTAAGTTGTGCAGTGCTGGGCCTGCTGACTTATTGTTATTTTACCTTCTCCTGTTCTAGGCACAATGACTTACCTTGGCAGTTGCTGAAAAAATTCAACAACCAGCTGTCTCTGAAGTCTGCAAATCTGACCACCCTGAATGACACTCACACGAACATCCCAAAGCTGCGTCTTGGACACGTGGGAGCACAGGTACAAACAGTGGGGAAGAGACAGAAAAATAGAACAGGTGAAATGTGCACTTCTGTCAAACCATTTGGTTATTCGGACACTTTGCAAGTTTCCAACCCCTGCAGGTTATTTTTCAGAGAAAAATATTTGGTAATGCATTTGTGTTTCCCCATGTGCCACAATATCACATCAGTACAGCAAGTATACCACTAAGTGGCTAGCTTAATGCTACGTTGGTTGTGTTCAGGTTCTTTCCCAGCTGCCAGGTGGCACAGGTGGCACTGTGGTCTAAAATACTGAGTCTCTTGGGCTTGCTAATCATGAGGTCAGTAGTTTGAATCCACACAACGGGGTGAGCTCCCTTTGCTTTGTCCCAGCTTCTGCCAACCTAGCAATTTGAAAGCATACCAGTGCAAGTAGATAAATAGGTACTCCTATGGTGGGAAGGTAAACAACGTTTCCGTGCGCTCTGGTACTCATCTTGGCCCTCCGTGCCCCAGTAGAGCTTTAGTCATACTGGCCACTGACAGGAGCTCGTCCTACACTTGAGTAGGACCCTGGCAGAGACACATGCCCAACTGGCATGTTCCCTCCCTCCTGGTCGATCATTCGGGAGCTTCAAAAGCTTTCTTCAGCCTGAACATCACAGCGACTGATGCCAACAGACACACTTAGGGATCCACAGAGTCCTCGCAGCTTGCATGACAGACCTTAGCAACTCAGCATTTATTTACATATAAAAACACACGGAGCACTGCAACATGGCTCCCTCTCTCTCTAGCATCAGATAGCAAAGAGAAAAAGAACAAAGGACAATAGTCCCACATCACGGAACACAGTAACACAAACATCCTGTCTCCGTCACTTCCCACTTTGTGGAGTCAAAACATATACCATCATGTGATAGACAACATGACTGCAATCACGGAGCAGGAATTCTAACAGCCACATGACCTGGAAAGCTGTCTGTGGACAAATGCCAACTCTCTCAGCCTGAAGCGAGATGAGCACCGCAACCCCATAGTCGCCTTTGACTGGACTTAACCATCCAGGGGTCCTTTACTTTTACCTTTAGTGTATGAAAGACCCATTCTGTGGAAGATGAAACTCCACTATATGCTCACTTTCTTACCACAAACAGCACACAGAACTTCCTGTCCCTACACTCAATGCAAAACCATATGTGGACTAAGCAATTGGAGCAAGCATTGTCTTGTCTTTTTTTTTTTTATAATAATTTTTATTACATTTTTTACAGAAATAACAGAACAATCAAAGAATAAAAAGAAAAGACAAGAAGAAAGGAAATAAAAAAGAAAAGAAACACAACCACTTCAATGACTTATTTCAAATTTCCATTGGACTTCCCCCGTCCCCCGCACAATGCATTCTTAACAATAAATTTATCAGCAAATTATACCCTTATTTCGTGTATTTCTTTATATTTTCAATTGCAATTTAGATTTAAATCTCTTGGTCACCATATACTCTAAAAATATACCATAATATCGTTTTTACCCATTTAAATCTTGGTTCTTTCATAAATCTTATCAAATTTCTTAAATATTCAAGTTTCATTACTGGAGCTAAGTTCCCAATCATACGACATCTTATGTTTCATATAACTTATAATACTTTTGCAAATAGTCTTTAAATTTTTTCCAGTCCTCCTCCATTGCTTCTTCTCCCAAGTCCCGGATCCTTGCAGTCATCTCGGCTAGTTCCATGTAGTTCATCAGTTGCGAGTGCCAGTCCTCCAGTGTGGGCAAATCTTGGATCTTCCAATGCTTGGCGATAAGAATTCTTGCTGCTGTTGTAGCGTACATAAAAAAGGTTCTATCCTTTTTAAGCACCTTCTGGCCGACAATGCCCAGAAGGAAGGCCTCTGGTTTCTTGGGAAAGGTGTACTTAAACACCTTTTTTAACTCATTATAGATCATTTCCCAGAAGGCCTTCAGTCTTGGGCAAGTCCACCAGAGGTGAAAGAATGTCCCCTCAGCTTCCTTGCATTTCCAACATTTGTTATCGGACAAATGGTAAATCTTAGCTAGCTTAACCGGGGTCATGTACCACCTGTATACCATCTTCATAATGTTTTCTTTCAAAGCATTACATGCAGTAAATTTCATACCGGTGGTCCATAACCTTTCCCAGTCTTCAGACATAATATTATAACCAATGTCCTGGGCCCATTTTATCATTGCTGATTTAACTGTCTCATCCTGAGTATTCCATTTAAGCAGCAAGTTATACATTCTCGATAATAACTTGGTCTTTGGTTCAAGCAATTCTGTCTCAAGTTTCGATTTTTCCACCTGGAAACCTGTTTTTTTATCTAACTTAAAAACCTCATTAATTTGGGCATAATGCAGCCAATTTTGCACCTTATCCTTTAGTTTTTCAAAGCTCTGCAGTCTCCAATTACCTCCAATATTTTCTATTATTTCCCAATATTTCGGCCAGTATGCCTCCATATTGGTTGTTTTCCGAGCTTTGGCCTCTATTGGTGAAATCCACCTCGGAGTTTTACTCTCCAATAAGTCTTTATATTTTTTCCAGACCATATATATTGCTTTTCTGACAATATGGTTTTTAAACATTCCATATGATTTACCCTTGTCATACCACAAATACGCATGCCAACCTAACGAATTGTTAAAGCCTTCCAGATCTAGGACATCAGTGTTTTCTAGTAAAATCCAATCTTTCATCCAGCAGAAGGCCGCCGCTTCATAATATAACCTTAAGTCCGGCAGGGCAAACCCCCCTCTCTCTTTTGCATCAGTTAATATTTTGAACTTTATTCGGGGCTTTTTGCCCTGCCAGACAAACCTAGAAATATCCTTCTGCCACTTTCCAAAACATTCCACTCTGTCCACAATCTGCAGGGCCTGAAACAAAAACAACATCTTTGGCAAAACGTTCATCTTTATAGCTGCAATTCGGCCTAACAAGGATAATTTCAGTCTTGACCAAATTTCTAAATCTTTTTTAACTTCTAGCCAACATTTCTCATAATTGTCTTTAAATAAATTCAAATTCTTAGAAGACAAGTTCACCCCCAGGTATTTCACTTTTTTAACAATGTTTAGTTCTGTCTCTTTCTGAAACCCTTCTGTTTCCATAGCCGTCAGATTTTTCCCTAACACCTTAGTTTTTTGCTTGTTCAGCTTAAAACCCGCCACCCGACCAAATTTCTGGATCAGATCCAAAACTCTTTTTGTACTGGGTTCTGGCTCCTGTAGTGTTAAAACCAGATCATCTGCAAATGCTTTCAGTTTATATTGTTTCGCTCCGACCCGTATTCCTTGTACCTGCCGATCCTCCCTTATCATGTTCAGCAAAACTTCCAGGACCGAAATAAACAATAAAGGGGATAGGGGGCACCCCTGGCGTGTTCCTTTTTCAATATGAAGTTCTTCTGTCACCACATTGTTCACTATCAACTTAGCTTTTTGTTCAGAATAGATTGCCTCTATTCCCTTCTCAAACCCCCTTCCCACTCCCATCCCTTCCAAGTTTTTCTTCATAAATTTCCAAGAAATATTGTCAAAGGCCTTCTCCGCATCAATAAAAATTAACACTGCTTTGGTGTTAATATTTGTTTGTAAAAGTTCCAGAATATCGATAATATTCCTGGTGTTGTCAAACAAATGTCTACCTGGGAGAAAGCCTGCTTGGTCCTTATGGATTACTTCATTTAATACTTTTTTAAATCTGTTAGCCAAAACATCCGCAAATATTTTGTAATCCACGTTTAGGAGTGAGATGGGGCGGTAGTTCTTAAGTTGAGTCTTTTCAGTTTCCACTTTAGGTATCAGTGTGATGAATGCTTCTTTCCACGTATCCGGTGCCTTCCCTCCCCCCATAATCTGGTTACAAACCTCCTCTAGTGGTTGTATCAAATAGTCTTTTAACGTCCTATAATACTTGGAGGTGAGTCCATCCGGTCCTGGAGATTTGCCCAACTGCATATTCTGAATGGCATCCTCAATTTCCTGTTGTGTTATTTTGCAATTCAAGATTGATCTCTTCTCTTGGGATAGTTCTGGAAGGCCATTTTCTTTCAAAAATTGTTCTATCTCGGCTCCATCCTCGGATCCTTGTGTGTATAGTTTTTTGAAATATTTCTGGAAGCACTTTCTAATTTCTCCGGGTTTCTGGATGTTCTTTCCTTCAACTTCTAGATTGGTAACATAATTTAATTTTTGTCTCTTTTTCAACTGCCAAGCTAGCAGTTTCCCACATTTATTTGCCGACTCAAATGATCTTTGTTTCATTTGTTTAATTCTCCATTCCACTTCTTGGTTGATCAGTTGCGCATATTGTGACTGGTGGAATTTAATTTCTCTTAGAGTCTCTTTTGATTTTGGATTCAATCTTAATTTTTTCTCACCGTCTCTTATCTTCTCCAATATCTTGTCTTTTTTACCATTCCAGAGTTTTTTCTTAATCGTATTCTGTTGTATCAGAAACCCTCTCATAACAGCTTTACTCGCGTCCCAGATTGTTCTTTTTTCCACCGAGGTATTTAAGTTGATTTCAAAATAGTCCTTTAAAGCTTTTTGGGCCTTCTTTACAATCTCTTGATCTCTTAGCAGGTTGTCATTCATTTTCCATCTGAAGGAATCGGCAGTAGTAAATCTCATTTCCATTTTCAAAGCGTTATGGTCGGAGCAAGTCTTTGGGCAGATTTCTATTTTTGTAGTCTTAGGTGCCAGCCCTCTAGTTGTCCAAATTTGGTCGATTCTTGTCCATGACAGGTGGGCTTCAGAAAAGAAAGTTCCTTCTTTACCTAGGGGGTTTCTCGTCCTCCATAGATCAATTAAATCCATATTGTCAGTTAGTTCAAAGAAAGTTTTTGGTAGTCTTCCATCTTTAGTCAAGTTCTGATTCTGTGACTTATCCATCAAAGTAGAGACAACCCCATTCATATCTCCCATCATAATGATGTTAGAATAGTCCAGATAGTCCAATAATGTCTCATGCAGCTTCTTATAAAATTCTGATTTCCCCTCATTTGGTGCATAAATTCCCAATATCAAAACTTTTTCTCCTTGGGTCGAAATTTCAATAGCCAGGATTCTTCCTTGTTCATCTTTAAACAAAAATTTTGGTGAAAGATTCTCTTTGGCGTAAATCACCACGCCTCTCTTCTTTACTCTGTCTGATGAGATAAATTCTTGGCCTAATCTTTTATTTGTTAACACCTTCCTGTGTAGCCTGGTCACATGTGTTTCTTGCAAACAAATTATATCCAAATTCTCTTTCTTTAAAATATGGAAGATCCTTTTGCGTTTTTCAGGGGAATTCGCGCCATTAATGTTCCAACTATACAGCTGCAGAGACATCTTGTGTCAATCTGTTGTTACTCTTGTTGGGTATCTTCTTTTTTGTCCGAATCCGAGGGTGGTAACTCTTTTCCTAACTCTGGTGGTGGCCAAATAGCTGCCGCTCCTTTCTGTAAGTCTTCTCCGTGGTCGTGTAGAAACTTCTGGCTATCCTCTTTCGTTTTGATTTTTATCTTCTTTCCTTTGTATTTAAACGAAAGACCTTGTGGAAACTCCCACCTGTAAGGTATTCCGTTACCTCTCAAAAGTCCAGCTAGATCCGTATAGTTAGCTCTTAGATCCAGTAATTGTTTAGGAATATCCTTGTAAATTTGTGCTCTTCTGTCCTGGATCACAAGTGCTTTGTTGAAGTGTAAATCAAGTAGCTTGTCTCTCTCCTGTTTAGTCCTTAAAATAATCAAACAGTCTCTAGGCCTGTCCTTCCCGGCAACTCTTCCCAATCTAAATGCAGTCGTTATTTTGAAGTCTGTATCTTGATTTATACCCCAGAATTTGGAAAATTCTGCCGTTAAGAAACCAGTCAAATCCTCTTTCTCAATCTCTGGGATAGAGCGTAATCTCAAATTATTTTCCCTGTTTCGCAATTCCACCAAAGACAGGTAGGCCTGCTGGTCCGTAATATGTTTGTGGAGCGGCCTTACCTCTCCTTTCAGTTCCTCCACTCCTTTGGCTGCAGCCTCTGCTTTCCCAATCGCAGCCTCCGCCAATTTTCGATTTTCAGATGTTACGTCGTTTAGATTACCAATATCTTGTGAGTGTTTAGCCACCTGTTCTGAAAGTTTGGTAATTGAGGATGTGGCTAAGTCAATTTTTGCAGTTTGATCATCCACTTTTTTATTCAAAATTGCGAATTGTTGTAGCATTTCCTCTAGCAAAGTGTTAGATCCTCCAGATGCCATATCCTCGCCTGTTAATTGTTCAGCTTCTTCAGCTGGAGTTGTTGGCGAGGGTGCAGTCTGTAAAACAGCAGGGACCGAAGATCTACGTCCCTGAGAAAACAGGGTTGTTTGTGTCAGTTTGCCTTTCCCTGCCTTCGACGCAGCTCTTGTTTTCACTCTGTCACTCATTCCACACCTGTCTTGGGATTCAAGGTCAAACTGTCAAAAGTTTCATGAGAAAGACAGGCCTTGGAGTAAACAACCAAACCGCAGAGAGACAAAGCAAAGTTGGTTCCCAGAAAGTTGTAAATCCCAAACTCCACTAGAGGGAGTGATGTTACAGTTCAGGAAAGAAGAAACAAAGTTTCAGTCGCCATTAAAGTTCCTTCAGTTAAGTAAATTAACAATAATCCTTGGAAAAGACCTTTTCCCTCTGGCAGAGCTCTCACAATGTTGCCACAAGTTTCTTAAAAGGTGCAAAATACAGTTGTTTAATTGTATCCAACAGTAATGCCTCTAAATATCCATTTCAGGTTGTAAATGTATCCGCAAAGTAGCCTTTTGTCCCGCTGCAAGTCCGGAGACTGGGGGTTTTAAAGTCTTTAAAGTTTTTAAAGGTCTAGCAGAGGAGAAAGTCCCCAAATAAGGTACAGAAAAAACAAGAAAATAAGAGTAACTTGCCTCCTTCAATTTCCGACTTCTCTGGACGTATGATGTCTCTCACTTTAAAACCTCTCTGTGCTGCTTCCAGCTTGTCAGATCTTTGCCTTTGATCACTAAGCATCGTCGGGAGACGGACTTCCTTTTTCTCGTCTCCCGCTTTCAGCCGAATTCATAAATTTGTAATCCAATTTCGAGTAAGTCTTACTCACGAGTAGTTGATTTGTAATCCAATGTAGAAGGAAGAAAGGTCGGCGCTCATCAGTAACAGCCGCGCGGCTTCACTCCCGCAGAAAGAGCGATGAATCCACAGCACCGCTTCCCCTCCGCGCTTCCGGAACCCCTTACGGGGTCCCTTCTTCGTTTCGGGGGTCGCTCTTGGTGCCCGCCGGATCCCACGGCCACGAGCTCACTCTGCTCGTGGTTTTTCTTAGTGGGTCGTCGCTTTGCCGCAGCGAACGACCCTTTCCTGCGGAGCCCCTCTTCGCAGCGCAAAGAGGACCGCCATTACTTGCTTCGCGCCGCCTCCGGAAGTCCGCAAGCATTGTCTTGTCAAGATTCTACAGACTGGTTCTCCCTCACCAGAAGTTATAATGTTTGCTGATGTTCCATGGCATCCCAGCAGCTCATTCCATGGTGGGAGTGTGTGTGTGCATGAAAGAGGCAGTTTTCCTAGCCCTTGGAAACCTTCCTTTTTGCTTTCCTCTCTCCTTGCTCAGTTCTGGGCTGCCTATGTGCCCTGTGACACCCAGAACAAAGATGCTGTCAAGAGAACCTTAGAGCAGATTGACGTCATCCATCGCATGTGTCACCACTACCCGGAGGACTTTGAGTGTGTCACTAGCAGTGCAGGTAAGAGAGGAAAACAACCTAGACAAGAGAGCTTCTCCCAGGCTGGAGATGGGTAGCCGAGGATGGGAACACATTCATTCAGCCTGACCTGCAACAATTCAACACAGGGCAAGACCTTGACAAAAGTGAGAAGTCCCAGGGCAGGGAGGCTGGCTGCTGCCCCATTCCTATTTGTGATGGAGCAGGAAGGCCAGTGGGGCTGCTGGATTCAATTGAATACAAGCTACCATTCATAGTAGGGACAATTTCAGCAGGTGCCACATTCCCCATGGTTGTGCTTTGGTGGTGGGAGAATCATAGAATCACAGAATTGCAGCGTTGGAAGAGGCCCATAGGGTCATCTAGTCCAACCTCTGCAAAGGATTCTCCCTGAGGAACCTCCTGCCAATAGAGATTCATCAGGTGTGCTATGTACCAACTTTTAAATGGCTGCTGAAAACTATGCAGGCAATTAAGCGTACATTCCCAATAATGGTCTATTGATTTTTTCCCCCGTTTTTATTTTTGCTTTTAACTTGCTTTTAACTTTTTATGATGTTATTGACTGGTTTTATGTTTTTATATTGTTGTATACTGCTGTGATATATTTTAATGATGCAGCTGTATATAATTTTTTAATAAATAAAGCAAGAATCACAGCTTAAGAATTTCTGACAGATGGCTATCCAACCTCTGTTTAAAAACCTCCTGCAAAGGAGAGTCCACCACCTTCCAAGGTAGTCCATTCAGCTGCCAAATAGCTCTCACCATCAAAAGAGTCTTCCTCATGTTTCGTCAGAGTCTCCTTTCTTGTACTTCAAATCCATTGGTTTGGGTTCTACCCTCTGGAGCAGCAGAAAACAAGATTGCTCCATCTTCCATGCAACAGCCCTTCAGGTATTTGAAGATGTCTATCATGTCACCTCTTAGTCTCCTTTTTCCCCAGGCTAAACATACCCAGCTCCTTCAGCCATTCCTCATATGGTTTGCTTTCCAGACCCTTGATCATCTTGGTCACCCTTCTCTGCACACATTCCAGCTTGGCAATGTCCTTCTTAAACTGTGGTGCCCAGGACTGGACACAGAAGCAGCCCCTGCCAAAATTCTCCCTACTATAGAAGAGATTATATTCCCATTGGATCCCACAATGGGTTACTTGGTGATAATGGGCTGATTTAGAGTGCCTCCACCTCCCACACCTGTCCTGACCCCACCCTCTGCAGATTCCTCATATCTTGTTTCGTGTTAGAAGCCCACAGGAGATGTTTCCCTTGCAGGTATCCAGAATGCTTTCACCAATGGACGAGTGGCCAGTCTGATTGGCGTGGAGGGTGGGCACTCGATAGACAGCAGCATGGCCGTCCTGCGCACCTTCTACCAGCTAGGGGTGCGCTACATGACCCTCACCCACAGCTGCAACACACCCTGGTAAGGCTGCCTTTGCTAGAGGCTTGCTTTGTGCCTGGTCTCACCAGGGCGTAGTCTGCTTTCAATATCAGGGCCCAGCTCCAGAGCACTGGGCAAGTGTGTCTGAGCAAACACAGAATGCAGTTCCTTTATTTATTTATCAGAATATTTATATACCACTATTCATAGAAATACAGTTGTACCTAGGCTCCCGAATGCCTTGGGAGTCAAACATTCTGGCTCCCGAAGTGAGTGTTCCGGTTTTCGAACGTTCTTTTGGAAGCCGAACGTCCAATGGGGCTTCCACAGCTTCCGATTGGCTGCAGGGATCTTCCTGCAGCCAATCAGAAGCCACGCTTTGGTTTCCGAACGTTTCAGAAGTTAAACAGACTTCCAGAATGGATTCTGGTCAACTTCCGCGGTACGACTGTATATCAAAGCGATTTACAACATTACATTACATTACATTACATTACATTACATTGTAATGCAATAAAATAATTATTGGACTAAAGGCTAAACATAGCCTTTCTCCTGCTCTGTGTTTCTGTTTTAGTCTTGTGGTTTAGTGGAGATGTTTTGGGTGAATGTAATTTTATTTGAAGACAGAAAGGGGATATTTGGGATTATGCACCTATCTACATGCATCCCTTATGCACATGCGTAAAAGATAGTGTGTATTAACCAAAACTTTTATAACATTCGGCAGGGCTGATAACTGGCTTGTGGACACCCCGGAGGAGGAACCAGTTCACAATGGCTTGACTGAATTTGGGAAGGTGAGTGGAAGCTCTCTAGCAAGTTTTGATGGAAATATATGACATTCCTCAGTCAGACTCTTGGTCTGAGTCTGTTTTCTCAGCCCTGCTGGGAGATGCTAGGGATTGGACCTTCTGCATTCAAAGCAGATGTTCTGCCACTGAGCTGTGGTCCTTCCTGTTTGCTCAGGTTCAGCTCCCAATGTGACAATTGTATGAGCCCCTGTCACACTTTAGCAAGCTGCTACCACCACCACCCGCAAATAGCCTGATTTAGCTAAGGATAGGAAGAAAGTGGATATGCTTTGAGTGATATCATCATCATAGAACCACAGAACTGGAGAGTTGTAAAGGATGCCAACAATAATCAAGGCCAATTCAGGAATCGGAGGTAAAGAATCCCTGACCACCCAATCTCTGTTTGAAAATTTCTTCTGAGGCAATCTACTCCCCTGTTGGGCAGTGGCTCCTCCTCCTCCTCCTCCTCCTCCTCCTCCTCCTCCTCCTCTTCTTCTTCTTCTTCTTCTTCACCACCTGTCCTTCACCATCAGATCCCAGGGTAGGGTGCAACAATTTAAAATTCAGGATTAAAAAGTTAAAACAGGCTACATTAACAAGAATAGAGTGGGCCCTAAAAATGCACACCTCAGTTGTCAAAGATGTAAGTCTTCAGCATTTGCTGAAAGCTGCATAGTAAGCCAGACACAGCTCCATGGAGAAGAAATTCCACAACTTTGCGCAGTGGTTCCCAATTAGCTAATTACTTAGGACCCCCTATTTTTCCAAAGCCATGGACCCTCTACTTTTGAAAATTTTGATAACAGGTATGGTAGTTACCTGTGCAAAGCAATTTTTTTTGAAGAAAATGTGAGGTGGCCCCTAATAAGCAAAGGATTTTAGGTAGGGTTGCCATATTTCAAAAAGTAAAATTCCTGACACCCGCAAAGTTGTTCACCTTTCTTTTCAGAAACCCACCAAAATTGTTAAGCTTTTTTGGGGGGAACCTTTCCCCCCAAAATAGTGATTTTAAGCTTAACAATCTACTCAGTGAGCGTCTATCTCTTGGTAAGTGACACTTCAAAGGGTTTGTCCTCACATACTGTAGCTGCTTGTTAAACTCCCCTCTCCTCTTGATCATAAAACTTCGGGAAATACAAAGAGACCCACTGGTTACTCTGCACCCAATTTCTCTCTCTCTCTCCACCCCTTGCCCTGTTTTTCCTCCCTCAAAGCGCTTGGTCAGGGAGATGAACCGTCTGGGAATGATGGTGGATTTGGCTCACGTCTCTGTGAAGACAATGAAAGATGCTTTGAATGTCTCCAGAGCACCTGTGATATTCAGCCACTCTTCAGCCTATGCCATCTGCAAACACCGGCGCAATGTGCCAGATGATGTCCTCCGCGAAGTGGTGAGAAAGACTATGATGTGTGTTGCAAGGTAACCTGTGTCATCCTGGTTCCAACTGTTTTGGGGTATAGTTACAATTCCCATGAGCTCCTGCCCAAAGAACTAATGCCCGAGCTTGCCTTTTTCCTCCTCCCGCCCCCACCCCACAGTGCCTTTTCCTTTTGTGTCATGACTCTTAGACAGCAAAAAATGGGTGGTAGTTGTAGTCCTAAATATCTGGAGGATACCAGGGTGGTGCAGACTGCTATAAAGTGACCTCGTACCAGAGATGTGAGTAGGGCAAGACTTAAGGATATGAGGCAGCACCAAGGTCCCCATGGCAGCCATTTTGTGTTATGCCACACCACTCAATGGCCGCCATTTTTGTGACTCCCGACTTTCTCTCAAAATTCCAACTGTATCCACTGGTCCAAATAGGTTAGCAGTCCCTGGGTTAAATAATAGCAGCAGCAAACTTACACACATAATACTGCTGAAATGGGGAGGGGGGCAACCTTGGGGCAATTAGGGGTGGATTTTTGTTCCATTTGGTTAGAATGACTGAATTCCAAGCCCAGGAATTTGTTTTTTCCTTTCCAGAAGTAATTCCTGGGCCTGGGCTTCCTTAATTCTAAGTGGCCTGTATTTTGCGCATGGCTCTGCTTGGTGGATCTTGGAGGTTCTCATAAAAAACATCACCCCCAAAGTGGATCCCACAAAGCATAAGCCTGCCCAGTCCTGTCTTAGAGTGCCAGCTTCTTCCCAGGAACCTGCTTTCTCTGAAATGGCTCCCCTGCCTCCCTTCTACAGAACAAGACCCGTGGCCTTGTGATGGTGAACTTCTACAACACCTATGTGTCCTGTAGCTCCAAAGCCAACCTTACACAGGTTGCAGGTGAGGCAGAGAGGGTGGGGGGAGGGCGCACCTGAGGAGGGGTGGAGTGGGAGGGATCAAAGCACACAAAAGCAGTGAGGGTGTTGACCTCCCAGACTTCTTGCCCACAGACCACATGGACTACGTAAAGCGTGTTGCTGGACCAGAGGCAGTTGGCTTTGGAGGAGACTATGATGGTGTTCCCAGGTATCAGAGGAAGGGGGGGAGGAGATAGAAGGGTATATCAGATACCCCAGATATGTCCGTTTTTGAGTCTGTCAGGCTGGCCTGGGCCAAATCAATCCAAAGCCTGGCCGTAGTAGATATTCATGCCTCACCCATCAGAGTTCACTTGACCACTTGCAGACCATAAGTAACTGACTAGTCACACACACACACACACACACACACACCGCAAGTTAATTTTAAAATGTACTCAGCCCCCTTTTTGTTACAGTGATGCTTGTGGAGTGACACAATGGTCCCAGATATTGAAGGTCCACATTTTGCATAATTATAGATCACAGAATTGGAAGGTCTCTCAAAGATCATGTAGCCCAATCCCATCAGTGATCCACTCATTTTATTACAGTGTACAATTGTCATTATGGATTTATTATTTTTCAACTCTGTCTCTTTTGTATTTCATCTCATTTTCTTGTATTGTACACCACTTTGGCTGTGAGATGATTTATAAATAGAGAGAATAAAATAAGGGCGCTTGGGAGCATGAAGGCTGCAATGGTTGCATGTCTATTACTGTATATGCATATGTGGCTCCACCAAAACTATCTCAAAGATACAACCCAAGAGCCAAGGGGTTCCCAGAGGTGTCTCTTGTTGGCTTCTTGAACCCTAAGCAAGGGTATACAGCCAATCAAGGTGCATGAGCCATCAAAGAGAAGCTACTGAGCTGACCCTTCTAGATGCAGCCCCATCTTGAAGCTTCCCTTCTGTTGGGGTAAAATGAGGAGATTTTGCCGGGTGCGGGGAACTCTTAACTCTCATCTCTTGGATTTGTTCCGGCATTCTTTGGCCCACACAGTGTCCCAGATGGTTTGGAAAATGTCTCCAAATACCCAGACTTAGTTGCAGAGCTGCTGAGGAGGAACTGGACTGAGAAGGAAGTGAGAGACGCCCTGACCAACAACCTGCTGCGGGTCTTTGAGAGAGTGGAGCAGGTGAGACTGCCAAGACCAGCAAGGCTCTGTCTGCAGAAGTGTTGGGAGGGGGACACAGAGAGCCTCAGATAATGCTTTGCACTGCTAGGACTGTTCCCCTCTTGGCCCTGTCTCTTCCCTTATTTATGCTAACCCCCTGCCCAAGACATTTTGTTATCTGAAGATGGCTCACACCCCATCAATTCCACGCACAGCAGTCCACCAGAATGGCAGCTGGATCTTTGAGACCAGCAGGGAGACACTGCAAGGGGAGAAAGACCTGGAATCTTGGAAAGCCACTGACAGTCAGTGTTGACAATACTGAGTTAGATGGACCAATGAATCTGATGCAGTATATGGCTCCTTCCTTTGCATGCAAGACCATCCCATTTCAGAATCGCTTTATTTGTAAAAAGTGGTACAGCATCTGCCTGGCAGGCAGAAGGTCCCAGGTTCAATCCCTAGTAGGGCTGGGAAGGACTCCCTGCCTGAAACGCTGGAAAGTGCTGCCAGTCAGTGTAGACAGTCCTAGACCAAATGGACTAATGGTCTGACTCAGTATAAGGCAACGTGCAACTGGATGAATATAATGCTAGTCTTGCTGACAGTAGACCCACTGAATAGCTCAGGTTTATTGATTTTGGTTGATGTATTGTGAGTAGGGCAAAGGTTGACTGCCACCCTAACTGAACTTTCTTTCCCACTAGGTGCGGGATGCAATGGCCCGTGAAAAAATAGTTCCTGATGATGGACCCATCGACTTTAAGAACTTGGAGGGGACATGCCGAACAGACTATGGGTACCCTAGCAATGGGAACCATCCCAAACTGCTGCCTGCTGTGCTCACGCTCCCTGTCCTCCTCGTGTTGTGCTGGTAGAAGCTCCAGCACCTCCCTTGTCTTGGTGACCTCATGGATTCTGATTGGTTGAAAGTTCACACCAGAGTTCAGGCTCTTGCTGCATCCCTCCTACCACAAACCAGGCTGCACCCTTGCCCAAACGCTTTAGGAAATTCAACTGAACTATCGATGAATGTGTTTCCAGCTGTTCCCCTCTGTCTGGTAGCTTTGGCCCCAGTTCCTCCACCCCCAGTAACTGAAAAGCAAAGGGCACCATGCCCATCAAACCCATGGCAACCAAGCTGGACTCACCAGCCTAACAGACCTTGCAAAGTGTGGCTTCCAAGAACACCGAGGACCAAGTTACCTATCAGTCAGTCCAGCAAATAAACAAGAGGCCATCACAACAGCTACCCTACCTTTGTATGTCCTTTATAGGACACAGGTCCTGCTTGCAGGCTTCCCTTAGGCACCTGGAGCTGTAGTTCAACGGTAGGACATCTTGCTTTGCATGCGGAAGGTCCCAGGTTCAATCCCCAACATCCCCAGGTAGGACTGGGAGAGAACTCTGTCCAGTGGCGTAGCGTGGGGGTGCAGGGGGGCCGGCCGCACCGGGCGCAACATCTGGGGGTTAGGGTTAGGGGGCGCAAATCCACGGGTTAGGGGGCGCAAATTACTTGCCCTGCCCCGGGTGCTGACAACCCACGCTACGCCACTGACTCTGTCTGATATCCTGGAAAGCTGCTGCCAGTCAGTGTGGGCAATACTGAGCTAGATGGGCCAGTGGTTTGACAGCTTCCTATGCCCTATGGCTGGCCGCTGAGCAAACAGGCTGCTGGACTGGACTGCACTGGACTGGACTGCTTTGGCCTGATCCAGCAGAGCTCTTCTGACATTCTTGCGTCCTCTCCCAACTGTCCAGCAAGACGTTTCCTCCTTTCTGGAGTCATTCATGAGCAACCTTTACTCCAGCACACTCCTGCTCTTTCCCCTTCTATCCTCACTGGGCTTAAGTACTGGTGGGGGACCCCCTCACATGTTCTGTATTGCAGTAGTGCCAAGCACACTCCTAGGTCTAAGTAAAAGTTTAACTGCTGTTCAAAGGAGACCAGCTGCCTTTCTCTTTGGAGTCGAATGCATGAACATGGCAAGAGGGACCTCTTCCACCAGCGGAGAAGAGGATCCTTTTTGAAATCTGTTGCTGTGGAGCTCCAGGCAAGGCCGGGGAGGTCATGGCTGCCTCTGACTACAGCCGAGAGGCCCAGGTGACCACCTTCCCCTTCTTGCCAGCCTCGTAGCTTGCGCAAGGGCCCCACAGAGCTGCCAAGCGCCATCCGGGCAGGTGCTGCTGTCTCGCAGCCTCCGTCCAAGCACTCCTCATTAGCCAATTAATTAGCTTATCAAGCAGCTCATTAGCAGCTTCCGGTGGCATTTCAAGAACAGCCTGTCTTTGGACGCGGAGGCGGTGATGGGCACCTGCACAAACAGACCTGGGAAGGGATTCAGCCTGCCTGCTTGCGTTTGCTGGCTGGCTGTGGCACAGGGGCTCTGTGTAGGAGAGGATCAGCACCGGGGCAGCAGGTGGAGGCCGTTTCCTGCATAGCCCTGCTACCCAGCAGAGAGGAGGCAAGCTAGGAAGACACAGGCAGGCACACACATGAGATCTAGGTCTGCCTTACAGTGCAGAAAAGATATCAAAACTGAAACTGGGCCAAAGCTGCCCTGTAGAGCCCGGCATCCACCTGTAAGCCTCTGCACTTTAGACCACAGCTCCAACAGCCACTAACCTTTTTTTTTTTTTTATGGCCACTATTATAACCTTGGCATGCCACTGAATACCAGTTGCTGGGGGCACAACAGCACGAGAGGAAGGACCACAGCTGAGCTGTAGAGCCTCTGCCTTGCACACAGAAGGTCCCAGGTTCAATCCAGGTATGGCTAGGGAAAACGCCTGCCTGAAACCATGGAGAGCCACAGCCAATCAGTGAAGGCCACAGCCCTTTAAGCAGTCAGTCAGGACCCGCAGGCTATACCAGGTGGCTTGCAGCATGTCTGGATAAGGCCGAAAGAACACTACATGTGGCGTCTAGGTTAGGGCACATTCGTCTGATGACACACACCTTTTATAGATTTCCATGGGTGCTACAACATGACAGGAGAAAAGCATGAGCCATTTTTAAGAACGTACCAGTACATATTTCTGGCCAAGCACATGCCCCACCACCCTACATCTATGCTTCTAGAGAGGAAGCTCTGTACGGAACAGGGGCACTCTGTTCACTTTTGAATCTACTTCTATGGCTTTCTGGACTCCTCCCAGAATGCAAACCTGGGGGGGTTTTCAACAGCTTCTCAGCCTTTTGACTAAAAATTAAGTGTAACAACCACTGCATTTCATTTGGTAGCAATGCTAAAGCATACTGCTCTGTGAATTGCTATTTTAGGATTAATAATGTGCATTAAATCAAATGTGAATATTTGACAGCGGGTCCCATGTTGCAGGTTGTGAGTCAGAGGTAGGACTTGGGTCTGGATAGTTGAAGACCACGGGTGTGGACAATACTGAGCTAGATGGACCAATAGTATGAAGCATCTCCCTAGGACTCTATGTAGGGTTAACCTGAGACTCACTTTTAAATGAAGGGCCCTCTGTGTGCTGAAGAAGCCCAGCCAATTGCTTAAGAAAGAGCTGAATGGTGGGATCACAATTCTGCAGACAAGCAGGGGGGTGGGGAGCGAGAAGCAGAAGCTTCTTTTTTAAAATGAGTAAGGAATGAACTCTGGGTTTGATGCAGACTACAACTGTGATTATTATTGCTATTTTTATTCCACTTTTCAGACAGTTGCCATTTCCCAAGGCAGACTAAAAATAAAAAAATGAGAGGAGAGTAGGGGAAAGGTAGATGAGGGGGATGCTATTTTAAAGCCAGAGAAATAAGCTGCATAAGATGGCATTTGTGGTCTGAAAAGGGCCAGGCTGATCTCCCCTTGTTGGTGCTGGTCCTTGAATAGCAATTGCTAGCTCTTGTTCCTTTAGCAGATGGCGGATGGGGCCAGAGCATCCTCTCTCCTTGCTTCTACAGTCCCAGAGTGACAGGCAATGGGAGCAGAGAGTGGGGAGGCCAGCTCCTTGCATCTGCTCATTCTCTGGCCAATGGATGGGGCCAGGTTGGTCTCTTATTTGCCCCGTTTCTGAACCACTATTTTGACAATCTGACCAGGCAGTGCCCAAGAATGGGATGTGATCAGATACCAGCCTCACAAAGTGGCACAAGGCTGGCTTGGGGAGGGTGGCGTGAGTATCCCCCTGCCTCAAGGAAAATGTGCCCAGGCCATTCACCCTGGAAGCTCCCCCCCCCCATGCCTCTGCTGGAGCTAAAGCACATCTAAAGCTGGGCTAAGCAAGAAGCAGCGCCGTTCCTTAGGGGAGGTAGCCCTCTTGTGGCAAACCTGTTTAATGCAGAACCACACAGAATTTGAGGGAGCAACACAGAGTTTACCAACCTTTTTGGACCGGGGGAGGGACACAACACCAGAAAGAACTGTCGGGAGCCATGCTGTGTTTCGGAAGCTGCAAATTCAATTCCATGCCCTCAGCTCAGACACCAATTCTCAGCCATAAGAGCTAGGACAGCAGTTGCTGCTCTTTCATCATGTTGCAGTTGGCATGGCCACCTATTGGCAGACATGTAAGCTGCCCTGTGGCAACAATTTTTTAAAAAAATGAAATAGGAAGGATTGGGCCTCCTGATTAATTGAACATGGTAGGCGGACACTGTGGATACGAATCAAACTTGGATCTCGTTCAAAAGGAGCAGCTTTGGGGCCACAGCAGGGAAGGAGGGACGACGACAGGGCAGGAGACCCTTCTGAGCACCTGGGGCTCTCAGTCAGTGCCTAATCTGGCTGACCATTGCCACCAAGCTTTCCTCTATGTATGATCTCCAAGGGCAGGATTATCCACTCATTGTCCCAGCCTGCTCCAAGAGTGTAGAAACCTATGTAAACCTAACTGCACCTACTGATTTCCAGAGATTGTTGGCATCTGCCTGCCTTGAGACTGAGAGACAATGGAGTGTACTTCCAGGGGTGAATTAAAATCACTGCATTAACAGTACTGAAGTGACCTCCCTGGGGTGCAGGCCTGGCCAGTGCCTATGGAGGTACTGGGCTGCCTATAAGACCCCCCTCTCGGCCTCACTGATGTGGTCCAAAGGAAAGCAGAGCAATACCTTTGGCACCCGCTTGACTGCAGGAGTTGCCAAAAGGTAGTGTACAAGGCATCATCTAACCATCGTACAGACTTCACTCCAGATTTGTGTAGGGTAGCCATTTCTTCCCTCGAAGACACCTTGCAAGGCAGCAGAGTTCTCCTTCTCCTAGATTGGGTACCTTCCCAGGTTGACAAATCTCATCTGCCTCACTTCCCTCTACAACACATGCAGAAACCACCTTCTTGATCACTGGACCCACTATTGATCTCATCCTCCCAGTGGAGCCTGTCTTTGCATGCAGGGGAAGTTCCTCACTTACTGAGAGTTTGAGACTCATTGGATACCCTCGCCTGGTTTAGCTGCCCAGTTGAAGCCGTTCCCATGGCGTGACCGCTGTTGCATGTTGACTGCTTCTAAGAATCCCAGGTGAGAGTTGAGTGCAGAGTGGGGACCAAAGGTGGACAAACTACCCCCAAAGGAGCATGATGTGTGTGTTCCCCTGGTGGTACTACCCCTTCGCTAAAACCCCATACACCCCGATTTCCGGAGTGTAATTTATTTAAAACAGCATTAAAGAAACAACAGCATACGCTTTAATATTTTTTTAAACTCGAGGTGGAGGAAGGCAAAACAGAGCAGTGTTTTTCCCAAGAAGGAGCTGGGAGGATGTGGCACTCCATAACCCCTTTCCAACAAGCCTTTCACAATGAAAACACGCCCTCTGTTCCCACACCACACCCCACAAAGTGCGGCTTAGAAGAACAGGAACAGCACAAGCATAAAGGCCAAGCCCTTCAGAGACAGAATGGCGGGAGGAGAGAGACCTCATTTTAAATACCAGCAGCAAAGTGGAACAGCGTGGTTTCTTACAGGAGACCAAAGAGGTTCTTGCTCTCTTGACATCGGCTCTGGCAGAAAGATCAAAGCAACACCATTGAAGACAAGAACCTAATCCTGCTAAGCCCCACCATTTCCACCCAGAGTATTAGGAGGTCCCAAGTCTTGTGGAAAGGGGAGGAAAAGAGAGTGAGAGCGCAGGGGGAAGAGCTGCTCTGGAACCAAGAGGCAAACTTCTCCAATATGACAATTCAGGGGGAAAGACCCAAGCATCTCTGTACATGAGGGTTCCCCTTCCAGAAGTTTGAGGAAAGGTACATGTTGGACAAGGGTGAACTGAAATGCAGAACACAAGCAAAGAGTTCTTAAGAGGGCCGGCAGAAGAATCAGAGAGTGTAGAATCAGCAAATGAATCTATCTCTCTCTGTGTGTAATGGAGGGAGAGAATAAAGGAACATTAGTTTCAAAGGTCACTTAATGGTATGGAAATCCAAAATGGTGTGTAAACAGACAGGCGGGGGAGGGGAGAAAGGTACACATCCATTCTCTCTACAAGCTCACTTTGTAGCACAATTCCAATTCCAATTTCCTCAAGTCATCCCCTAAAACAGCCTTCCCTGACTTAGTGCTCTCCAGATGCTTTTGACCACAACTCCCATCAGATGTAGAAGCTGGGGTTTATGGGAGTTGTAGTCCAAAGATCTGGAGGGCAGGTCAGGGAGGCTGCCCTAAGCCAAGGAAGTGACTGATATTAGGAGAAACAAACAGCACACCTGCCTCCACACACCAGACACAGGTTCCAGTTATAAAGGTTTTAAGTCTTGCAAGGGCTCTGCCTGAATCATTTCTAAGAGCTATATGCTCCTGTTCCTTTCATCCAGTGACTTTCAGGCACAAGAGGATGAGGGGAAGTGTGGGCTGAAAAAAAGAAGTTGGTGTTTTTTGGGGGGTGGGGAGGAGAACCATTCCAATAAATTTGCCTCCCAATCACACCATCCCAGCCAAGCCTAGGCAAGTTCATGCACAGGTGCTTGCTGCTGCCACTATCTTTAGAGAGTAAATTGCCATCACCATGAGAGGATTTAAAGTTCATTGCTGAACACAGCAGGCCTGGAGGAGTCGAGGGACCAGTCTTCCTTCCGATCACCATAGGACGGGGTGGCCTGGGGCCTCCCGTAGGAAGTCCACAAATCATATTTGAACAAGGCAGAAGCAAGTCCATTAGGGGGAGTAGAGAGGGTTAATTCCGCAGGGCAGCCAACCTGGACAGGAACACGGGAGAAATAGAAAATGAAAAAATAAGGCTTTTTTTAAGGTACAGAAAAAAGCTTGATTTTTAGTTTTGACCATGGGGTATAGCCAAAAAATATTACAGCTCTCGTTCAGTGTTGCCTTCTTTCCACATCAGAGAAGATTCTGCAGCCACAGAGCATGCTCAGTGCTTGTCAGGCTATTTCTGGAGACTGTCCCTTAGGGTTGTTCACCCTTAAGTTTTCTTTCTTTCTTTAATTTTGCATTAAAAATTAATTTTATAAAGTTTTTAAAAAATACTTTTGAAAACCTCTTGGCTCCCCAAAACCAGCTGATACCATGGATGGGTGGTCCTGTTTTGGGGAGAGAAGAGTGATGCTACTTGCTACCAGGATATGGCAACCTATAGATATTTTAAAAGCTGCCAGGGCCTGGGTCTCTGTCGTTGGCTGAGAAGCAGGAATTTGAATCCTACAAAATGATTATGGGCATGTTTGGGTGGCAACGAACCTTCGCGATAGCTGGTCCTCCTGGGAACGCACCGAGCTCTCTCCCACTGCCGAGGCCCCCTCAGGCAGCTGGTTCAGCTGATCCATGACTTCCAGGCCGTTCTCCTCAGCAATTTGTACTATCAGACTGTCAACTTGCTCCTGGGGTGTGGTCAGTGTAGTGGCTGAGCTCATGGAGTCTTCCATCACCTGTGGGGATCACAAAACAGATCCTTAGCAAGGAGGGAGGAAACAGAACACAAGAATATGTCCGGTGCAGTCCCAACAAACGGGCCTGCTTCTCAGTGGCAATTATTCCTCTTGCTGTCCCACACGTGTCCAGCACAAAACACCCCCTTCTTCCAGATCTCCCTGCAGCAGGAAGGTGCTACTGCTGTCCCCCACTGATGAACATCTGGTGGTGGCTCAGATGTTCGTTGCTAAACACTGGAAGTAATGTATAACAACAGAGGCATGGTTCAACACTGTCTGGGAGATAGTCCTGTTTGAACATCCTACACAACACAGACAAGTGACAAGAAGTGAAGTGAAGAAAGATCAGTTTGAACAATTGTGGTTCTTATTTTTTCCTCTTTATCAATATGGACTTAAAATTCTCAGGCCCTCCCAATATCCACACATCGCTTTGGAGGGGCTCTGCTGATGCCTAGTTATCACACAAAACTGTTAACGACTCTTTCAAGATAATTTAATTGTTTGCTGTGAGCTAGTCAGTACTAAGTATTGGATAATCTGCAGCTGGATTCTATGATGTTTACTTGAAGTTTCTCTATTTGTTTTCTCGAGATCAATAAAAATTACATATGAATAAAAAAGGGAAGGTGCTACTGGCGTCCACCAATAAGCCCACCAATCTTTTCCTTTTCCCCTTGCAGTTTGCGGACAGAAAATGAAGGGGACTCTCTCTCCATTCCTACTGGAATTTGTAGAAGGGCGACAGCAGTAGTAAGGCCCTTATACAAGAAGCTTGCACTGAGAGCAGGGGAAACACACACACACAATCACTTCCTCTACACAGGCAGGGAAGAGTTGTGCACAACCAAACAGTGGGATAGCAGACCCAACACACTCCATACATGAAAAGGGCTGTTCATTTACATTCTGCACCTTCCTCCTGCCCTAGCCCACATCCAAGGGCCATCAGTAAAACATCTGATTTGCATGTAGAAGGGCCCAGGTTCAACCCCCAACATCTCCAGATAGAGCTGGGAGAGACTCCCTGTCTGAAACCCCTGGAGAGTTGCTGCTAGTCAGAGTAGACAATACTGAGATAGATGGACCAGTGGTCTGACTCAGTATAAGGCAGCTTCCTACATTCCAAACTCCAGACCAGAGCATACATACTGCTAAAAAAGAGTGTTTTACACACTTCCTACAGCAGAAATCTGAACTTCAACAGAACTTCACTATGTCTGGCAGTGAGGGGGTAGATGGAAGGAGAAGGAGTCATAGGCAAATGGGAGGGGGGGATGGGGACAGAACAGGTTTACTGAAATAAGGAGTTTTAAGGAGTCTTGCATCCCACCACCCATAGCATTACAGCACAGATGCCTTGTTCTCCCTGGACAGCAAACAGCCCTTACCGAAGTGTGAACATCCAAGTTCTGGACCTGCTGCTCAAACTTGTCCATCACAGCGGAGACCTTCTGCAAGTCCATAGAGCTGAGTGCTTTGTCCAAGGCCTTCGTCACCTGGGCCATGTTCTTAGTCACCTGCAGTAGAGAGTCGGAAAATGTATCATGCATTTAGGAAGCAGAAGCCCATCAGGGAATTGCCCAGAGAGCTGGAGCCAGGACTTGGAGGACTTAAATAAAGTGTGGGGAACTGCATCTAGTCCACAAGCCGCATTCTCCCCTTCTCCCACCCCATGAGCCAAATTTCACAGGTGGGCTGTCAATCACCTGGCATCACAATGATGTCAGGTGTCCTGTTCTGCCTGTACAGTTTAAAATCAAACTGTGCAGGCCAAAGCACCACCCTGTATTTTGCAAGTGTCATCAACCAGCTGATCAACAGCCTTTGCAAATGTGGTCCAGAGGACTGCTCAGCAGTGCCTGCAAACCCGCTTTCATTTCAGCTGCACTGCCTCTTTACCTGCTCCAGAGCAGATGGGCATGGCTTGGCTGAAGTGACCTCCATTAGCCAAACGGGTAGGGCTGGTAGGTATAATTAGGTTCACAGGCTGGAGGTTCTCCACCACTGATTTAAGAGTTATGTCCCTCAGAACAACAACGGCAGGAAAAGCCAGGGGGCAGAAAGTGTCAAATGAGCAGAGAATGAGGGTTTCAGAAGTATAAACACAACCAAGGTGGTTCTCAGCTGATAGACCTTAATGGCTGTTTCATCATTTTCAGTCTTGGAAGCCCAGACTCAAGGTCTAAAAGTCAAGAGGGGCCAGGATTGAGATGCTGGGGGGCAATAGAGAGCAGCAGAGAAAAAAATAGGCAGAGTGGAAAGGGGTAGAGTGGGTAAGAGGAACATTTTTTGGCCCCAAAGTAGCCCACAGGGCTCCAATGGAGCAAACCAGACTGACCAGTTCTGCTCACATATCAATATGGAATAAGGAAGAGTCAGCAACCCAGGGGTCAAATGAGCATGTTTGCCGACAACAATATGCCTAATATTATGGATTAAATTGCAGATTGGATCTCGGGCAGTAAGGCTGGAAAAGCACTCTTCCAGAGATCTTAGAAATCTGTTGCTAACCAAGACAGGCAACACCTGGCTGGATCAGTGGCTGTCGGTCCAACTGTAGCTCAGTTTTCATGTAATGGTACACCATAGCCTGAAATAATAAATTACTCTGCGTGCTGCTCAGTCATCCTGCCCAGTTCCTTCCCTGTGCCCCCTTTACAAAACCATGGAGCAGCTGGCTTAGTGTTACATACTAAGCGCTGCTGGTGATTTGTTTCTTGCCAGATAAATCACATGTGGAAGCTGAGGTTTGCTCTTGGCTTACCAGTCATGGTGTGTTTGGAGAGAAACAAGACACAAGCACTGGCTTGAACGTTAAACCACACAGCAGCCAGCTCAATGTTGTTTATTGCTAGGGAGGAGTGAAGCAAGTGCGACTGAGAGAGTGCATCAGTCTGTTGCTCGTTCCCAGTAAGCCATGGTTTGTTATTGACGAATGGTGAAGTGTGGACTTTTTCAGATGGACTGGAGTGGGGGAAGGTTATGGAATTATGAGAAACTGGCATAGGCACCGCCACAAAATGGCTGTGATTTAAATCATCTCGATGCAAATCAACCCACCTTGCCCAGCAATGCCTACGGTAAAAGATGTGATTTTTAAAAAAGCAATGAGAGGGGCAGGAGACCTTGGTGAGCACAAGGCAGGGGATTTTCACTGGGTGTCGTGAAGCTGTACACCATGTTGGTAAACATTATGTGCAAACATGGCCAATGTGAAAGGCAAGTCCTTGTAGCCTTAAGCAGCAGTGAAGAGGAAGCATCTACCAGGTTAGACTGTGGAGACTCAACACCAGTGCCAAAGTGCATCTTCTTACCCCCTTCATAGTCACTGCTGTCTGGACCTTAGAGGCCACCGCATCCACTCGGGAAGCCATACGGAGCCAGTTCAAGCCTTCGTTCTTCTTCCGAATGGCATTCTCTGCATAGACACGGGCACATTCCACATTCTTCTGTTGAAGGGCCTGGAGCAGAAGAAAAAAGATGCTCAGGGTGAATTCACCAGAATCAGAGCACTTGTATGGGGCTCTAAACGTGCTGCCAATCAGCCAGAAAACCTTTCAAGCCAGCTGCATCTTTACCTGCCCCACACCTGACAACATATATGTATGGCTTGGCCAAAACAAGAAGGTGGCCTTCAAACAGTGTCTCCCAACATTAACATTACATGGCACAGACTTGCTGGGCCCACCTTTTCCCTAAATAAGGACTGCCCCATGCCTCTCCATTTTTAGTGGTGCAACAATGTAGTGCCCACAGTGTAGAAAGGTCCTTACTTACAATCTGCACTAGACAAAGAAATCAGGAGTAAAGGAAGAGACAAGAAAATGGACAAACATGTTCAGGAATGGAGCTACTAAAGACAGAGACAGACAAGTAGATCAGTTATGGGGAAAGGTGAGGCTGTGCCAGAAATGGAACACAGCAAAAGACAGAGAGGATGGGCATACAAAAGAGAAACTAAGGGAGCCAAAACTTTGAACTGAGCAGAAAGACACAGGAAACACACAGCCTTAAAACAAAAACAATTAAAACAAGGATACGGAATCTGTGGCACTCCAGATGTTGTTGGACCCAACTCCCATTATCCCGAACCACTGACCATACTGACTGGGGCTGATAAGAGTTTGAATTGAACAAGATCTGGAGGGGCACTGGTTACTGATGTTCAAATGGGGAGCCACAGTGTGTAAGCAAAGCGGCTTAGAGAGAGCAGTAATGCTGCTATTGGAGTTTCTGATTGGAGAAGCAGTCAGCCTTTCAGGTACATCTGGCAGTTACTCTCATCACCAGCATTTATTTCCATTACCTTCTTGACTTTGGCTTGCTCGGTTTTGGAGTCCTTTTCTGCCTTCTTGGCAAGCTTCTCCAGCTGCTTGGCTGTAAACTAGAGAGAATGAGATGCTCAGTAGGTAGGCAGGCAGGCAGAAAAACATCTCCAGAGGAGGAGATAGCCACAGGGAAGAACTTGCTATTTGTACATTTCTAGTCACCATATCTCAAAAAGTATGTGCAAGACCTCAAAAGATGAAGAAAAGACAAGCCATATGTGGCTAAAGTAACTCCCCTATGATGAAAGGTTATAATATTTGGGGTGTTCTAGTTTACAAAAAAGAGCAGTAAAGCGCTGTGGGGGAAATATGGCAAAGGCGTGTAAAATTATGTATGTAAGAGGTGGGAAAAGAAGATCATGTTTTTCTTCTGTTCCTCTCACAATACTAGACCCAAGGTCATCCAAAGAATCTGAAAAGTGGAAAATTTAAAGCAGATGAAAGGGGGGGGGGATATTCACACATCACACAGTTCATCACTAGAACTGGCTACCACAAGAGATTGTACTGGCCACCAACTTGGATGACTTTAAAAGATGATTTGACAAATTCATGGAGAAACGGATAACAATGGCTACTAGTCATGAGGGTTATATCACTTCCAGTGAATAACTATTACTGGGGATCATGAACATGAGATGTCATTGTGTTCGTGTCCTACTTGGGGGCTTCTCAGAGGCATCTGGTTGGCTGCTGTGAGACAGGCATCTGGCCTGGTCCAGGAGGGCTCTTGTACAGAAACAGGAGGTAGAAATGGCCATTGTCTCCCTACTTTAGACCAATACATCATGAGTAATTTTTAAGTTGTGTGCATATTCAGAGTCCACAAATCTGAGGCCCACAAAGAAGCAATACCAACGGGTTGGCATACTGTAGAATATCAATAAATTTTACAAGACCGAATAGAAGCTACCAGCATTGAATGCACAATTGAGAGCTGTGGGAAAAGCTAGTCTGAGTCAGTGAAACTTCCCACTACTAGTGGTCCCCAGGAGCTGCCCATCCCAGAGTCTCATACACAACTACAAACTAGTAATCTGCCAGTCCAGAAAGTAGATGCTTTCTCTGTCCAAGAAAGACAATACTTCCTGACAGAAACCTAGGTGCCACCTACATAAGTTCACCATGAAAAAAGTGCATTTTTAAAATGGTGATTTAAAAAAAAAACAAATTGCACATACAGCTGCCTTGAAGACTGTTAGCCTCCTTGCAGACCATCCATTTGAAAGGCAAGGTATTAATCTTCAAAATAAATAAATTCTCTCTCAATAATTCAGCATCTGCACTGTGTACAGTATATTTTTTTTAAAAGAAATTTACATCCTTTTCTATACTTTGCTGCAGAATAGTTAATAGTTAAGCCCTGGCTGGCAACAAGAAACAGCATTTCATAGTGTCCAGCACTCACCTTTAACTGGAAGAGTGTATCTGTGAAGAGAAAGATGGCAATAGTTGGGTTTCAGAAAAAAGGTCTCAGAATGAAGGGTACTGACTGAAATTTCCACCAACCCAAACATTCCTTCTAGCCCAAAGAGGTCCAAACTGGGTACATTAAATACACCCTGTCCATAGAGCAACAAATATCCTTTGTGCTAAGCACTTTGTCTTTAGCAACTTTACATGAGGAATATGAAATACATTCATCTCTATACAATGAACTAGCTCCTACATTTTTTATATTTGCTGCTAAAAATCATTATGTTTTTCCAGTCCCACAGTTCCACAGGAGGAATCGTTGCACCTTGGAGCCCAACTTCTTGACCTGTCATGCATTTATAGCCTATATACTAATCATGTGACAATATATTAGTAAGCCAGTCTTTCAAAGTGCCACAGCACTTTCTCTCTCCAGAATTCAACACTCAACTTTAACCATGGCAATCATTTTCCTTTGTACTCTGGCCTCTCAAGCTGCCTAGAGGATAACTGCTAACTGGAGACTCCTGTTCTAACTCTGTGGTGAGGGGAAATCGATCAAACACTATGCTACCCAGGTAACTGGCTCATACACTGTGTCATCTGTCTGGCATCCAGGAACAGGAAGTGGCATACAAGAAATGAGGAAAATACATTACTGCTTGTTAAAGGATCCCCTTTTGAAGACTCTAAACACACAGTCTTATATGGCTCGCAAAAATGATTCTCTTGAAAGGACTGCCAGCCAGATGAGTGGCTAGAACAACCCAGTCAGATGGACAGGGTACATATAATAAAAATATTGATAAAATTATTATTATGAAAAGATCAGTTTCTGGCCAATGTAAACATGCCTCTCACAGGCATACATTTCTGTCCACAGGGCTCCATCCCTTGGGGCATATCATAATACCAATAGATATTTTCTAGTATGGGTTAGAAAATCACTGACTGACCCCCTGCCCTTAGGCAGGAACCTCTGTGCCACATATTTAAAACCTAGCCATTTGTGAGTGAAGTGCAGGAGTAATGAAAGTGGGCTATATCAAAGATCAAAGCCAAACATCTGACTCTGTCTCCCACAAAATCACAAGGCATATCCAATACACTATTTAGTCCAACCCTGTGACATACGACAGGATGGTCAGACTCGGCAATCTATGCAATCCATGAATTGTACTAAGTTGTACTAAATGACTAAAATTAAGTTAGCCTAAACAAACTCTGCAGGCAAAACAAACACCCCAGACATTTAATCAGAACAATTTGATGGGGAAGGGGAAGCATTCCTTCAAAATACCAAACACAGCAGATAGATTTTTGCCTGCATGTCAAGCAGCCACTTGCCTTTAGTTGAAGGAAGAAGAAAAAGAACCTCCCCTCCCCCCCCATGTGTGCTTCTTGACAGCCTTGTCTTAGGGGGGCAATAAGGTTGTCAACTTCCTTTTCTAGGAAGGCACTTGTGCCAGAAACTGAACAGGTGAACCTTTGCCTGACAAATGTGTGTGAGGCAGGAGCCTGGGGGCGGAGGGGAGAGAAAAAGTCAACAACTCTAACAGGCAGGCAGGAAGGCAGCCTGGAGAGATATCCCCACCCCAGATCCCTTCTAAACAACTCGAGAGAATTTACCTCCAGCTCACATGCACAAGGGGTGCGCACGCACACACACACACACACACACACTTTATGGGAGTCAAGGCCGGGGGCTGGGTGGGCGAATGCTAAAGTCATGTCTCGATGGCTTCATTGTTACACACTTCCCCACCCCAGGAACCCCACCCCTCTTTCACCTTCCCAGTTATCCCCACCCCACTGTAGGCAAGGCTCCAGTCCCAAAGTCCCCACACCCTGCATCAGGGTTGAATGTGAAATCGCTCCATCCCCCACCCACCCGAGGAAGAAGGGGAAAGAGCTGCCTTACCGTCCATTCTGAATTGAGTCCTCTGTCTACTCCCCTGACCAAAACTTCCGGGCTCCCTCCTCGCCCACTTCCGGGTTCTCTCCCCAGCCTCTTCCGCGTCGCCTCGAACGCGATCTCAGCCACGCCTCGCGAGACGACGGTCTATCACGACCGCCATCGTCTTTCTCACCGCGCCGCAGTCTCGCTCACCGGGTCCGTGCTGGCGCATGCGTAGACTTTAAAAAAAGTCACTCGTGGGCACGCCCAGCAAGACAAGGCTCGTAGGTGGCGGTTCCTATGGCAACGAGGGAGAAAGAAAACGAACATGATGAGATGCGGGGGAAAGCGCTTTTGCACAGCTTGGGAGTAATTTAAGCACGAAGCAGATATAAATCTTATTTGCATATCGATATGATTGTTTTTTACATATTGCTGTTGTTATTGTTGCGTATTATTTGACGGTGGTGATGATTCCCATCATCATCATCAAGATCAAGTATTTAGGGCTGTATATAGAAGAATTAGGATAAAAATAGTGTATTTAGGCCTGGACAAAAACTAGACTGGTTCCTACTCCAGAATGGCTTTCAAACTAACAAATATTTGACACATACAAAAGGAAGAGACAATGAAGGGGAGAAGAAAGGAAGCGAATTCAGTGTTCAGGCACCATTGTTTTCCAAATAAATATACATTGGCCTTGGATAGAGCCAGCACATTGTGCTTGGTCTGCCTCTTGAGAACGTTTCTGCTGGTTGTATGACTTTTAACTATGCTGCTGCAGCATAACTTTGGAGCATAATTGAGCGGCAGCAAAATTATCCCCATTCTACTGACTGGTGAAGATGAGGTTGTGTTGTATAGAGCACTGGTCTTCAACAGGTGAGGTTGGGTGGGATTCTCTACTGTGTGACAGCTTGACCCAAACTCCAAGGCTGTCTACCACCATGCAAATTTACTACTAATTACTACTACTATTAGAATTTAAAGAGCACCTTTCTTTTCAAGAAGAATATGGCCAACTGTCACTTGGGAGGAAGGATATTGGTAAACTGGTACATTTCCAGAGAAGGAGATAAAGATGGTAAGGTGTCTGGAGAACCAGTCTGATGAGAAAAGGTTGAGTTGGTTATGTTTAACTTGGAGAAGAGATGATTAAGAGGCAATATTCAGAGGCCATTGTCAAATTTTTGAAAGGCTAGCACAGGAGTCAGCAAACTTTTTCAGCAGGGGGCCAGTCCACTGTCCCTCAGACCTTGTGGGGGGGGGCAGACTATATTTTTTGGTGGGGGGTGAACAAATTCCTATGCCCCACAAATCCCCCAGAGATGCATTTTAAATAAAAGGACACATTCTACTCATGTAAAAACACACTGATTCCCGGACCGTCCGTGGGCCAGATTGAGAAGGCAATTGGACCTTAGTTGGCCTACCCATGGGCTAGCACATAGATGATGGAGCCTCTTTGTTTTCCATCACTCTAGCTAAACTTTAGAAAAAGCTTCTTGGCAGAATGACCTGTTTGATGGTACAAACAGTTTTGGAGGGTTCTTCATGGTCACCCACAATGGGAAAATAGGGGAGCTCCCTTACTCTGTCCTAATAGCACTTACCTATCATCACCAAGAGTCTTGCAACATCCAAACCATCCTAGTGCAAATTCCAAAAAAGTCAGAGCACTTTAGAAAAGTTAGAGCCCGTGTAGTGCAGTGAAGGGGATTTAGGTTTTGCCTATGGGAGATGCCTCCCAGCCATGATGAGAGTGGCTCAATATCTATTACTCTTCACTCTAACTTCTCCTGAGATGTTTTTGTCTGAGGATGTAAGGGGGGAAATCATTTGAATATGGTGAGAAGGATATAATAAAAATGGTGGTGGGAGAAAATATGCCAAACATTAATTAGCCCAAGAGAAAAAGAGGGCAGGAAAAAAAGAGGGAAACCTGTACTTTCTTACAGCACCCATACATTGCCACAGGTAAAGGGTCCTGAGGAGGATATCACAGGAGTCATTTCCTGAGCTGAATCAGCCCCCTCCTGCTGTGCATCTGGTGTGCTGCTTCTTTGATGATGATGGCGCTGGTTGGTACTGAGTCACAAAAGGACCCAGACAATGCAATCAAGGGTGGAGTAGTGCCAATGTCGGGGGAGCAAGGACTGTAGGCTCATCTATGGGGGGGTCTCACAGCAAACATGAAGATGTGGGAGGAGGTAAAATGCTCTTGTTCCTCTTTACAGAATGATGTCCAAGAAGGGTTCAGGTTAGTGCCAGGTAACAGTTGGCATGAGCAGAATGAGGTCAGGCCAGCCTAATGGCTTTGGCTTGTAAATGAAGTGGGTTGGGGGAGAAGAGTTGCTACTCCTTTTGTTTTGAGAGATGCCATTTTGGATGAGAGATTGAGGCAGCCTGGACACTACACAGGCAGCAGGATGTGTTGGTAGGAACCTGAGGTGGTAGAATGAATGGTACCACTTCAGGCTGCAAGTAGGTGATAACATTTGTGAAAGCCCCTCTGCAAGTAAGAACACAAACACATCAAGGAGAAAGGTTCTATCCCAATCTCCTTCCTGATCTGCCAATTTTTTATATGCAGGGACAGATTTTTTTTAATGTCAGGGACCATTCAGAAATGTAATTCCCCCACCTGCAGCAAAAAGTAGCACATTCCCTTCTATTACCCCATTACCACTTCATTCTGCTGCACATGTACAACCATCTTCAGGCTTTGGTCCTGGAAGCAAGTACTGCAGAAACTGGTGGAATTTCTTCTCAGTAAATATGCCAAGAATCAGGCACTTAGTTCAAAAGAACAGTCAGTCAGATAATGCTTGCCTCTTCCCCACCCTCATTTCTCTGTCCCTAATCCCATCCACTAACTAGCTGGATAAAAAATCCAACATCCCACAAGTTCTCATTTTTATTTTTTATTTCTAACACACCCTACATTTACAGCACAAGCTTTTCTCCAGAGAATCCTGGGACCTGTAGTTTTTAAAGGTTGCTATGAATTATTGCTCTGTGAGGCAAACACTACAGTTCCCCCCCCCAGGATTTGTTGGGGGAGGCTGCTTTAAATGTATGGTGTGGACGTGACCTAAGCATTTACATTCTGTTCTTCATTGGATATTTCAGTATCAGAGTGTGAGACAATTAAATAACTAATAATTCAATTCTACAGAAAAAAAGATATCAATATACATAAATTACAGAATCCATAAAAACAAGACCAATAAATAGGAAACAAATTAACAGCACTATCATAAAACAAACAAAGCTAAAGTTCAATGAGGACAATTAGAATGTCATGTTTGTAGAACCAGATCAGCTGGTCTTGCTTGATATGTTTGTTTTCTGAGTGGGAAACTACGGTAATTAGCATGGCTTCTGTGAAATTCTAGTAATTCCTATATTTGCATATATATGCATAAATCAGGACATGCAGATTTGTGTCCTAGTGCCTGTGCCCCTGTTCTTTTAAAGTACTGTATCTATGTAGCATGCCTCTGTACCTGTTTAGCACCACAGTTATTTGGGGGATGTTTTAGCCTGGAAGCACCCATGTTATTGATCCTTAACCTCTTTTGGATGTCTCTCTGTCTTGTTCATCTATTGGGTAATGCTTCTGTAATATCTGTAGCACAAAGAACCCTCTTGAAACATTGTAGGGGGTGGGGAATAAGTGTACAACTTCCAGCAGATCTGCTGGAAATGAATGACAATTAGATTTAAAATAGACAAATCTGTGGGGGAAGATAAGTCAATCAATGGCTATTAGTCACAACAGCTAAATGGAGTGTCCACATTCAGAGAGCGTCTTCCTAGGGGGAAGCAACAAGGGAGGAAGGCTGTCCCCTTCATGGCTTGCTTATGGGTTCCTTGAAGTATCTAAGCCAGTGCCTGGCAGTGCAATTGTTAGAGCAGGGAACTTGTGACCCTTTAGATGCTGCTGGACTACAACTCCCATCATCACTGATGGCCCTCAGTCTGATCTTGTAAGGTGTTCATGTTCTGATTGGTGGCTGGTCTTTGGCAAAGAGCTAGCAAATGGCAAGATAAAAGATTGCTTGTTCTATTTAGGTGGGGTTTTTTTTAATTTCATAGGAACGTTCTTTATCCCAAGTCAGACCATTGGCCACATATCTCAGCATTGTCTATAACTGTCAAAAACAATCCAAGATTTCAGGCAGGGGACATTTCCCTAGCGATGCCAGGAACTGAACCTGGGACCTTCTGCATGCAAAGCATAGGTTCTACCATTGAGCTACACCTATCTCCTTTTCCATTCTTAATATTTGTATTTTTCCTTAGCAGCTCATGTTCATAAAAATATAGATGGTAGCAAGGTCAAAGAATCCAAGCCCAGCTTCCAAGAACAGAGCCAGCACATGTATGGAAACATTCAACCTTCAACATCGGGTAAACCAACAAAGAAGCCTGTGCCACATCCTATGCAAGTAGAAGGTGAGGAAGGGAGAACAGTGGGTCATAGTGACAGCAATGGCATATCTCATTCACATGTTCTCAGTAGTCCTTTGTAGATACAGTGGTACCTCGGGTTAAGTACTTAATTCGTTCCGGAGGTCCGTTCTTAACCTGAAACTGTTCTTAACTTGAAGCACCACGTTAGTTAATAGGGCCTCCTGCTGCTGTCATGCCGCCGGAGCCCGATTTCTATTCTTATCTTGAAGCAAAGTTCTTAACGTGAAGCACTATTTCTGGGTTAGCGGAGTGTGTAACTTGAAGCGTATGTAATCTGAAGCGTATGTAACTCGAGGTACCACTGTATACACGTACTTAGTGAAGCCATGCATCCAGCAACATAGGCTATAAGGGTATTTTTTCTAACCCACCTTATCTCGAGGGTTTGGAGTCTGCAACAGTATTTAAAAAACAAAACAAAACAAAACCATGAGAAATGGTTACTATTTCTTTAAAAGATTTATACCCTGCTTTTTACTGAAAGATTCTCAAGGTGGTTTGCAGTAGAGTGCAATAATACCCAGTTCTCCCCCCCCCCCATCAACCCAGCAGCACTTTGTCCGTTGGCCAGAGTGCTACCCACTTAATTCCAAGGGCAAATGCAGTTGGAGCCTCCTGGGAAGGAGGGAGGGGTAAAGCACAAAGATACTCTGCAGCTGCTCCTTCTCTGGCCCAGTCTTCATCTTACTGGGGCAATCTTCCTGAGAGGGCAGAGGTGTAGCCTGCCACTTCCCCTTTGTTCCCTGGCTGATGACAGAGACAAAAGCATATTTCCCTTCAGCTCTGCAGTCCTGGTGCAACTATTATTCTCCATCACTAGGGCATCACCTTACTTCCAGTTATATGGGTTGTCATTGTCACTCTTCAGCTGGAACTGAAGCAAACTAAATTGCCTGAGGCCTTGAGGTCGGATCCAAGATGGCGTCGTTAGCGGTAGCTCAATTTTGTGCTCCGCGTTGATATATAGATTTATTAGTACTCTTCAGCTCTTTTAAAGTTTTTTTTTCTTCTTCTCCTCTCTTTTAACCGAGCTTAGCAGCTTTAAACTATCACTCTTTTTTATTAACTGCCAAAGGCCTATTTTTATCCGAAGGAGGCTCAGCAAGCCGCCCTATCTTCACGAAGCTGGTAATTAGCAGACGGGGGAGGCCAACTACTCCTTCGGAAGACGCCGAGCTTTTTATCTATAAAAAAAAAAAGGGAAGGAATTGAAGCTGCTATAACCCCAAGAAACACAAGGCAAGTTCAACCCGATAATTATTACAAGGGACTTTTGTTTTCTTTTTTCTGCTTCGTTATACTGCCTAGCTACCTTATTGGTTACGTCGTGAGGTTGTTGAATGAGGGAGAAAGACCTAGCTGAACTTTAAACGAAACAAGGCACAATATAGAAGCTTAAGACCAGTAATATTTTCTAACATTTCAAATGATTGATACCTCACAAGTCCCGATGTAAATAGCTGGAGAACTAAACAGGTTGGAGAGGTTGGAGAGGTTCAGGAGGCAACTTCCATAAACTTCCATAAATCGGCACCTCTGCTACTGTTTACTCCAGCTTAGAACAAAAGATAAGCCGCCGGTAAGCAAGCACCCCCCTACTATATATCCATATATACCCATATACCCACTATGGTCCTCACCAGGAAAAATTACAAGGACCAAGGAATTCTGCCTAATTCACCACAGAGGCCGATGGAACGACGAAGGAGACAAAGTAAAATTACCAGCTACTTTCCCCAAAAAGACTCGAGCAAGAGAACTCTGAATGAGAGTATCCTAGATGTAGCTATGCCTTTGCCACTTACAGTGCTGGATTGGTCAACACAGTTAAAGGACTTGCAAACAAACAACAAGTGGACAAACCATCCAACAAATCTGGCTCAAGAACTTGCCATAGCAGAGAATGCTACAAAGGCTAACACAGCCAACACATCCGATGCCAATCCTCATTTGTCACCGCTGGAACTTGGAGGTAATCTTTCATCCCACTGGGTGAAAGCCAATGACTGTGGAACAGAAATGTGGGGTGATCATCTTCAGGAGCAGATATACCAGATCTCTAAGGATCTCCTTAACGTTAAAAAATTTCTAGCGATAACAAACGGGCTGCTCCTGACCCTAGTGGATAACTTTAAACAACATGTGAGCGCTTCAGACCAGAATACAAATCCCCTAGCCAGCCCGGATCCACCACTCCCCAGTAAACCCCGGAGGAAAAAAGCTGAGCCTAAGAGGAAGAAAAGCAAAAACATGAAAAACCTAAGGCGGCTTAAGACAACTCACCGTACCTGTAAAAAATATTGGCAGAAGCTCTTTAACCTTCTTCCATCCCTTTCTACAAGTGGAAAAAACAAATCCAAGTCGAGTGCCATCAAAGAGACACGTAAAGTAGATACTCCCATAAAAGAATCTAAATCAAGTTCTGAAGAATCAACACCGAGCTGGGACAAAGGAACTGATCCATCTGCAGTCATATCGCCCCAGAGTCCTCTCATGGCCAGCACAGAAGCAGTAGACAGAGGTGAGCAGGCGACCCAAACTATCGAGGGGAACCACTCCTCTCAAGTTCGACAGATGTTATGTCCCAAAAGAGAATGGAGTTTAGTCCTAATCCCACAAAAGCTTGTCTTTGCTAATTACCCTAAACCGCCTAGATTTTACGCAGGGTTGGACCGTACAGACCACTTTTTGTCTATTATAAGTGGCATTTTACCGGGGGTAGTAAAAGCAACTGACATAGCCGCTATAGAGTATCTACATCAAGATGATTGCTCGGTACGAGCACTGATTACTTTTTTAGATCATAATCTGGCCAGTTTCATTTTTAGAGCTAAAAACCTATTCAAAAAAGAAAGAATAGTTCTGTTAAGAATATTTGAAAATAGAGCACCTGCAACCCCTCTGATAGGGCCCAAGAGCATAGGAGTGGAAGTTCACAAAAGGGAAAAAAACCAACCACCAAAACCATCGAAATAGAAAGCATAAGTTCCAGCAGGATCATCCCCACCAAACAGCACCAAATGAAAAAAAGGAAGCCTCACACCCAACTGGCGCCGAGCCTCCCACGTGGGACAGTGAGGACTCCGTTTGGGAGGAAGAACTCTCGCTGATAAAGCGATTCTGGTCACTGCATTCTCCAGCTCAAACTGAGATCCTGAAAAGATTTGATTTACTTCAAAGCAGACTAGAAAAAAAGGATGATCAAGGTGAGACAATGAAGGACCCTTATGTGCAACCTATATCTCCCAAATGTCTGGTGGATAAGAAGACAGTGGGAGGCACCTTTAAATGTGTGGACGTGGAATTACAATCAGAGCCCCCTGTGATGTACAATAAAGTAAGACCAAAGCAAGGTGTGAAACCTCAAAGCTCCTGGCACAGCTATCTTAAATTGTCTCCGAATGAATTAGCTTCCCCCCCAACTCCAAAATCTAGCCCCAAATCACCAAGAAAAGAGGATCACTACACTCTCTCCAAGCAGCCAGCCTCGAAAAGAACCAACGGGTGTGTTTTTTTAGACACCAAAGAATTGCTGGACATGGTGGTGACATAGATCCAGCCCCCCGAAGGGCCCGGGGCCTAAAAGTGCTGTCCTGGAATATCGCGGGCTGGCACGCCAAGAAAAATAATCAACAATTTTTGTGTTACCTTAAGCAATTTGACATCATCTTCTTTCAGGAGACATGGCAGAATGACCCTATATTTCTTAATGGGTATAACTGCCACTACCTGCCTGCCTCCCCATCTCAAAGGGGCGGCAGATCTAGTGGTGGCCTAGCTTGCTTCATTTCCACGGAGCTAGCGCACTCCCTAACAGCCCTACCCAGCTGCAACTCTTTAGCAACAGCCGCCCTACTTAGCTTCAAGAGAACTATTCTCTTGCTGGTCAATGTCTATATCCCCCCAGGCCAAAAAAAATCCGTTGTTAAGGCTACATGGGCTGAGCTAGAGGCGTTTTTAGAGCCACTCGAATCTATTTACCCGTCTGCCCTGACCATTGTGTGTGGAGATTTCAACGCTCGTATAGGAACAGATGACAACAGTCTACACACTCATTTCAACCAATTTTTGGACACTGAAGAACAGACGGATATTGGCGCGACACGTCTGTCCAAAGATAGTAGAAGTAATTTCCCAGGTCTCTGCTTAGTGCAGGCTGCTAGACGGAGGGAACTGCTGATATTAAACGGCAATATAGAGGGGGACCGCCCCGGGGAATATACCCATTTCTCCAAGGCTGGGGGAAGTGTTATAGACTATATCTTAATCTCAAGATTTGCTCACAGCTTTATAAGGAAGTTTCAAGTGGGCCATAATACTCTGAGTGATCACCTACCTCTAATTTTAGAGCTTGCAGGCGGGCCTTTTGACTATTCTATTGCCGAGCCACAATATATACCTTCTGTAAATTTGGATATACCAGCCCCCAAAAGACTCAAATGGTCCCCAATATTGAATGAAAACCTAACCCTCCTTCTTCAGTCAGTGGAGTTAAAGCTTATTCGCTCCGCTATTGTATCAGGAAATTCAGCAGCTGCGATTATGGAACGCTTTAAATTACTCTTGGAAAGATTGAAACCCCATTTAACAACAGTGATACATAGCTCCGCTACAAAGAGGGCAAAGGACGGAGCTAGCTGGTTTGACCTGGAGTGCAGGCAATCAAGGAGACAAATGAGAACAGCCTACCGGAGATACAGGAAATCAGGGACTGCTCTCCTACTTAATGCTTATATTTATCTGAGACGGTCGTATAAACAATTATTAAGGAGAAAGAAACTGGAAGCTGAAAGAGCCGCATGGCACAGGTTGGTTAAGGCATCGCACGAGAAAGATACTACTTGCTTTTGGCGAACCATATCTGGTCTACTGGACCAGGAGCGCACTAATTCCATCTGTACAGTGGAACCAATGGAGTGGTTGCGCCATTTTCAATCTTTGTTCTATGACCAGGAAGCCCAACATTACAAACTATGCATTCAACTGGAGAACCTACCTCATTGGCCAGCAGTAACTCCGAAGGAAGTTGAGAACTTAATCGTACAATTAAAGAACAACAAGGCCCCAGGGAATGATTACATCCCTGCCGAACTTCTGAAGTCCAACATTGGCTGGTGGGCCCCCCTGCTGGCGTCTTTATTTTCTTGGATCGACTCAACGGGTTTACTCCCAGATGGTTGGACTGAGGCAATAATTATCCCAATCTACAAAAAAGGTCCCATGACAGATCCGGCGAGTTATAGACCAATCAGCCTTCTGCCTATACTCAGCAAACTATATGCCAAACATCTTCATACCAAGCTAACTAGCTGGCTGGAAACTGAAGCTATTCTAGCGGAAGAGCAAGCGGGTTTCAGGCAAGGCAGATCCACCATAGACCATTGCTTCACCCTAGCCTATTTAATTGACAAATATGCCAAAAAATCCCGTGGGGTGTTATATGCAGCCTTTATTGATCTAAAGGCTGCTTTCGATTCAATTCCACGTGTAAGACTCTGGGACAAATTGAGCACCTCTAGCATAGACAAAAGACTATTATTTCTGATCAGCTGTTTATACAAAGACACGGTGCTGCATGTAAGAACTTCGTTAAATGGCCATCTTATAGGACCAGTTCCTGTCAGTAAGGGGGTCAAGCAAGGCTGTATCCTGGCTCCAGTTCTATTCAACATCTACATCAATGATATGGTTAACTGTTTGTCATCTCCGGACTTCCACGCCCCCAAACTGGCTGACAAAGCAATATCAGTGCTTTTGTACGCTGACGATGCGATACTCCTATCCCGAACAAGAATAGGTTTAAATAGGCTCATAGATGAATTCTCAGCATACTGTAGAAGAGAGCAACTTGCAATAAACTATCAGAAAACCAAAATCATGGTTTTTGCAAGGAAACACAGACAGTACAGCTGGAGGATGGATAACCAGACAATTGAACAAGTCAAAGCCTTCAAATATCTGGGTATCGTTTTCCAGTCGACCGGGTCCTGGGATGTCCACCAAAAATGTGCCAAAGAAAAAGCTGCTCAAAGCATCAAGATGCTGTCCCGCTTCTTCTATACGAAGGGGGGCAGATACATCCCAGCAGCCCTTGAAGTTTATCAAGCAAAACCTCTGGCGCAGCTATTGTACGGGGCGCAAATCTGGACGGGGACCCATTGCTCCAGTCTTGAAACTGTCCAGTCCAAATTTCTAAGGCAAATACTCTGTGTCCCCCCCTGTGTTCCAAACGCAGCATTGCGACTCGAGGCCTGCCTTCCATCTGTGGAAACTCGGACCTGGCAGAGAACATTTAATTATTGGCTTCGTCTTAATCTGAATCCTCCTGGTCTACTGCCGTTAGTAATGCAAGACCCTCACGAAAGCAAGTGGTTTAAAACTGTGCATAAAAAACTCCTTACATGCGGTCTGCACTCACAGTCCCTACTATCAATGGGCCTCATCAAAGCAAAGAGTCTAATAGGCCAGCGCCTGAAAGACATCGAACGACAAAACAACCTGACTATCTTAAAGAAACTGTGCCCATGGTATACCTACTTTCCCCCTTCTCATTTTGACTCTCCAGCCTCATATTTGTCTAAACTAACCATCCCAAAATACAGACGTGCCTTTACATTGGCTAGATGGGATGTTCTTCCCTCTGCTGTACTCGAAGGTCGTTACCAAAAGACCCCATTTGAAAAACGACTCTGCCCATGTGGAGATGGTAACACGGAAACAGTGTCCCACGTCCTTTTTTCTTGCCCTCTTTACAAAGACCTAAGGAATGAGATTATTACTCCACTCATTCTCTCCAACCCCGGCCGTTCAACAGACATTACACTGCATTTTCTATTATCTGATACGAACAGTCAGATAACAGAGAAGGTCGCGAGGTACATCGAGAGAGCTGTGAAATTGAGGGCCACCATCTGAGTGACAGACCTGTTCACCCGACGGACCTCCTTTTGTCTGTTCTTTTCTTCCTTTTATCCCTATTCTCATTTTTAACTTTTGTACAGCTGTGGCCTGTTGGCTTTGCTAATAAAGTTTTGATTTGATTTGCCTGAGGCCTTGGTAGCAGTGGTGCAGTGGTACATTTTGAAGAACTAGAGCTCATCATGCAGCCCCCTGTATCCAAGGAAGGGTCAAGAAGTTTTACTGTTTAAACTGCTAGCATGAAGTCAGAATACCATCAAAGAAAGTGTTTCCAGCCTATTGATTATATTCCTCATTTTCTGACTTCCTCATTGACCTACATTGAAAGTGATCAGGAGTAAGCCAGGTGAGAGTGGGATCACTCCAAGTTAACGTCCTTCTGCCTTGGAGGGAACAAACATAGAAGCTCTTGAGTGTCCACAACTAGCCTTCTCACACTTAGGATCCGAGAGGAGGTTTCATGTCAGAAGCAGAGTCTTCCTGCAGATTTCGGCCTTGGCAGCTCTTTTTGAAAATGAAATACTAAGTTCCGTCTTAGACGATTGCTTCATCCCTTAGATAATAGGAAGGTCCATACCCCAGCCCCAGTATGCAGCACTTTGATATTTCCTTCTTTCCTTGCAGTATCTACTGATAAACTTGCCAAGAAGAAAAGGCTTATTCCTAAGATCGTTGTGACTGGGCCCTCGGAGGAAGTGCTGTTGAACAGTTATACTGATGAAATCCCCGAAACAAAAACCATCCGGGACACTGAAGACTTTGGCGCGTATAATGTGCACACGAAGCCCAGCACTGTAGACGCTTATAGAACCAGCAAAGATCAGTGAGTGCACAGTGGAGAGTCAACAGCACTCAGTGTGATGGATACCATCTAGGGAAGCTAGCAGCCCAGTCCTGGATCCCCCTCTCAATAAATGGGAATCTCACCACAATGAATCCTTTCATGGTTTCACTTTCCCCATCTCCCACATTTGGAGGTGGAGGAAGAGGAGGAGGAGGAGGAAGGGCAAAGCTTAGCCAAATATAAATGAGGTTGATGATGGATGTTCATTTCCAAATAAATATGTTTGGTAAATGTTTTAAGATTCCCAGTCAATAATGGGACGCGGGTGGCGCTGTGGGCTAAAGCCTCAACGCCTAGGGCTTGCCGATCGAAAGGTCGGCGGTTCGAATCCCCGCGGCGGGGTGTGCTCCCGCTGCTCGGTCCCAGCGCCTGCCCACCTAGCAGTTCGAAAGCACCCCCGGGTGCAAGTAGATAAATAGGTACCGCTTACCAGCGGGAAGGTAAACGGCGTTCCGTGTGCGGCTCTGGCTCGCCAGAGCAGCGTTGTCACGCTGGCCGCGTGACCCGGAAGTGTCCCCGGACAGCGCTGGCCCCCGGCCAATAGATGTGAGATGGGCGCACAAACCCCAGAGTCTGTCAAGACTGGCCCGTTCGGGCAGGGGTACCTTTACCTTTACCTTTACTTTATCTGCATGAGTGATTAGTATTGTTGGAGCAGGGGGAACATCTCAGCCATACCTGCACTCCTAGAAAGGAAGGTCCAGGAAAAATATGTCGCGAAGGGTTTGGGAGATCCATTGGATTACACCTGGAAGAGGGTGTGGTGTAGTTATAAGGTGCAATCCACCCTGAGCATATTCTGTGGAAGTTGCTGAAGCCTTTGTTAAATCCCCCACATCCTCCTGCAACTAGCTTAACTACTTGTAAATGCTATAATTGCATAGGTTCCACGTGTACTATACATTAAAAGCAGTATCATATCATTTTAAACTGTCATGGCTTCCTCCAAATAATCCTGAAAACTGTAGTTTGTTAAGGGTGCTGAGAATCATTAGGAGATCCCTATTTCCCTCCCAAAGCTACAATAGTTCTCTGGAAAGAGGGATTGGCTGTTGGGTTTCCCCACAAGCAGGTGGGTGGCCACTGTCTGTGGGAACAGGATGCTGGACTAGAGGGGTCACTGGCCTGATCCAGAAGGCTCTTAAATTCTTATGTTAAACTACTATGAAAATTGTATCTGTGATAGAACCTTCACACTGCACTCTGACCACCGTATATGAAATCCTATCATCACACCCACAACTTATCAGATAAGGTGTGAGCAGCATCACCCTGCTCTTATGTGAAGGTGAAGCACAGAAGGGAGAGCTTCGATGAAAGGGCATTTGGCACAAAAAGGGAAAAAATCTTATTAGGACTGGAAGACACAATGGTGCAAAAGGAACCTCCACTTCTCTAACTGGAGATGCAAGAGTAAGGCACCCTACGTATAGGGAGGAACTATTCATTTATTTATTTTATCACTTTTATGTACAATCTTTCGGCAAAGACAGTTTGCAATTTAAAATATTAGAATAAATGCTACAAAATATATTCAGCCCAACATCATACAGAGTAAGCATGCACTGTGGGTGTGGCTAGGAAACCCAACACGCAGAGAAGTGCCTGTTGTACCAGTGAAAGCAACACTGGGGAGTACACTCTGTGAATGGCAACTACTCCGCTTCAGCCATTGCTATTTCTGGTGAAATGCTTCCTGGCCCCTCTTGCCCTGCCAGGATCACAGGCTTGGTCAAATGGAGCAGAGAGTAGCCACTTAGGTTGGCAACACATAATGTTCCACTGCAACTCCTTGCATGGCCTAGATGACTGTCGCCACAGTGACTGTAGTCTCAATCCTGACAGGTGCATCTTTTTGACAGGTGCATCTCTCCTTGTAGACATTGGATGGTTGGAGGAGAATGAAAGCCCAGGTGGGCTAAAGCATCACATTCTTCCGAACGCCCTCTACCAATTGCAAAGCATCTAAACTCAGCCTCTATATTTTGCTGTATATTACCTTATGTACAGCTTTAGTATTAAAGTTTTGGGGTGCTTTTTAGAAGGCTAATAATAATAATAATTGTAATTTTGGAACTTGTTATTTATGTTCTGTAAGCCACTTAGAACGCTATGCAGAAAAAAATGATAATTTAGAAAAGGTGTGTTCCCCACTCTTCAGTCTAATCTAGGAGGACTGGATCCTTCCTTTCTCTCCCCCTCGCCCAATTTTAGTACCCCAGTTTCTCCCGCTCGGGGCAAAGGGCTCGCGTAGCAACCGTTGCTAGGGGCTCTGTGCGGAAGTTCATACTGTAACTGTACGGAAGTGGCTTGAGCATGCGCAGTGGCTGTGGGGAAAGTAGAAGTGCGCTCTGCTTCGGCCATGACGGAGGCGGGTTCGGCTGAGCCGGAGTCAGAGAGTTTGCGGCTGAAGCGGCTCCGAGGCGGCGGCGGCGGCGGCGGCTTCTTCACGGTACCTCAAGGACAGAGGGTAAGTGGAACTACAACTCCCAGGAGACTTTGCGTGGAAGAGTTGCCCCGCCCCTCTTGCGTGTTTGCAAGGCGGACGGGGCTGGGGGTGTGCAGGGTTTTTATTCTCTGGCGCTTGCAAATCCTACATTGAAACATCCGCAGAAGAGCTGCGGATTGTGCGTGTATTAAGCCCTGAACGTGCACATACTGCTTGTGCAAATGTGGCCTTGGCACATGCTGATGGGGCTGACTGTGGGTGGTGAGATTATTTGCCCGGAGAGTATTTTATCGATACTGAAACCATGCGCGACTTTCATTCCACGTAGACATAATTTTCATAGAATTGTAGAGTTGGCAGAGACCCTGAGGATCATCTAGTCCAATGCAATGCAGGAATATGCAGCTGTCCCATACAGGGATCGAACCTGCAACCTTGGCATTGAAGACATTGCTAAATCCTATGCTTACTTACCCAGGAGGGATAAGTGGGTAAGGTGTGATTCCAATTTACTTCCAAGTGGATGTGTATGAGGTTGCTCTGCATGGCTATATATATGTCAGCTATATGTGCAGTTACTGCATAACACTGAAAAGTATTATTCAGTTGTGCTATTATTGTTATTTTCTTCTCACTCTTGGGAATTTTTAAAGTGAAAAGCAGGTTTAAAAATTTCTACAATTTTACATTATTTAACAATAAAAAGTTGTGCAAAGAAGCAGAAATAATATTATTCCCCATCTTCCAGTTGTAAGGAGACGCCTGAGAATGATGTAATGATCTTTGTTTATATGATTAGGATCCTCAGCAGCATCTCAGGGACTTAGTTCTGTGACCCATCTGTTGTTTCAGCTGGGAAGATGTCGGAGTGTGAAGGAATTCGAGAAACTCAATCGTATTGGAGAAGGGACCTACGGCATTGTGTGTGAGTGCTGCCACATGAACCGGTCAAGAACTGGTGCTGTGTGTGACCCAAGACGATCTGGAACACGGGGTGGCCCCAGAGCTTGTTAAGGTCCTGTCTGTTCCTTGATGTTATGACTTAAGCAGGTGTAGTTGGAATTCAAAATCTCAGCTCCCTGATCTTGGCCATGCACACACCCTCTCCAGCTCTCTTTGAAATCTCTCCAGTAATAATAGATGTATATTTTTCAGGTGTAAATGTCATCAATGACATTTTCACACTATATGATTTAGGACAATGGTAATCGCAGGTGGAAAAGCAAGAAAGGAGGTGGGAAAGTGGCTTGTATAAAGCCACTTTGATGAGAGGCAACTTTTGAGTTGGCACTTGAGTCCAGGAGCGCTCCCAGCTCTACGTTAGCTTGTCTGGGGGAGTGGAAGGTGGAGAGTTGCTTCCCCAGGCACAGAGCTCTGATTGCATTGCCATTCCAGATCGTGCCCGAGACACCCAAACAGATGAGATTGTGGCACTGAAGAAGGTGCGGATGGACAAAGAGAAAGATGGTGAGCAGAATGGGAGAGCTCTGAGGCATCTCTGCTAGTCTTGGCTCAATGAAACATACTTTGTGTTTAGTCTTGCCCATTGCCATCTTAATGTGCTACTTCTCCCTGTAGGGATTCCCATCAGCAGCCTACGAGAGATCACCTTGTTACTGAAGCTCCAGCACCCCAACATTGTGGAGCTGAAAGAGGTGGTGGTGGGGAATCACTTGGAGAGGTACTGACCAGGCCCTTCCTGTCCCCATAACCTTTCCTCTACCTCAAGCAGGAGGCTTTTCGTTCCTGTCCCCCAAAGCTGCCATTTTATGTCACCCAAGAGTGGGGAGCTGGATCTTGCCAGTGGGCAAGAGTTTTACCTCCCTCACTGCTCCCATGGGCCAAGTTTAACAAGTGGACCTGTCAAAACACCTGACACTGTAATAGCATCTTCCTTTGCTCATGCTGTTTGAAATTAAAACTGCACAGGCAAAGGCACAGCACTTTGCAAGTTCTGGCAATCAGCTGATAGGTGGTACTTGAAAAACACAGGACTTTGTTGGCACTGACCATAAGATGATTAGCAGAAGTTGCAAAGCCACAGGACTTTGGTGCAAATTGTATCTTTACCTGCCATACAGGTAGCTGCCCCATTTGGCATCGTAAGGCGAGTCTTATTCAACCTGCATGTCAGAGGTTCCCCACTGCAGTTACATCAGCTATTTGTGAATGCTAAGGCTGGCTTATATAATCTTTAAAAAAATAAATACAAACTTTAAAAATACAAAACTTTGCACACAAAGCAGGATGGAGGTTAGCAGGAATAAAGGAAGCTGGGGATGGGGGATTGCTATGTTTCTTAAAGCAAAGCATGGTTTCCAAGGCATTGTAGCCTCCAGAATATGACTCAAGCATTCAAGAGCCCGTCTTTTAAACCACTTCTTTCTGCTCAGCTCTAGCCTCTTGGGTAGATATATCTCCAACTACAGAAAAGAAAACATGTGTGTTTGTCCTGCAGCATTTTCCTTGTGATGGGTTACTGTGAGCAGGACCTCGCCAGCCTCCTGGAGAACATGCAGGCTCCCTTCTCTGAAGCTCAGGTGAGATGGGGAAAGTAGCAGCCTTGTGTTGATTGTTCGGATCACTGTCTTCATCAGAATTAAAGAGATGTCATAAAAAGCTGCAGTTTGTTGGACCCAAGGCATGGTTGTGACCAAATTTGAGATGGAAGAATGGCAAGAAGGCACTTTTAAAAGCAAAGCTTGAAGAAAAGAATCAAAGTATGTAGGTGTTCAAATAGAGCGGGAGTAGCCTGGTGGGTTAATTTGGGCTGAGGTGTTTGGGCATCATCCATATCATAGGAAGCTGCCGTATATTGAGACAGACCATTGGCCCATAAGATAAAGTATGCTTTAGGTCAGTTCAAGAAGACTAATCCTTTCAGGTTCTTGTGTTGCCTTTCTGCGGATCTTTGAACCCCAGAGCAGAATCTGGCACAAGACAAAGTAGTGTGTGTTTTATGCAAGAGAGATGGCTCCTTAATGATGCCCTATTCATTTGCTCCAACCCGTTGCAGGTGAAGTGTATCATTCTCCAGGTTCTCAAGGGCCTTCAGTACCTGCATGAAAACTTCATAATCCACAGGTGAGAGAAGAGCAGGGACTGGGCATTTGACTGGAGATAGGATCAATATGTAGCTTGTAGGCCTGCTACTATCTGTGTCAGTGTGGGAGAGAGGCTGCTTAAGGGAGCAGGATTTGGGGAAGGGCTGCACTTGGTTTTGTCTGTCCCCCGGTGAACTCCTCTTTCCTCCAACAACAGGGACCTGAAGGTATCCAACTTGCTCATGACTGACAAAGGTTGTGTAAAGACGGGTGAGTGTTTGGCCAAAATCTGGCTTCCTTGATGATTTCCACCATCACAGACACATACCTGCTTGGTTTGTAATGCAGTTGGACCTGCCCTTTGACCTTGAGTGTCTCCTCTTTTCTTGCAGCGGACTTTGGGTTGGCTCGTGCTTACAGGGTACCGCTGAAGCCCATGACTCCCAAAGTTGTCACACTCTGGTGAGTAGACTCTGAGCATCCTTTGACTAATCAACACTCCTGTACAATCACTACCTTTGGGCGAGGGGGTAGTTAAGGAGGAAAGGGGCTTTGCTTTCACTCATAGGCTGCTTTCTTATGGTTTTGATACCCATCCAACTCAAAATAATTACCTGGGGAAGGCATGGCAATGGAGCTCATGGAAAGAAGACTCCACACCTTCCTGATGTGTACTTATAGCTAAAGGGACCCCTGACCTTTAGGTCCAGTCGTGACCGACTCTGGGGTTGCGGCGTTCATCTCGCTTTATTGGCCGAGGGAGCCGGCGTACAGCTTCCGGGCCATGTGGCCAGCATGACTAAGCCACTTCTGGTGAACCAGAGCAGTGCATGGAAACGCTGTTTACCTTCCCGCTGGAGCAGTACCTATTTATCTACTTGCACTTTGACATGCTTTCGAACTGCTAGGTTGGCAGGAGCAGGGACCGAGCAATGGGAGCTCACCCCATCGCAGGGATTCGAACCGCCGACTTTCTGATCAGCAAGTCCTAGGCTCTGTGGTTTAACCCACAGCACCACCCGCGTCCCTTGACATGTGTACTTAGGAAATGTGATTGAGACCAGAGCCAAAGCAGGACAAGTTTCTGCTCTTGACACATATAGGGGCCTGATTCCACAAGCATTAAAACCCTGGTTAAAAATAAGCAGTGGTTAAAGGTGAATAAGCAATGTGCTGGTGCCCACTGCTCAGAATTATGCACTTTCCTCCTCCACATCTCCCATAGCAATGGGGAAGGAAAAAACAGCATCTGGCTTGCCATTATGTGCAGACTTGGACTCATGGGTCAGGCACAAACTTTGGCTTCCACTTGAGGTTTGTTTGGAGAGAAACAAATCACAAAGCCTTGGTTCAGACAACAGCAAGCCAAGGCTTAGGGCTTGTTGCTCCTAGAGCTGCCAGCAGCAGACGAGGAACAAAGCAGGACTTTAGAGCAGCAGCACATTAACAAGAGGTTTCTTTTAACTAAGGTTTAATGTGACGAGGGAAGCAGGTGGGCAACCCGCAGGAAGTGCAGTCTTTCCCTGTGTCCCACCGTTGGTCGCTCAGGGCCCTCGTTATCACTTGGCTGCCTGTGACAGGCTGACGGGAGATTCGCTGCCCTTATGCTTGGGAGCAGGAAGGAGGAACATGTGCAAAGGGGATCAATGAGATTCTGTTTGTGCATCTTCTGCCTCTCGTGTGAGAAACAGGAGGGAGGGTGCGCGCGTGTGTGTGTTTCCCCTCCCCCCGCCGCCACCCCAGTACCAAAGGCAGCCCTCAGGGACAAAAAGGTGTGGGGCTAGTCCAATTAAGAAAATGTCCATTGCCTGTTGAATTCAAATTACAGAATTCCAGCATCACAAGGCACCAGCCCTTGTGAGCTGACATTGACATGCACCAGCCCTTGTGAGCTGACATGAAACACTTTCTCCCCTCTTTTCCAGGTACCGAGCCCCTGAGCTGCTTCTGGGGACAATAACACAGACCACCGCCATAGATATGTGGTGAGGGAAGAAGACGTCTCCTTTCCTCCATCCCCCACGCCTAATGTGGGGATTAGGAGGACAGAAAGGAAAAATGCATCCTTTGAGGCCTGGATTCATGGCTCCGTGGACAAATTGGTTTTTCCTAGGCCTGAGAGGGTGGAGGGAATAGCTGCTAGCCTCTCTGTATTAACTGTGAGTCTTCCCTGCAGGGCGGTGGGTTGCATCCTGGCAGAGCTGCTGGCTCATAAACCTTTGCTACCTGGGAGCTCTGAGATCCAGCAGATAGACATGATTGTGCAGCTTCTGGGCACGCCCAACGAGACCATCTGGCCAGTGAGTATTCCCCAGACCTCATCCCACCTCTGCTTTGCTGCTCCCTCCTCCTGCTTGGGTTTTGCCCCTTTGTGCTTCTTCTTATGTGGCCTTCCCTTAGTGCTGCAGCACTGCAGGTGGTGGAAAGGTCCTCTGGCCCAGTATCATATGCAAAGGCATGGCTGCTTACTCGCAGTCCGACCCCCATCAACCCATGCAATGCAGGCTGCAGTAAGATACGAAGAGATCAGGTGCACTCTTGAGAGGCTGTAACATTAGATCAGGTCCTGAGGATCAAATATGCTCCTCCAAGTCTCTCTATCTGGCCCTTAAGACTTTCCCCAGGCCACTCCCTTCACCAGCTCTGCTTTGCACCTTCCTTGAATTTTAGCTGGCTGAAATGGGTCCTTGAACTCTGGTGATGCCTTCCTGCCTGGATGGATAGAAAGTACTGTGAGTGTGTGTAGGAACTAGCTTACAGTACAATATAATGGTAAAATCAACATTTGGTGGTCTTCCCCCCCCCCCCCACATCCCCGGTTATCCCTTCTTTAGATGGCTCCTGCAAGCAAGATAACCATATGTTAGAGGCAAATGCTTTATTTAGTGCCTTTCTTTGTGTCCCTCTCACCTCCAGGGCTTCTCCAAGCTGCCACTGGTGAGCCAGTACACCCTGCGCAAGCAGCCGTACAATAACCTGAAGCACAAGTTCCCTTGGCTGTCGGAGGCTGGCCTTCGCCTCCTCAACTTCCTCTTCATGTACGATCCCAAGAAAAGGTAACTGGGCCCAGGCTGGGAAAAAGGCTGACGTTGTTGTGATGTGCCTGCCTTTTGGAATTCTGTTTTGCCATTCTGATCGGCGCCCAGACAGGTAGAGTTAGAAAAGGGCAACTAAAATTTAGCCAGGGCAGAAGTGTTTTCTCCATCCCCGGTCAAAATACAGAAGCTCTCAGGGTCATCCATCTAAACCAATCAGCAGCAAGGTTATGAGAGAGACAAAAGCAGCAGCTTTACATGCTGCCACAATTAACCTGTGGAGTGTTCCTGCAACTTTCCAAAAGAGTGAATTAACTTGGTGGAGGACAGAGCAGTTGAAAGCAGAAGAGCCAGGTTCAGAGACAGTGTAGGGGGATGACCTACAGAAGGTAGTCACAACAGGAAATCGAAATCCTGAGCAGGATGGATTAGACCCTGCATGTAATATCTGTGCAACTGTACAAGGCACAGGTTCCTGGATGTGAGCCCTTCCTTGCCTGGGAGAGACTAGCTGCATCCCTGAATAAATGAGCTAGCTGTAAGGTAGGCACCTGCTCGCTTGTCTTTTATTGCTCCTGTGATATCCTCTGGCCAGAGCCCTTGGCTTGCCAGAGGCACATTCAGGAAGGAAGAGTGGAGCCGCTGCAGGAGAGCAGCCTTCCTAAGCCGGAAATTCGTGGGTGGAATAGAGGGATAAGCAAGTGAAAGGTGAATTCATCCCTTGCTTTCATGCCTCTTCCTCTTCAGAGCGACAGCTGGCGACTGCCTGGAGAGCTCCTACTTCAAGGAGAAGCCTTTGCGTAAGTCTCTTGTGGCTTCCTTTCCGCACACCCAGGGCTGCCGCCACAACCTGATTCATCTTCTCCCTCTTTTTCCAGCCTGCGAGCCAGAGCTCATGCCAACCTTCCCACACCATCGCAACAAGAGGGCCGCCCCCAGTGTAGAGTGCGCAGGCAAGCGCAGTCGGCCCTGAGGATGCACACTTCTCCCGGTAAGGACAGGCGAGGGCTAGAGCAAAGTGCACTTAGCAACAGTGGAAGCTGCCTTATACCAAGCCACACCATTGGTCCATCTAGCTCAGTATTGTCTACTCTACACTGACTGGCAGCAGCTTTCCAGAGATTCCAGGCAGAGCTGTCTCCCAGCTCTACCTCCAGACACCAGGAATTGAACCCGGGGCATTTTCTACCACTCAGGTATGGTCCTCCCCTTACTGGTCTCCTGATCATAATAAATAAAAAGATGAAAAAATCTTTTTAAATAATTCCAGTGGCACCGTTAAGATCAACTAAATATAAGCTTTCAAGGTGGGACTTTCGTGTGTAATACACACTTTGTCAGATACCATACTCTGAAGCAGAGGACACTTCAGCCTTATAATGATGCCATTGTTATGTGAGGTGATTGACAGGTAGGTGACCACGTTTGACAGATGCATGGGACTTTGCACAGCTTTGCAGGGACTACCAATCAGCTACTCAATGCTGCCTGCAAACCCCATTTCAGCCTGGCCATGTCTGTACGTACCTGACACCAGATGCGATATATGATGTCAGGTGCAATGCAGGTGACTGTGGCTTCGTCAGGTGTGGAGGCTTGGCCTAATTAGACCCGTGGACTGTGGATTCCCCACCACCAACCTGGAAATGTAACCAGCTAGGAGTCTCATGAAGCTGAAGCTGCTCCACTATTCTCTGCTGTTTATGTCTCCCATGTGCTTTCACACAGCTATGACCACAGGAAGCTGAAAGCAGAGTGCGGAAGTTGTGGCCCATGGGCCAACTTTGGCCTTCCGTGCTGCTCCTAGCAAACCATGCCCACCTGCTCCACACCTTAAGCAGCAGCCAACGTGGCTTCAAAGGAACAATAGGGCGTTAAAGGAAGCTACCGACTGTTCCTTTGCTGAAGCAAGGTGTGCTCCAGCCACCCATTAGCTGATGAATGGTTAGGAGTATGGCATGCTCTGGGATCAGGAAGCAGGTTGCACTGAAGCCCTTGCTACAACAAAAGGGGCATATGAATAGCATGAAGTCTTTGAAAACACCTTTGAAATACTGGATCCTGAAAGCAGCAGCAAATGATGCTTAGGGAAGGTTCAGGGAGGTTTTTAAGCAGAGACCACCGATGCCCTAGAATGGGGTTTCCTGCACTAGCAGAGTTTGGGACTGGATAACCTTTCTAGCCCCTCCCAACTCCATGGTTGCAGGATTGCTGTTGCCTGAGTGCAAAAAAGCAAATCTGAAACAATTGCAGCACTGTGGTACTTCTGTTTCTCTTTCAGAGGACAGAGCTTGAAGAGAGGCAGTGCTGGGAGCTGCCAGCGGCATCGGGGCGAAGAGCCAGGAGCCTACAGAGGGTATCGGGACAGCTCCCATGTTCTTCATAGGAATCAGCTGCCCCAGCTGGGAGACACTGATTACGAACTGGGAGCTGGCTTGCCAAGCTGCACCGAAGCTCCTGAATTATCAGCTCGACTCTCCCATGATGGAAAGAGCAGGGCCGAATAGTAGCCCCTTATCCCGCCCCTTATTTGCGGGCAAAACCCAAGACTGAACCAGGACTGTGTCTCAATAAAGTCTTTTGCCGCTGCTGTCTTTGAGTAGTGCTCCTGGAGGGTAAATACTAAAGCTGCTGTGAGCCTTAGCAGAAGGGTGGGGAGGGAGATGCCAGATCCCTAGGAGGCAGCCTTATATATAGTGGAGGGAAGGTCCTAGGCAGCAACAGCAGCATCTCTGCATTTAGAGGTGCCCAGGCGCCTTTAACTCCCACACTGTTTTGCATCCCTGCCTGCATGCACTGCTTGTTCTGTGCGTCAAGCTCTGCTTAGCAACTTATCGTGGGTGGGGGTTAGAAGATCAGGGACTTCAACCTCTTCTCGTCTCTATTGTAGCAAACACATAAGCATATATCCCTTCTTGGTCCAGTGAGCTTTTGAAGGCCTTCCATTCTGATTCAGAGGTGAAAATGGTAGTGGCTCTGGAGCACAGCAGTGTATTCAAGCTCTTCTCCATTATTGAAAATTCACCCACTTGTCATGGACAGTCAAGCAGCAGCAGCAAATGAGGGCTCAAGCAGAATCCTTTTGCTAGAGCTGTGATATTGCTTTGCTTTGTGTAGGGAAACAGAAAATAGTGCTTGAAGCACCTTTAGGAGGCCAAAGTTATGCCAGAAGCATCAAAAAGAGAACTGACCAGTTACACCTGCCTCCTGACTTTTGTGCAAGAGCCAAAGTGACACTGGGAAGACTAGGTGGCCAAGGAAGAAAGTGTGGGAGGGAAGTTTTCAGAACAGCCTTGAAAACAACTGCTGTAATAGATAAGTGCATCTTTTACTTCTGGAAGTGCTTGTCTTTAATGATCAGAAAATTCTGATCGGTTAACTCCATGATACGTATGCAGCTGCTTTATACTAAGCCAAACAGCTAACAGTAGTTTCAACTTTTCCAGACCTGAGAGCCAGCTATCTAAGCATGCTTTCCGAGATGGAATTCTTAATATTTTACCATATATTTCTATGGTGGTAGCATGATATCCCCACCCCATGGGACAAATCACCTGCTAATCATCTAATGTCATGCTTTCAGCAGGGAGTAGCTGCTCAGTCCAGTTGCCCACAGAAAACTTGGTTGTGCAGCTGTGTACCTGTCCCATATATGACATCACATATGACGGCAGGTGGGTGTGGTTTGAGAAAAATGGAAACCCTGAGCCAAACGGTGACCTAGTCCAGGCCAAATTTGACCAAAGAGCCAGAGGTTCCAAAGCCCTATGCTAGTGGATCCCAGCCTACCAGCTGAAGACCAATGATCTAGCCAAATATTGTCTATTTGCCAGGGTCTCTGGCAGAGAGGAGTTGCTACCCAGTCCTTTTAAATCATTGCTGCTCAGACCCCCTGCGTGCAACACAGCAGCTCTACCCCTGAGCTACGTAGTTCCCAGCTGGGTTCCTTCCAGTGAGGATTCAAACTCTGGAACTCAACTACCCACACTACTGGGAGGTGGGGGAAGGGAGAAAAGAAATCCAGAGAACAAAGGAGATTACACTTTATTTTATTTTGCACCTCTGCTTCTGTAAGCCACCAGGGAGATGCTGAGTGCCTCTGAGGGCTTGGGAACAGCTCTGCCCCTGCCTAGTAGCAGAAGACTCAAACTCAGCATTAAGGCTTTTCCGGCGCTGTCTTAGCTTCCAGAGGAGAGCCACAAGGATTCAGGAAAAGGTATAAACAAGGAGAGGCAACCTCCACCCCCTCCTGTAATCTCAGCCCATCTTCTCCCATGGCAGCTCCCTATAGTAGCTTCCCCCCAAACCTCCAGATGTCTTCCACTACAGTTCCCATCAGCCCCAGCATTCTAATGCTCTGCTGGCTGCAGACGGTGGGAACTGTAGTGCAAAACAACTGGATGGCACCCAGTTGGGGAAACGCTGCCCTACATCCTTTGAAATACACAAAGAGGGAGCAGATGAGCATCATTTAAAACTTCATTGTGCCCTGATATTACAAAAGATGGATTTTGGCAGAGGGGTGTGCGTATCCTTCTAACATGTCAATTGACTCGCCATTTCTTGTCAGCCAGCTGGAACCACTTTCAGATGAAGCAGTGCCCCTTCAAATGCTCAGTGGGAAGGATGAGGGAAGTGGAGGGGGGAGAATCTCACCTGTCCAGCAAACACTACTGCGGGAGACTGTTTAGGACTGGATCCCCCCCACCCCAACAAATTTGTTCACTTAAATCCTCAAAATATTTAGGATTTGAGAAAAGTCCTGTTGGCAGGGGAAAGAGAATGTATGCTGGAAAGTGAGTGCCTGGCTGTTTTTTTTCCTCTGAAACAAAAATAAGGGAAAGTGTTTTTCAGAAAACCGAGAGGGAAGGCCTGGGAGAAGGAGGACGAAAAGCAGGCTGTGTGTGCGGTTCTAGATGAAGCCTCAGAACTGCAGAGGAAGCAGCTTTTCTGTCCAAGGTCCGGTTGATGCCCTGGTGGGTTCTCCCAGCGCGCGCTATTGCCAGACTCCCGGCAGCCCCTCGTGCAGCAGCTTGTCCACCTCTGTCCTCTGCAGCCAGAGGCGCTGCTGCTTCTCGCTTTGCAGCTCTTCCATGTGGTGGCTGCTCCGGCAGACCTGCGCTCCATCGCAGCTGCCGCCGTGCAGCAACCTGCAGGTGTTGCAGCAGGAGGCCGGGAGGGTGCCCGGGCGCATGCATGAATGCAGGTGATAGCGCGGCGGCTCTGTCGGGGACATCCCCGCACCCAGCACCGAAGCTCGGTGCATCCCTGTGGGGCTCAGCTGGGGGCTCCTTGGCTGTCTTGCTGAGGGAGAGGCTGGGCTGCTGCCCCGGTGGAGCTGGGGGCCGCCAGGACTGTCGTAGTGAGGGCTGGGAGACAAGAAGCGGCTTCCCGGAGGCGTGGGGTAGTCCGCTTCCGTAGTTCTGCTGAGCTCCCGCCGCAGGGAGATAAAGGAGAAGGAGGTCTCCAGATCGGGGCCCTCCGAGGCTGGGATCCCGTTGCCGTACGGTGGCTCCTCCGGGCCCAGCACCCACATCTTGCTCCTGTTCTCCGCAAGCCCCTGCGGAGTCTGGAAGTGCTGCTCTCTGCTCCGCAACCGGGGGCTGCTGCGCTCACAGAGGGGAATGGGGTGCTGGTGCTGCTGCGATGACAATGGCAACCTAGGTGCCAAAGGGTCCCCATACGGGCCCTGCCCTTCCGGACTCTCCCTGTACAGGTCTATCGCATCAGCTGGCTCCACACGGAAATCTCTGCCCCTAGGCCACCGCACCAGGCTCTGCAACTTGGCCACACAGTTCTCTAGGCTGCCTTTGGCTTCCCTGCGGGCCTGGAGAAGATCTTCAGGCGAAGCGGCGTACGGCTCCAGCTCCCGCACGATCTTCCCCAGGATCTCGCACTCGACCCTGGCTGCAAAAAAGCAGCAGGCTGCAGCGAGGAGGCTGGCACTCGGGGGCAGCTGGGCGATGACCAGGTGGAGGCTGTCTCTAGGGATGTAGCCCAGCCGGCGGAAACTCCTGGTGATGTCGGCCTCAGGCAGGACTCCCTGGAGGACGTGCACATAAACACCTGAGAAGGTCTGCGGAGAAAGACACAGCGGTTAGTGCTCTGCATTGCTCGACACACAAATTTAATACTAAAAAATTCCTTCCAGTAGCACCTTAAAGACCAACTTAGTTGGTCTTTAAGGTGCTACTGGAAGGAATTTTTTTATTTTGACTATGGCAGACCAATACGGCTACCTATCTGTAAATTTAATACTGTTTCTTATTTACAGCATTTGCTGACTGCTTGGTTACAAAGCAATTTACACAGCCATCGATAAAACAATCCAGTGTTCAAAATAATACAAGGTTGTAGCCAATGCTAGTCTTACTCAGAGCAGACGCACTGAAGTAAATGAACATGACTACCTTAGGTTCATTAATTTCAGAAGCTCTTCTGTGAATATGACTAGTTTTGGATACAACTCATAGTGTTTCAAGCACACAAAAACAACAAGTTTGTTTGTTCGTTCAGTGACTAGGCATGGTACACAGCAACAATATTATCTTTGTGTTATGCATGAGGTTATACATGCTGCCCAGCTGTCATTGACTGGTTAATAGGGCCTTCTCTGTGGTGGCTCCCTGTTTGCAGAATGCTCTCCCGGGGTGAAGCACATTTGTCTCTCTGGTTATTAACTTTCAGGATGAACTTAAGAACATTCCTGTTTACCCTGGCATGTGATGGCTGAAAGATACAATTACTGAAAACGAGTATGAAATTTATCCATGCCATGAAATTAGCAGCTGTGGGAATATGTGACAGCTTCTAATTATTTTTTTTAAAAAATGAAGTTTAAATTTTTATTTTTTTTTAGATTTAATTGTATTGTTTCTGCCATTCTGCTATTTGCTGCCCTGGGCTCCTTTAGGAGGAAAGGCAGGACAGAAATTTAATAAAGAATAATGATTCCTTCAGTTCTCTGGAAGAGAAGCAGACTCAGGATTTCAGCTGTAAATATTACTACTCTGACCGAGATAGGAAACTATCAGGAAACAGAGGGAAAGGTGCTGAGAGGATAAGTAAACCTCTGCACACCAATGAATGGAAGGTGGTTGGCTTTATTTTTATGCGTTGCACATCTATACGTGAGGTGAGCTGCTCTTTGCATGATTTGGAAGGAAGGAATTCAAATAAGTAACATAAACAACTATTTCTGTCTGCAATATAGCAGAGTCCTGTGTGGCCTCCTCCCTCTGCCCCCACAATGCCTGACTTCCCCCCACAATGCTCACTTTTATGGTTCCAAATTCCTTGCGCCAGGGGAAGAAGTAAAGATTGACGGCTGCCAGTTCCAGCACCTCAAAGGCCCGGCCAAGATTCTGGAGCGCCAGTCCCAGATCCAGCTGTCCTCGCAGGGCCGAGGCAAGCATGGCGAAGGTGTCCTCCCCTCTCAGGGCACTGTGAACTTCTGGATCCTCCAGCAGTTGCCGCCACATCCGCTCCTTCAGGGACGAGTCGGTGCAGATGCCAGTGTGGCCCTGGTGGAAATTGTTCTCCAAGCACTGACGATACTTCTCCTGCAGTGCCGCTCCAGGAGACATCCTGCAGCGGGATAAGAACAAAGCCCCGAACCTGGTCCCATTTGAAATTCCGTCAATCAAATCAGCCTATGGCTATGAGTGGGATTGCCAAGCAAATGAATTCAGCCATCAAGCCCATAAAACAGAGCCTTGTATACTGCACAGGATGGTTGTTGTTTTGATTTACAAAAGCCATGGATGAGTTTTCCCGCTGCAAAGAAAATACCCATGCCAAATATATATATAAAATTCCGCCCCCAGAAGCCCTTTAACATAAGCTGCATTCCATAAATAGGCTGGTGCAGTATGGGCAGATATTCTTCATTTGCATGTGCATTCTCACTTCTCATGTTTTCTTTTCAATGCATTATGCACATGCATGCAAACGGTAATGTAACTACAAGCAGGAGATGGTGATAATGGCCAAGTGATGGGAAAGGGAATTTTTAAGTGTATTGATTCATTTCAGTCATTTCTACCCTGCCTTTTAGAGGTATAAAAACCTCATGGTTTTTATAGGATGATGCCCTGGTGTACAAAGGAATGCTACTGTGACCTGACTGCTGGAGATTTTGGCAGAAAAAAGTGTTCTCAAGATCATTACTGGCTCATCAGTGAGAATTTGGCTATTCCCTTTCTCTCATCCATCCCAAACTGTTGGCACTCACACACTTCCCCGATTGTCCTCTTGCTTTTTTCAAGCACAGATTAAGCTTCCAGCAGAGTTGCTGCACAGAGCTCTGGTGCACAAACTGACAGCTGGTATTGCAGAGGAATCATTTCGCAGTGATCATTTTGGTTAGGATGCCACTGACAATGGAACTCCCCCCATCTTCTGCATTACTTGTTCCATTATTATCTTCACTCTCTCCACCATCTCTACTCCAGCCTCCTGCAACCTGGTGTCCTCCATATTTTTTGGGCTCTGACTCCCCATATGCCTTGCCACTGACCATGTTGGCTGAGGCTGATGGAAGCTGTGGTCCAAAAGATCTGCTGTCCTCCAGAAGATGCTTACTCTGGAGAAACTGACAAGCTGCATGGCTGAGGAGAGAAGTCTTGCCAATTTCACCACATTGCCTTTTAAATACGTCTCTACATTCTCCACCACTAAAGCGAAAGTAAGTCCTTGTGAGAATATCTATATCAAAATATACACACTGTATAGTATGCCAAGACTGTTCCGATTAGGAATAGAGTTAGGAAATATTTGCTTCCTCACTTTAGTCACATTCAGTTCATTGGCAGAGCATCAGCTTTGCATGCAGAAGTTCCAAGGTTCAACATCTCCAAGTAGGGGTGGGAGAGACCCCTGCTTGAAACCCTGGAGAACTGCTGAATACGGTGGGACTCTGCCTGCCACCCTGAGCTCCCTGCCCTTTGGTTGCCATTCTGTGGCTTCCGCCTCTTTCCCTCCATATGTCTGGGAAATAAAAAGGCAACCACAGCCACGGCTCAGAGACAGAGGGTGGAAGAGAGCCAACCAGGGGACTATGAGCCAGGCAGGGGGCAGCCCCTGCCCCAAGACAAGTTGTTGGCACTTCTTTGCCAACACTTGCTATGTCCATGGCTTCTGAGTATGTGGCTGTCTTCTGGAAGAAGCCCTGCTGTTAGTGCATAGCGCCATAGACAACAATACATAGTTGTCAACCCAGTTCCTGAACTAACAAGGTAAGTTGCTATGGAAGCACTTTAGAATCAAAGCCCCACAAATAGCTCTTAAAAATAACAATGTGAAAAGATCCAAGCCCAACAGAGGGAGACTCTCGGAGGGTTAACCACCCACCAGATCACCAAGTGCTGAGAATGAGAGACTTGAGGGAGATAGCTTTGCTTTTGCATGTGGGGGAGGGGGGGCACAGGAGGGCAAGTCCTTGGGAGAGAGTCCTGTCACAGCCTCAAGGTGGTAGTGGGGCACACCGTAAGTGCTTCCAGTGAAGGGGGGAGAAGTTGTGCTGTTATGATAACGTGGGTACTGTGGCCCTGCAGGGAAATAGGGAAAAGGACATAATCATAGGGCAAAACAACAGGGCATCCGCGGTGTGGGTGCCCAATACATAAATCAGTGGAAGACTGTTGGAGTAAACCATATGAAAACCCTGTAATACTAAGCCCCCTAATGGATCATGAATCATTATTTCAAAAAGTGCCTCTTCCACACTAATTTCCTGTTAGTCTGCTCCAAAAGCCTTATCTTAAATTCTACCACAGCTTCTCTGGACCGTATGCCAACATAAAGTGTGCCAGCCTTTAAGGTGCCACAAGATGCTTCTCGTTCATGCCTGGTAGGCGCTGTACAGAAAATAAAAACACACATCGTTCCACCAGCAGGTCCAGTCTAAAAAAGGTACTGGCATCAGAAGAGACCCGCTGGCTCAGAAGATGCCACCCTGGCAAACTTTCAGGTGCCACAGGGCTGTTGGTCGCTGCTGCTGCACTAGACAAGGAGATTTGGAGCCGGGGGCGGCAGTATGCCTACCATTTGGGGGGATCCCAGGTAAAGGGCTCGTATTTGGTGGGTGGGGGTCTGCAGAGCCTGAAAGAGCCCCCTCTCCCTGCTCTCAAGGCGAGGAAGGGAGCGCCTCTTTGGGGGCTGAGTCAAACACCCCCGCCTCACAAGTTTCCCCCGCACGCCCCCGCAAATCCGGCCGGTTGGGATTCGAACTCGCGTCCCGCTCACCTGCCAGCGCTCGCTCGCTAGCTCCTTGGCCCCCTTCTCTCGGTCTCTCGCTCTCTTTCCCTTTTGGGCTCGCTCCTGTCACTTCCGGTTCTTCTTTGCCCCGCCCTTCCCGAGAGGAGATTACGTCAAGTCTCAGGAGCCGGCCGTTAACCTTTTCCTTGCTGCACTGAAGGATTTGTTTTTTTGGGTTTTTTTACATCTTAAAGGAACGGGTTAAAAAAAAGTTTTTTAAATTATAATTATAATAGCACAAAAAAAGAATATTATAATATCATTGGCAGGTACTGCAAGTAAATGTTTGTGTATTTCAGACAAATGACCCAGTTATATTTAATTTGTTTATTGCTATCCATTTCAAGAGGAGGGCTAAATCATTTTTTAAAAAGAGAGCTCATTACCTTCAGGTTTACAATCTAAGAAGGCATGACACAAAGGTGGAAAGGTGCATTTAGGTAACCCACCCCAAACAGTTTAGGGACCCAAAGATTAAAACCAGGATTTTGAACTGGACCTAGAAACACACTGGTAGCCAGAGCAATTGGTGCAGAAGTGTTGCATGATCAGACCATGTCTGGGTAACAGTCACATCTAGGGAATAAAAAACAGATCCTGGTAACTTAGCATGATTGTTCCATGGGATACACCCCAAATCGCAGATTACATCTATCACACAGACTAAACTGTAAAAATCAGGCATAGAGCCAAAGTGGGGATCCTTGTATTTCTACATTAAATCTTCCTAAAGTCACTATAAAAATGCACATGACATTGGTAGCCCATGAACTGAACCACAAATGTCACAAATCCCATACTTCGTGATGCCACTAGGGCATGAAAACATGGAGCAGGCCCCGGCAAGGAGGGACATTTGGAGTACTGGATGGTGTATATAAGCCAGAGCTTTTCAATCTTTTTGGGTCCACTGCTCCCTTGACCAACTACGTTCTATCAGTGGCACCCCTGTGGGGCTCAGGAGACCAGTTATGTCACCCCTTGCCTGAAGAGCTGGCAGCTCCTCACCCCTCCCTTGCGGAGGGTTCCCTCAGCCTCCTCTCTTCTCCCCTGTCCTTGGGAGTCCTTTGCACAGCTGCAGCTGCCACCCCAGTCTCTGAGCTGACTTCCCCTCCAGGCCCAAAGAGAGGTGCCTCCTCACACTGCCCCACAGGGGTCTGAGAAGCACCCCCTGGCCAGCCCCAGAGGCACCATTCACCTGGGGAGCTTGTAGCCAGAGCTGCTGCAACAAACAGTTGTGCAAGCATTTGGGAGGCAGAGACGCAAGAGGGCATAAGAAGAAAGGGCCAGTGTTGCCCATGGCACCCCTGACTATCATTCAAGGCATCCCAGGAGAGCCAGTGTGGTGTAGTGGTTAAGAGTGGTAGACTCGTAATCTGGTGAACCGGGTTTGTGTCTTCGCTCCTCCATATGCAGCTGCTGGGTGACCTTGGGCTAGTCACACTTCTCTGAAGTCTCTCAGCCCCACTTACCTCACAGAGTGTTTGTTGTGGGGGAGGAAGGGAAAGGAGAATGTTAGCCGTTTTGAGACTCCTTCAGGTAGTGATAAAGTGGGATATGAAATCCAAACTCTTCTTCTTCTTCAGGGTGCCACGGCACACTGGTTGAAAAACACTGATAGAGGCCAATGCATGCCCCAAGGCTTCTTCAGTCTTGAAGAATATCAAAGCTAACATCATAACAAAACATAGTGGCTGGCATGGTGCAGCCTGATCCTATGTACACTTACTTGGAAGAAAAGCCTGCTGTGTTCGGTTAGGCAGGGTAGTTCCCTAAAAAGTGTGCATTTAAACCCATCCAGTGCTAGAAATTCAGCAGCAGCTTCCCATAAAACCTCAACCCCTTGGTAGAACATCTGCCTCGCATGCCAAAGGTCCCAAGTTCCATCCTCAGCATATCCAGGTAGGGCAGGGAAAGGTCCCCCAGTCTGGAAACTTGGGGAGTTGCTGCCAGTCAATGTAGGCAATACTGAGCTAGATGGACCAATGGGTCTGGACTCTGTATAAAGGCAGCTTCCTATGTTCCTACCTGCCTTTCCATCACTGGCTTCTAGCATGACAGCTTTTGTTTGTAAATCAAAAGACCTGCAGCAGAGGGCGCATTTGCATTGAGAAATAAGCTCTTTTTCCTGATGCAACTGGAAGCTGTGAAAGGGGCGAGGGGAACAATGCTGAGGAACAGCACAGTTCTTCTGTCTTTCCTTACAGGGTTTTGCTAGAAATCCTGCCTTTATTACCTTTACGGTACTTTTTATTACAATTATTTATTTCCTAGGTAAATGGATTTTAGAATTGCTAAGCCTGATTTGTATTCAATTGCTATGATTTTATTGTACAGTGCTTAAAACAAAAATTGTCATGAGCTGTCTTGCAGGCCTTGTTGTGAGAGCTAGTGTGGTATAATGGTTCAAGTGTAGGACTAGGACCTGGGATGCCAGGATTCAAATTCCTGCTCAGCCATTAAAGTCACCAGGTCACCCTGGGCCAGTCACGGTCGTTCAGCCTAAACATACCTCACAGGGTTGTTGTGAGAATAAAATGGGGAGAAAGTAGAGTGTGTGAGTGTGTGTGTAAGTAAGTAAGTAAGTAAGTAAGTAAGTAAGTAAGGCAGGATAAACAGAAATCGAATGAATAAATCTGGTGCATGTTTTCTCATAAGTACAGAGTTCAATGGTGCTTACTCCTAAGTAGGTGTGTGCATAGGGCTGCAGCCAGTGTGGAACAAGTGTATGCAGGTGTCTCCAAAAGTAAATCCCTGTTGGAGAGTGTCCATGGTGGCTCATTGGAACTGGTAGGGTGGAAGACAGGGAGGAGGCAACATGAGGAGGAGGAGGAAGCTGACAGACAGGCCTACCCTCAGGATGTTGTAAGAAAGAAGACAGGCAGGTTTATGCAACTATGCATGGCATGGAGAAGGTGGATAGAGGAAAGTTTTATTCCTACTCTCACAACACTAGAAGCTGCGGACATCCATTGAAGCTGAGTGTTGGCAGATTCAGGATGGATAAAAGACTTCTTCATGCAGCTAAGCTATGGAACTGGCTTCCACAAGAGGCAGTGACGGCCACTGACTTTGATGGCTTTAAAAGAGGATTGGACAATTACATGGACAAGGCTATCACTGGCTACTAGCTATAATGGGTATGCTCCACCTCCAATGTCAGGGGCAGTAATGCTTCTGAATACCAGCTGTTGGGCTTCTGCTTGAGAGTTTCCCACAGGCATCTGGTCGGCCACTGCCAGAATGAGATGCTGGGCTAGATGGCCTGAACCAGCAGACCCGTTTTATGTTCAGGTGGGGACAACTGGACTCAAGGATGTGTGCTTGTGAATCGCAGCTCAGACCACTGCAGATTGACCCCACAACAAGCCTCTCTGACCCCCGGAGGTCTAAGGCTACACCCACGCCATGCATTTAATGCCCATTGAAAGCACGTTGTTCCGTCCCCCCAAAGAATACTGGGAACTATAGTTTGTTAAGAGTGCTGCGAACTGCAGCGCAGCGAGAGGCAAACTACAGTTCCCATGGTTCTTTTTTCCGGGGGCCCATGTGCTTTGAAAGTGTTCTACCTGAATGGTTGTGGCTAAGACCTTATTAACGCGAGAGGGACTGCAGCAGTCCGCTCACCTCCCCCGGCAGCGCGGCTGCAACCTTAGCTGAGCTGCCCGCCCGCCCGCCTCCCGCTCAGGCTTCCCCGGCCCCTCCTCTGAACCTTCTCACGTGGCAGCCACTGTGCCGCCTCCTTCCCCGGCCGCGGCTCCGAGTCTGCGCCCTTCCGCTCGCTCAGTTCGCAAGAAGAGGGAGAAGACGCGCAGCCGGACGCACGGAGGGCGCTGTAGCAGGAGGTAAGGCGCAGGTGGGCGCAACCGACTTTCTGGGGGGTGGGGCGCAAACTGATACAGGGATTCGCGCTGGAGAACTCCCTTTGCAAATCGGGCGCTGCAGCGTACAGACCACTACGGGGCATATGCAGAGTGCCTTTGCTTGCATTCCGTGGAGTAGAGAGGTGAGAGGCGTCGTGGTTCCCTCTGCGATTTAAACAGGGGAGCGGGTAAAGCTGAAGGGCTTGGGGGCTCCACAGAGAGGAGGGGCGCGCTTCTGGAAAAGCCTAGGCCCCCTGCCTACCGTTCGAGATCCATTATTGGTGACGGGTTGCATGGATTCCCTTCTGCTTAGTTTCTGGAGATGGCTGTCAGCCCTCTGGTGTATGTTTGTCTTTCTCCAGTGTTGGGCTTCCCAGATACATCCTGGGAGAAGAGGATGCTGGGCTGGATTTGCCTTTGGCCTGACCCAGCAGCCTCTTCTTAGGCTCTTGTGTGAAATTCTGTAGAGTGCCTGCCACTCAGCTGTGCAGCCAGTACAGAGCTAGCTGGACCAGTGGTCTGAGGCATCTTATTCCATCGCAGTGTTTTTTACAGTGGTACCTCGGGTTAAGTACTTAATTCGTTCCAGGGGTCCGTACTTAACCTGAAACTGTTCTTAACCTGGAGCACCACTTTAGCTAATGGGCCTCCCGCTGCTGCCGTACTGCCGGAGCACAATTTCTGTTCTCATCCTGAAGCAAAGTTCTTAACCTGAAGCACTATTTCTGGGTTAGCAGAGTCTGTAACCTGAAGCATATGTAACCTGAAGCATATGTAATCTGAGGTACCACTGTATTTGTTTGATCCATTGAGCCAGCCCTTCAAATTGCATTGGCTAGCTGGCTGGGCAAGAGAGTGCTTCTAAGCATGTAAAGAGTGCCTCAGATTCCCTGTAAGTGCAGTTTATTTATTTTTACTATTTTTTAACAGCAGGGAATAAATGGCGCTGCCCAAGAGTTTTTAGAACCCGAAAAATATTGTATGTGTGTGTGTTTTGTTTTGTTTTTTGGAATGGGTAGTGTCATTTGTGAATTTGGAGCCATCACACCAAAAATGGAGTGAAGTCTTGATTCAAAATGGCACCTGGCTTCCAAACGTCAACGAAGACCCCTCCCCCACCTTGGGAACCCTTGCGACCAAGTTTGGTGGTGATATCTCCAGAGGCATCCAAACCTATAGAGACCAAAGGGACAGACAAACCACTTTCCAAATTATATAGTGGATTGCGTTTATATTTCACCTTTCCTCCAGTGAGCTCAAAGTATTATAGATGGCTTCCCCACTCCCTCCATATCATTGCAGCCCGTGAGGTTGGTTAGGCCGAGAGCTGGTGACTGACCTAAGATCCCCCAATGAGCTTCACGGCCGAGTGGAGATTTGACACACCACATTGGCTTTCTTGATCTATACAGGTAGAGCAAATATGTTTCTTTGGTTACCTCTTTAAATGGGTTTGATTGGAATCTTGAGTCCGAATCAGCCCTGACTTTTTCCTTTTAAAAAGATTTCTCTGAACCCCCCTCCTGGGGGGGCATTTTGGGGCATAACTAATTGAGGGTGGGATATGGTGCTTCCTGGCAGCACAGATGTGTAAAATCCACTGACAGCTATTAAAATACTGTTTTCCTCTCCACTTGGTATGATTTTCAAGATGGCAGCTGACAAGCCAGGTATCCTATCCACCTGCTGACAGGCTTAGTATGTTCGGTAGGACAGGCATCATAGCATGACTGCATCTTCTCACTAGCCAGCTGTGTGTACACTATACATGTAAAGCAAAGCACGTCTCCACCCATCCAAAGAATCATAGGCACTGTGCTTATGATTCTGTGTTTAAGGGTGCTGGGAGGGATAAACTGTGTTTAAGGGTGTTGGGAGGGATAAACTACAGTTCCCAGGATTCTTGGGGGAAGCAATGTATGGTGTGTAGATAGCCTGTGCCTTCGTCCTTGCTAAGTAAAGGGTCTGACATCATGGGGCAATTGGTGGAGATGGGAGGCGTTGAATTGGAGGCACGTGACATTAGACAGCCTCTGCCAGCAAGTTTTCTGCACACTAGCTCCTGAACAGGAGCAGCCTATCTGACCTGTGAGAACTTTGAATTGCAGTTGCACCCTAGAAAGTCCAGTTATTCCTAAACCTCCCTAAATGCTTATTCTCTCTGTATGTATAATTGTGAGTCTTCTCTGGGCATAGAAATAGTCTGTGAGGGCTGGTTAAACCGTTGGCTTCAGGTGTTGAATTATTGCCATTCTTGCTTGTGGGCCTCCTTAGGCTTCTGGCTGGCCACTGTGAGAACAGGATGTGGACTAGATGGGCCACTGGCCTGATCCAACTGCAGAGCTCTTATTATGTTAAGCCTGTCAGGCCTCTGGAGAGCTCATTAGGGGAGCATTAAGGCACCTTATTTCCCTGGATTCCCTGGATTCAGCATTCAGTACTTTTGAGATAGGCTGCCTCTGAACATGAAGGCTTTGTTTACTGTGGCACTGTAGGTTAAACCACAGATCCTAGGGCTTGCCGATCGGAAGGTCAGCAGTTCGAATCCCCGTGACAGGGTGAGCTCCCGTTGTTCGGTCCCAGCTCCTGCCAACCTAGCAGTTCGAAAGCACGTCAAAGTGCAAGTATATAAATAGGTACCGCTCCGGCAGGAAGGTAAACGGTGTTTCCATGCGCTGCTCTGGTTCCTCAGAAATGGCTTAGTCATGCTAGCCACATGACCCGGAAGCTGTATGCCGGCTCCCTCAGCCAGTAAAGTGAGATGAGCGCCGCAACCCCAGAGTCATCTGTGACTGGACCTAACGGTCAGGGGTCTCTTTACCTTTACCTTACTTTTCAGATTGGCTGCCTCTGAACATGGAGGCTTTGTTTATTGTGATAGCCTGTATCCTCAGCGTTGATTCAGTAGAATTTCAGGTTCAACCGATTCTGGAATAAATGTCTCCTTTCTGTGAAGTCTCTCTTGGATTAAAATGGTTTCCACTGGCTGACTGTAGCTTTGTTCTCTTATTCACCTTTCACTCCTGATTACTCTTAATAGGTGCAAATTGCCTTTGATCCTTGCAAGATCTTTTATCTGCTATGGCTGGTGTTTGCCTTGGCTAGGCAGTAGGGTTTTTGGAAAATGAGTGTGGGGAGGGATCCCAGTTGTGACAGCTGGTACGTAGAAAGATCCTAGGAAAAGCTGTTCTAAAAACAACAAAGCAAGAAGAAACTTTCTTTGAATTTTGGCAAAGCTTTGGCATGCTGTTTCTATACAATAGTTAATTAAAAGCTTTGGGATGGTTCTGAAGCTAAGATATTCCTGCAAAGGGAAGAGAAAAGTTGTTTGCAATATATTTCCTGGAGGAGAGAGAAAGCCAGGCAAAAGTCCTTTTGCAGCAGGCTATTGTCTCATGGAGCAGAGGATACTTTGCTGCACAGTGCTGAGGTGAGCTGGGATGAGTGAAAATGGACAGAGAAAAGTCTCCCCCACCCCTTGCTTAATGCAAGAACCTGGGGCCATCTGATCAACTTGAAGGTTGGAAGATTTAGGATAGACAAAAAGTACTTTGTCATGCAGCACATAATTAAACTGTGGAATTTGCTCCCAGAAGAGGCAGTGATGGCTGCCAACTTGGATGGCTTTAAAAGAGGATTACACAGATTTCTGGAGGATAAAGCTATCAATGGCTGCTAGTCCCGATGGATATGTATTTCTTGCACTCTCAGAAGCAACCTGCTTTTGAATGCCAGTTGCTGGGAATCCCAAGCGGGGAGACTTGCTCTTGCACTCAGGTCCTGGGGAGGGGGGGCGTTTTCCATTGGGGAACCTGGTTGGCCACTTTGAGAACAGGATGGTGGTCCTTTAACCTGATCCAGAATGGCTCTTCTTTATTCTTAAATGAAACAGTATGAAGTTAGAGATTTCTGGAAAATGGGGGCTCTTTTGCCAAGGTGTAAAAAGCCGGAGGGGGTGGGATGGTACCTGCATTGAGACAATAGATTTTAAAACATATATAAGTTTTTACAGTAGGATGTAGGGGTTTAAGAAGTTCATTGCTGGATCTGACCAAAGTCCTGTTTAGTTCGTCATCTTGTTCTCCACAGTGGCCAATCAGGTGCTTCTGGAAAACTCAGAAACAACAAAATGAACTTCCAAGGGAAAGTCTGCTCAGAGGTCCACACCTGCCCACTTTATACAACAGCACAGCATCAGGCCCTTTCTTTCAAACTGTTCACTGGGTCTGTCTAGATGCAGCATGATCTGTGTACATAGGCAGGATCGTCTCACACTGCATGAATAGGGGCAACTATGTACAATTGTATTTGCTCACATGGATGCAGTCTATCAGCACAAACATTAATCTACTCCTCTGGGTTCTCTTAATGATCTCTTGCTTCCAACGCCTGTTGATGCTCGAGACAAAGCACAGAACACCCCCACTACAGTGGCTATATCTAGTTCCTTCATATGAGTCTTGCATGACTCTTCCTTCTCCCTTTTAAAAAGTAGACCCTGCATCATTGAAATTTTTCATAAGATTATATTCTTCAGGCCACCGGAGCCAAACCTTTAAAATAGGATGAGCAGAGGAAGAGGGGTGTGGTTGGTGCCGACCGCCCCAGGTGTCACCACTGAGGGGAGGTGACAAAATGCCGGGTGGCACTCACCGTGGAGCCTACAGCGCGCTTGAGCCACGCATCTCTCCTGAGAGAGACATGGTGGCTTGGACGCCTGCAGGCTCAGCGCTGCCCCAAATGGACCACCCGCTGCCTCTCCCCAGCTGTAGGGCAGCTGAGTGGGAGGAGGCAGGCAGACTCTGGAGGTCCCGCAGTGCGTCCCGCCCCTGGGTGCACCGCCCCAGGTGCCCAAGCAGCTTCCTTTGCCGCTGGATGAGCAGGTGCATATTAAAAATGTATAAACTGGACCTTCATCCAAAAATGGATTTCAGGGCAATATACATAAGAATATGAAGCCACAGAATTATACAGTTGGATGGGACCCCGAGGATCATGAACCTCCCTCAAAGGAATATGCAGCTGTCCCTTATGGGGATCGAACCTGCAACCATGATGTTATCAGCACCACACTTTAACCAACTGAGCCATCTCCAGTTCAAAATTAAAGCAACAGAAAGTGTTAAACAGCAGTATGAAAAATCTGAGAGGAATGAAAATACTTTACCAGCTGAAAATACAATAACTTAAGATGCCTGGGCAAATGAAAGGTTTTAAGCTGGTGCCAAAGGGAATTCATCATTTGCTATGGAGTGGGATGGAGCAGGTGCTCACTGTAGAGAATAGCTAAGTGTCCAACTTCACCTCTGTGTTAAAATGGATCCATGAGATTGGGGTTAGGTTGGAGCAGGGGCGGGGGAACCTGTGGCCCTTCAGATCAGCCCCTGCCAGCATGTCAGGAATGATGGGAGTCCCAGTCCAGTGATACCTGGAGGACCGGAACACAGGTTCTCCATCCTGGCTTTAAATTAATGCTAGGAATATGAATACCTTGCAAATGGGACTTGTGCCAGTACTTTTACTATTCCTGTGGTCCTGAGTGTTCCCTTTGCATTTTCTTCCTTTCTTTTTTTCCCAAGCCAGCCTTGGCCAGTATCCTCCTGGCCACGTCTGGGACAACCGGCTTCATTTTTCAAGGTGGCATTTTCCAAGAGACAGCATGTTCTGAGGTTCCTCTCTGATCACAAAAAAGCTGGCACTCTCTGCGCAAATTTAGCAAAAAGCCCAGGTTAGATCAAAACGATAATGCAATTCACCCTGTCAAGTCCTGGTTATAAATCTGGAAGGACGTGTACTTTGGAGAAAGGCCCGGAGCAGCCTCCTACCACCACTGCTTTTTTGTTCTTGAGCCAAATCATTTACAAGTGCGAAACCCAAGGGATTGCAGTATCCTGGGACCTGATAGGATAGGAAGAAGCACTTTTAACTGTTGAAGGCTGTGGGGACCTTTGAGAGGCCTCCTACTTGAAGCTGAAAAATCTCCTTCCAGGAGAAATATTTCCAATATTTAAAGTTCCAGGTGATTCTTTCTTGCCTTTATTTTGGGAGCAAGTGTCAGATTTGGTTTGGAGAGCTATGTTGATGTTCAGGACAGACAAAAAGGTAGATGTCTTTATACAATGCATAATGAATTTATTTGCACATGACAGTCATAACTGTGTAAATGGATAAGATCACTGTTCTTCAGCTTGGGGGATTTGGTCTGATCCAAGGTGGCTCACAGCAGGAGCACTACCACCATGCAAATATATGATAAAAGATTAAGAAAAGGGTCCCCTAGGCATGTTTGGGTTAAAACTTAAAATTGAATCTTGGGTCTGAAAAGGCTGAAGCTAAATGGATTGGACATTTCATTTCATTTCCCTTTTAATTTGTATGCTGCCTTACTATATTACTATACACAAGGCCGTTTTACAAGCTGAAGAAACAACGGTCCAATATAATACCTCAGGCAGGTATGGTGTTAATTGTTCCTGCCAGGAGCTTTTAAACTGTGCAGCTAAAAGTGGGAGCTCTACAGTTCAGAGATCAGAGGTGGCACACCTGTGCAGGCCAGGTGTTGGGGACAGATACAAAATGATCACGGGGGTAGAGCAGCTCCCCTGTGAAGAAAGATTACAACTGGGGGCCTTTTAGTTCAGCCAAAAAAGTGACTAAGAGGAGATACAATAGAGGTGTATAAAAATGATGCACGGTGCTCAGAAAGTGGATAAGTATTTCTCTGTCCCTCATAATACTAGAACTCAGGGAAAACCAAGGAAGATTCAGGACAGACAAAAGCAGTTCCTCCTTCACTCAGCGCATAGATACAAACTATGGGATTCGTTCCTGCAAGAGGTAGTGAGTGCCACCAACTCATGGCTTTAAAAGAGGGTTGTTTATTTATTTTATTTCATAACATTTATACACTAATTGGTTGTAGAAGAAAAACCTCAAGAGCTGTTTACAAAAGACAATAAAATTATAAAGAAAAAATTGCAACAGAAGTTTAAAATGTACAAAAAGTTAAAATAGTAACAACAGGTATTTATTAGAGAAATTCGTGGAGTGCAAGCCTATCAATGGCTTCTAGCCACAATGGCTATGTTCTCCCTCCACTGTCAGAGGCAGTGTGCTGCTGGCTACCAGTTGCTGGGAATCACAGGTGGGGAAGAGTTCTATTTCACTTGCATCATGCTTGCAGGTGCCCCATAGCCATTTTGTTGGCCCCTATGATAAGAGAGTGTTGGATTTGACCGGCCTGATCTAGCAGGGCTTTCCTTGTGTCGTTATGTCCTGTTTTTCAACTCCCCAAGGGTATCTGTACTTTCCTATGGGTGACTCTGTCTTCTGTTGGAGGAATACAACCCAAAATTTCATAATCTTTCATCCATATACAAAAAGTCAATTATGGTCTAAGGAACATTATACAGATTTGTGTGTGTGTCCTTGGTTACTGTGATATTTTAAGCAGAATGTCAAATTATATGAGAAGAGTGTCAAATTATACAAGTGAAAATAATGTAGGAGGTTGAACATTGTATTGGAATTTTATATTCCTCATAATTAACAAACTCCATTCTTCAATAAATTTGTTTGGTGCACATCTTTCAAGATCTCTTTTATAATGCATAAATGTTGTGACAATGCTATATCATATATCACTTTTTTTTTATACCATTGCAAAATTTTAACCGGTTTATCTGATATCCAGTTTCTTCCTGTGACTAGTCTGTCTGCAGTGATCTCATCTGTTGCAGGTTCCAGATCTTTCTTGTTTACTGTGTGTTTCAGATATCCCAATAAAGCAGACAGTTTCTTAGGTGTTGGCATAAAAATATTTTTTTCCTTTGTTTTGCCGGTGTGATTTGCCTCCTGCCCAGTCCTTTTCCAACAGCAAATGTTGAGTTCAAAGTGGCTGATGATAATACCATGATCATGAAATTGATTGTAATAAAACCTCACAGAGGTTTACAAAAATAATAAAACGATAAAATTATTGGTAAGAAAAGAAACCTATTTAAAACATTCAGAAATGATTAAACAAGATTAATTAAACCAGATTAAAACATGTCAACATTCTATGTGTCTAGGTAGGCTTGCCTAAACAAAAATGTTTTTAGCAGAGGCCAAAAACAGTACTGTGTAGGGACCTGCCTGATGTCTATAGTGCTGCCACACCAAAAGATCATCTTCTTACAAATGTACAATAAGTATATACCTATAATGGTGCCAGTTCCAGCTCAGGGTGCTGATTTAATAGTATCAGCTGCTCTTGAATCTGAGAGAGAATTTCAAGGGCTAGCATGCTTGCCCACCATGTGCATATAAACAAAGAGGTAAGTAACAGCTTTAAAACAACCTTAATGTATTTGTAAAGCAATCAGGAAAGAAAGGGGGAAGTTGTAAAATACACAGTGCAGTATATCAGTGAGCAAACAAGGCCTTATTCTGCTTTTGTTATTCATGTTACTCAGCAGGAAGAGGAAGGGCTGGAGCTTTTGAGATATTAAGGCAAGGGGACCACACTGAAGGAATGCTGTTTTGTCTCTCCTGTTCTCATAATGAATGGGTTTCATGTATCATTTACCAAAGGGCTGGGGAATTCTTTGGCCCTCCCGGGTTTCAGTGAAGCCCTGATATAAGTTGAAGTCCAGCAGCATTTGGAAGGCTATCAGCCATACGTTTCCGGTCCCTAATTCTTGTATGCTATCTATGCTTTGCGGTTGCAAAGGAGAGCTGCTTTGCAGGAATGACATACAGTGAGTTGTTGAAGTATGTGAGTAAAGAGTTGAATAATACACGTTTCCTAATAAAAATGTAGGTGTAGCCCTGCTGTTGTTGTTGTTGTTGTTTAGTCGTTTAGTCGTGTCCGACTCTTCGTGACCCCATGGACCAGAGCACGCCAGGCACTTCTGTCCTCCACTGCCTCCCGCAGTTTGATCAAACTCATGCTAGTAGCTTCAAGAACACCATCCAACCATCTCATTCTCTGTCGTCCCCTTCTCCTTGTGCCCTCCATCTTTCCCAACATCAGGGTCTTTTCCAGGGAGTCCTCTCTTCTCATGAGGTGGCCAAAGTATTGGAGCCTCAGCTTCACGATCTGTCCTTCCAGTGAGCACTCAGGGCTGATTTCCTTCAGAATGGAGAGGTTTGATCTTCTTGCAGTCCATGGGACTCTCAAGAGTCTCCTCCAGCACCATAATTCAAAAGCATCAATTCTTCGGCGATCAGCCTTCTTTATGGTCCAGCTCTCACTTCCATACATCACTACTGGGAAAACCATGGCTTTTACTATACGGACCTTTGTTGGCAAGGTGATGTCTCTGCTTTTTAAGATGTTGTCTAGGTTTGCCATCGCCTTTCTCCCAAGGAGCAGGCGTCTTTTAATTTCGTGACTGCTGTCACCATCTGCACTGATCATGGAGCCCAAGAAAGTAAAATCTCTCACTGCCTCCATTTCTTCCCCATCTATTTGCCAGGAGGTGATGGGCCCAGTGGCCATGATCTTCGTTTTTTTGATGTTGAGCTTCAGACCATATTTTGCGCTCTCCTCTTTCACCCTCATTAAAAGGTTCTTTAATTCCTCTTCACTTTCTGCCATCAAGGTTGTGTCATCTGCATATCTGAGGTTGTTGATATTTCTTCCGGCAATCTTAATTCCGGCTTGGGATTCATCCAGCCCAGCCTTTCGCATGATGAATTCTGCATATAAGTTAAATAAGCAGGGAGACAATATACAGCCTTGCCGTACTCCTTTCCCAATTTGGAACCAATCAGTTGTTCCATATCCAGTTCTAACTGTAGCTTCTTGTCCCACATAGAGATTTCGCAGGAGACAGATGAGGTGATCAGGCACTCCCATTTCTTTAAGAACTTGCCATAGTTTGCTGTGGTCAACACAGTCAAAGGCTTTTGCATAGTCAATGAAGCAGAAGTAGATGTCTTTCTGGAACTCTCTGGCTTTCTCCATAATCCAGCGCATGTTTGCAATTTGGTCTCTGGTTCCTCTGCCTCTTCTAAATCCAGCTTGCACTTCTGGGAGTTCTCGGTCCACATACTGCTTGAGCCTTCCTTGTAGAATTTTAAGCATAACCTTGCTAGCATGTGAAATGAGTGAAATTGTGCGGTAGTTGGAGCATTCTTTGGCACTGCCTTTCTTTGGGATTGGAATGTAGACTGATCTTCTCCAATCCTCTGGCCACTGCTGAGTTTTCCAAACTTGCTGGCATATTGAGTGTAGCACCTTAACAGCATCATCTTTTAAAATTTTAAACAGTTCAGCTGGAATACCATCACTTCCACTGGCCTTGTTATTTGCAGTGCTTTCTAAGGCCCATTTGACTTCACTCTCCAGGATGTCTGGCTCAAGGTCAGCAACCACACTACCTGGGGTGTACGAGACATCCATATCTTTCTGGTATAATTCCTCTGTGTATTCTTGCCACCTCTTCTTGATGTCTTCTGCTTCAGTTAGATCTTTACCACTTTTGTCCTTTATTATGGTAATCTTTGTACGAAATGTTCCTTTCATATTTCCGATTTTCTTGAACAGATCTCTGGTTCTTCCCATTCTGTTGCTTTCCTCTATTTCTTTGCATTGCTCGTTTAAGAAGGCCTTCTTGTCTCTCCTTGCTGTTCTTTGGAAATCTGCATTCAATTTCCTGTATCTTTCACTATCTCCCTTGCATTTTGCTTGCCTTCTCTCCTCCGCTATTTGTAAGGCCTCGTTGGACAGCCACTTTGCTTTCTTGCATTTCTTTTTCATTGGGATGGTTTTAGTTGCTGCCTCCTGTATAATGTTGCGAGCCTCCATCCATAGTTCTTCAGGCACTCTGTCCAGCAAATCTAAATCCTTAAACCTGTTCCTCACTTCCACTGTGTATTCATAAGGGATTTGGTTTAGATTGTATCTTACCTGTCCAGTGGTTTTTCCTACTTTCTTCAGTTTAAGCTTGAATTTTGCTATAAGGAGCTGATGATCTGAGCCACAGTCAGCTCCAGGTCTTGTTTTTGCTGACTGTATAGAGCTTCTCCATCTTTGGCTGCAGAGAATATAATCAATCTGATTTCGATGTTGCCCATCTGGGGATGTCCATGTGTAGAGTCGTCTCTTGTGTTGTTGGAAAAGCGTGTTTGTGATGACCAGCTTGTTCTCTTGACAGAACTCTATTAGCCTTTGCCCTGCTTCGTTTTGATCTCCAAGGCCAAACTTGCCAGTTGTTCCTTTTATCTCTTGATTCCCTACTTTAGCATTCCAATCCCCTATAATGAGCAGAACATCCTTCTTTGGTGTCACTTCGATAAGGTTTTGTAAGTCTTCATAGAACTGGTCAATTTCAGTTTCTTCAGCACCAGTAGTTGGTGCATAAACTTGGATTACTGTGATGTTAAAAGGTCTGCCTTGGATTCGTATCGAGATCATTCTATCATTTTTGAGACTGCATCCCAGTACAGCTTTCGCCACTCTTTTGTTGACTATGAGGGCCACTCCATTTCTCTTACGGGTTTCTTGCCCACAGTAGTAGATATGGTAGTCATCCGAACTGAATTCGCCCATTCCCGTCCATTTTAGCTCACTGATGCCCAGGATGTCAATATTTATTCTTGCCATCTCATTTTTGACCACATCCAACTTACCCAGGTTCATGGTTCTTACATTCCAGGTTCCTATGCAATATTTTTCTTTACAGCATTGGACTTTCCTTTCGCTTCCATGCATATCCACAACTGAGCGTCCTTTCGGCTTTGGCCCAGCCGCTTCATCAGCTCTGGATCTACTTGTACTTGTCCTCCGCTCTTCCCCAGTAGCATGTTGGACACCTTCCGACCTGAGGGGCTCATCTTCCAGTGTCATAACTTTTATATGCCTGTTGTCTTTGTCCATGGAGTTTTCTTGGCAGGGATACTGGAGTGGCTTGCCGATTCCTACTCCAGGTGGATCACGTTTGGTCAAAACTCTCCACTATGACCTGTTCATCTTGTGTGCCCTGCTCGGCGTAGTTCATAGCTTCTCTGAGTTCTTCAAGCCCCTTCGCCACGGCAAGGCAGTGATCCATGAAGGGGGTAGCCCTGCTAGATCAGGCCAAAGGCCCATCTAGTCCCAGCATCCTGTTCTCGCATTGGCCAACCCAGATATCTATGGGAAGCCCATATATTTAATGCATTTTAAGTATATCCTTTTTTACACATGGATATGGAGACAAAAACTGAAAGCATTTAAATGCGAGAGATACACACAATATCAATTCTGTATAAAGCTGTAGATTAATTTTGTAGAGTTGTTGATTTTTATATTAAAAAGTTAATGAATTTAAATGCATTACATCCTTTCCCCCTTTGCTTTAAAATGCTTGTTATACCTGAATCATTGTGTAGGATGTAGCTGCAATATGACTTTGCTCTGAGCTGTACAAATCATCTCTCGGGGCCTGTGAGCAATGGAAGGACTTGCTTAGGAGTTATTTGCTACTCGCAAGTATGCCATGCTGGTGAGCTTGGAACATAACCTAACAATTTAGGAAGAGTCCAGCTGCATCAGGCCAAAAGATCATAGAACATAGAACAGCATTTGTCCGATCCTCTTTTACACCCATCTAAGTTGGTGACCAGGGATGCAGGTGGCGCTGTGGGTTAAACCACAGAGCCTTGCCGATCAGAATACAGTGGTGCCTCACAAGACGAAAAGAATCCGTTCTGTGATTCTCTTCATCTAGCGGTTTTTTTCGTCTTGCGAAGCAAGCCCATTGACGGATTAGCGGATTTGCACTTTTAGCGGCTTTTAGCGGCTTATCTGCTGATCGGATCAGCTGATAAGCGGCTTAGCGGCTTAGAAAAAGGGGGGGAAATGAAAAAAAAAAACCCGCAGGAACTCGCAAGGCATTGTCGTCTTACGAAGCAAGCCCATAGGAAATTCTTTTTGAGAAGCACCTCCAAAACGGAAAACTCTTTCGTCTAGCGAGTTTTCCGTCTTGCGGGGCACCACTGTATCAGCGGTTTGAATCCCCGCGACGGGGTGAGCTCCCGTTGCTTGGTCCCAGCTCCTGCCAACCTAGCAGTTCGAAAGCACATCAAAGTGCAAGTAGATAAATAGGTACCGCTCCGGCGGGAAGGTAAACAGCGTTTCCGTGCGCTGCTCTGGTTCACCAGAAGCGGTTTAGTCATGCGGGCCACATGACCTGGAAGCTGTACGCCAGCTCCCTCGGCCAATAAAGTGAGATGAGCGCCGCAACCCCAGAATCGGCCACGACTGGACCTAAGGTCAGGGGTCCCTTTACCTTTACTAAGTTGGTGACCATCCACATTTTAGCTGTGCACTTTTGTCTGTTCTGAATCTTGGAACATTCAGCTCCACTGTATGTCCTCGAGTTCTAGTATTATGAGAGAGGAAAAGAAACTTTCCTCTACAGTGGTACCTCGGGTTACAGACACTTCAGGTTACATACGCTTCAGGTTACAGACTCTTCTAACCCAGAAATAGTACCTTGGGTTAAGAACTTTGCTTCAGGATAAGAACAGAAATCGTGCGGCGGCAGTGGGAGGCCCCATTAGCTAAAGTGGTGCTTCAGGTTAAGAACAGTTTCAGGTTAAGTACGGACCTCCGGAACGAATTAAGTACGTAACCCAAGGTACAGTGTATTCACTTTCTCTGCACCATGCATCATTTTGTTCACGATTCTGTCATCTCTCCCCACCCTTACTTGCCATTTCTCTAAACTAAAAAGCTCCAAAAGTTATAACGAAAGGTTATAACTTTTGGAGTTTTTTAGTTTAGAGAAATGGCAAGTAAGGGTGGGGAGAGATGACAGAGTTTCTCTGTTTCCCCCCCTGATCATTTTGGTTTCCCTTTTCTGAACCTTTTCCCAGATCTACAATATCCCTTTTTGAGGTGAGGCAACCAGAGCTGAACACAGTATATTCTAAGTGCGGTCTAACCGTAGATTTGTATAATGGCATTATGATACTTAGAGCACTGGCTAAGCTTGTTAACACGGTCTGCAATTTGCAATGATGCTGCCAGGATTGTCTTTGCCGTCCTTCCAACTGTACTGCGCTGTGCCCTTTCCGCATGTGTTGTTTTCCTTCTCTGTCCTGTGACGGCGGCGCAGCTGACAAAAGCTTTTCCATCTGCTTAATTCTCTTTCACTGCAAGGAGAGCGGGGGGGGGGGGACTATTTTGAAGAGCTCTTATGCATCTTCCATCTAGCCAATTATTATATTAAACTCTAGGGCCGAGATGCATGAATTAATTAAATTTCCATCTTTGCTTTTTAAAGCGAGGGAGGTTGTTGGGATAGCATCACCCTTCTCTTAAAAAAAAATCCTTTGGTCTGTTGCCACTGGTTCAGATGCTAGCCTAGTAACTGAACTGTCCAATGGTTACAGAATGCGTTGCTGCAGCTTCTCATCGTTTAAGCTTGAGCTGAGCGTGTGTTGCAGGATTGGAGAAAACTGGGGCAGCACATGGGGCGCTGGAGGGCAGTGTTAACAGCCGGTGCACAGCGTGGACTTGATGCCAGCGGCTTTGGCGGTGTGCTCCAGGACTCGGATAGCTCACGCTAGATAACTGCATTGCTGTGGTTTGTGTTGCTTTTCTTTCCCTTTAGAAGTACTGTTTAAATTGTGACACTGGCCCATGTTAGGACCATCTAACAAGCTAAGCACAGAAGCATACAGCCAAGAAAGTCATTAAGAGAAAGACAAAGCATCACTGCCACTAGAACTGCCCTCTCCTCCAGCACCTTTCACCCTTAGCATCAAAACCCAACACAAATTAGAAAGCTCTGCCTAAGTCTTAATTCTCCATTGCTATTAATGCTGTTTTGCTTATGGGTCATTGGTGGAGCATCTGCTTTTCACCCAAAAGGTCTCAGGGCCATTTCCTAGCTGCTGGGGGGGGGGGGAATCCCTTGGAGATCCACTGCCAGTCATATAGACTGCAGTGGTCAGCAAACTTTTTCAGCAGGGGGCCGGTCCACTGTCCCTCAGATCTTGTGGGGGGCCGGACTATATTTTGAAAAAAATAATATGAATGAATTCCTGTGCCCCAGAAATAACACAGAGATGCATTTTAAATAAAAGCACACATTCCACTCATCTAAAAACACGCTGATTCCCAGACTGTCCGTGGGCCGTCCGTGAGAAGGCGATTGGGCCGCATCCAGTCCCCGGGCCTTCGTTTGCCTAACTGTGGTGGACTGACAGTCTGACTTGGTACAAGGCAGCTTCCTGTGTTTCTGCTGGCAGTCTTGGAATACCAAGCTGCAGTTTGTTCACTAAGGTCACTGAAAGTCAGGGGGAAGTAAAAGTCCCTGGCTGTTTCATTTAGATAAGCTCTTTCAAAAGATCTTTGCATGGGATCCTGCCTGAGGCAGTAAGCAGATGATGAAATAAAACTTTCTTGCTAGCTTGCGGTTCTGCAAGTGATTTGAGTCTATCCTGTATGAGAAGCTGCTTGAATGTGGCAGTGGTGTACCATGCATGGAGCATGGACAGCTCTGGACATTTGCAAGTACATATCTTCTGCAATAGTGAGTTAGTGGTGGATTTATAGTGGACCATCCACACATTCAGGTTTATTAGTTACTCTGTAGTGCTTCCCCGATGTTAACACATCATTGCCCTGCGGAGGGGCACATTTGCGGTATAGAATAACTTGCGCTGTAGAATAACAAAAGCGGGACAAAAAAACAAATGTGGAACATTTGTGGCATGGTTCCAGGATTTCAGCAGGAAGTTACGAGATATGTACTGATTGGAAACAAAGCAGTATGTCCTCACCAAAACCTTTGCAGGTGTAAATGAGACTGAAAGTGGGATTGTGTATAACTGCCCCATTACCTTAATGAACAAAATTGTCATGAATGCACAATAAAAAGGCCATAATGTGCTGTGGACTGCATTAACTCTGGACACAACTGGTGTTTCTGGTTTTTAGAGATGCATTGCCATCTGTGTCTTTTAACGATGAATTTGCAACTCATATTTTGATTGCCCTCTTGTTCGTTACACTTGTGGAAGAGCTCAGAACCAGGATAGGCTAAAGAGGCAAAATACACAAGCTTTGGCCTCAGACGTATGCTTACAGGATCAAGCATCCAGCTGCTTCGATGTGCCAGTATGGGAGAAGCAGTTGCAGGCCAGGCAGCTGACATAGCTGGTTCCTTATTGCTGATGTTGACATGAGTGTGCGGTTATTGCACAGGTGTAGTTATTATATGTCCTTAAAAATATTACCCCCAAAAAGCGTATAGATAGCTGATGGACTGTTTAGACTTGTCCTGTGTGATTAGGTGATCCCCAAAACTCCACGTGCTTGCTTTTCATCACATGTACACAGGTGTTTTCCTTTGTTTGCTTCATGATGTTTGGCACAGTTGGAGACTCTTCTCTTTATGTCACACCTTGCTAATCAGTTGAGTGCTATCCCAGCCTCTTTTGCTTATTGCTAATTGCAGCACCTGACCACGCTAAATAAATATATTATACTGCTTGGCTTAAAATAAGCTATTGAAGGAGAGAGGAAGGATGAGAGGACAGAATGGTAGGATTTAATTTTGGTTTAAAGTAGGGATGGGAAACCTGTGGTCTTGCAGATGTTGCTGGACTACAACTCCCATCATCCCTAGCCATTGACCATGTTCCCTGAGGCTGATGGGTGTTGGAGTCCAACAACAGCTGGAGGGCCACAGCTTCCCCATCTTGTATCAGTCAATGCAGAACTTAAATGTGTTTGCCCAGCTGGATTAAATTACTGTCCTCTCTTCTTTTGCTCTTAAAAATTGCCCAACATGTAACCTGAGTAAGGAGTTGACTGGGTCCTGATTTGGGAAGCAAACAAGCAAGGTGAATGGGAGGTGTGATGCCCCAGGTTCCCTCTGTTGGTCTGTCATTTTGACAACTGTAGTCTTAATAATTCATGTCATTTCAAAGCTTACAAGTAAATGTTGCAAAGCACTCTTAGGTAACATGGAACTTCCTATGTCGTCTCTTGGAACAGTAAGAGAGACAATGATAGATCCTTTTGTATTCTGGGTGAATTATTCACATAAAGACTTTTTTAATGGTTTTGAATTTTTGAAAAGGAAAAGGAAGAGTTTTGGCATGTAGCCTTCAATCTGCTTAATAGGTATTTTTTTTAGCTTATTGCCAGAGGTGGGGGGGGGGGCAGCATTTTCAATTGCAACATATGCTCGCTCCAGCTTCAGTGTCTTGTGGTATCCTTTCCTATTTTCTCAATAAGCTGCTTTAACAAAAGATGAGCCTAGCACCTTGGGGTTCAGGGTAGCAGTACTCTGGTAGCACAAGTGAGCCTAGCCACTCTGTGTTCTGGGTAACAGTGATGCTTCCTGGATCCTCCCTCTCAGCTGAATTCATCTAGAAACCTTAATGGCACTCTCACTCTTTCCTTTGCTTGGGATTATGAGGTTTTCCATGGGGTGGCAGCAGTGCCAGCCCTACCATTGGGCAGAGTGAGGTAAGCTAGTTTTCTCTGGCTTTCCTAGCTTAGCCTTGTGCCCTTAGTACAGTGGAGGAAGTTGTTGCATTACCAGTGAGATTCACCTGTCTCCGTTCAGGCAAATCCTTTTGTATGTGAACTCAGGGGGGGGGGTTGGCAGAGAGAAGGGGGACATCCAATGAAGCCAAGTCTTGGGAAATTCAGGACAAGCCAAAGAAAGTACTACTTCATGCAGCACATTGAAATTCTCTCCTCCAAGGTCTAGGGATGGCCAGCAACTTTCACAACTTTAAAGAAGGAGTAAAAAATATCATGGGGGAGTAAGGCTATCAATGGCTGCTAACTCTGATGGATGTATTCTGCCTCCACTGTCAGGGGTGGTATGTATTTGGAGTGTTAGCTGGTGAGATTCACAAATGCAGAGGGTTTCTCATAGGCTTCTGGTCGGGCACAGTAAGACCAGGATGCTGGACTGGCCCTGCAGAGCTGCTCTTGCATTCTGATGACAGGTCCTCTGTTTCAGTTGCCTTTGAGCATCATTTGGTGGAAAGATGGGGTGCAAATGCAAATATATAACAGAAGAGCGAGGGATGGAGTTTTCTTCCCTAAGGACAACTCCTTTTCTGTACCCAGTTCTGTGCTCCAGTACATAGCTTGGGAATCACCATGTGAAGGCACAAGCATTCAAAGGATTTCACTTGCTTGAAATATACCACCCGCTGTGCTGATGAGTTGCTGTAGCTAGGCGATTGCATGGAGGCAGGCAGGCAAGCTTTTGGCAGGGTGTCACGAGATAGGAATGATTTACTGCCACGTTTTTACTGCTGTGTCTTTGTGACATCTAAGCAATAAAAGATAAGTTGGCATGCCTCTCTGGGGCTGTTGCAGCTTATCTGTTGGAACCGTGTGCACCTGGGTATGCAGAGCTTTCGTTGATTATGCACACGTGCGCAACGTGGTTCCTGCTCTAACAGCATGTCCTCAGCCCATTTCTTCAGCGAGTGCTTTCTGGAAACCAATCCTCTTTCACCCTTTGTTCTTCCTCTAGGCCAGAGGTAGCCAATGTTGTGCCCTTTCTGGCCACTCTGGCTGGACTGATGGGAGTTGGGATCTGATGGGAGCAGGTTAAATAGAAGACACCCAATGAAGCAACATCTGGAGGGCACTGTGTTTAAGGTGTTGCCTAGTTCCAAAAACTGAAGGATTATCAACTCACACCTGTCTGAACAAATGAAGCCATGCATTTGCAAGTTAGAAAAGCACTGCTGGATCAGACCAAGCTGGTTCCATCTAATCCAGTCTCTTGGATTATTGGATGATTGGCCCGTCAGGTGCCCCCAAGATCCTCCCCCCTGCAAAAAAGGCTCAGCAAATTTGCCCGGCAATGACAATGGGTAGATCACATCCAGTATTTTTATACTGTGAGTAGATCACAGTCTCTTAGGAGTTGGATGTGCCTGCAGTAGACCATCCTTGCCTTTAGTTGGTTTCCCCCAGCAGTTGGCATTCACCTGGAGGTTTTTATTTAGCTCTTGCGGCTACTTCCTGTCAACAGACCTGTCCTTCATATTTTCATGAGAGCTGCTGCTGCCTCTTATCAGATTGCACTTGCGTAAATATCATTTCCTGTCCTCTTGTTGTGCAAGATCCCTAAAGTATAGTGTTTACTGTCTGTTTGCTCTCCTGCCCTGCTTTTCTTGCTCTGCATTCAATGTTGTTTCCATGGCCAGAAAAAATAAGGCTCCTTCCTTTTCCGGGAAAACACACACACACACACACACAGAGAGAGAGAGAGAGAGAGAGAGAGAGAGAGAGAGTGCTGTGCCTCCACCTTTGCCAAACGCTTCTCAGTGTTTGTTGCTATTCTGGAATCTTATAACCTGCACATATCCCAAGGCTGTTCTGCCTCTGGCCTGTGTCATGCATGCCACACCGGAGGCAAAACACACCTCGCCGTGGATGGAGAGCAGCTTCAGTATTGTGCCTTCTAGCAGACATCCACTTCCTTTCTGCTCAGTGAGTATTGTATCTCTCCCATCAGTCAAAGTGCTGGGCAGATGACAGCACATGCCCAGATGACCAGCTTCATTGGCTAGGAATTGGGGGAGGGCTGTTAGTGCAGGAAGCAAACCAAGTTTTGCATACCAGGCGAAGACAAGTCCACACCTTCTCTTGTGTGTACAGCAGCATAAAAAAATCACCTACTTGAAATGCAGCAAGGGGGAACGACCTTGTTGTTTTAAGCCACTAATGTGCACATAGCCCTGATCTCCCTGGTTCTAGTCCAGCAGTGCAACCACAGTTGTTTCTATTCATGGGGCAAGCAAAAGTAAACAAACAAAATGTCCTGGTAACTTCTATGCCGCCTCATCCCAGAAGAGCCAAAGGGATGAAAATCATGTCCTTTGGTTTCTCCCACAGCCATTGACACTTCCATGCCCCAAGTGGCATTGCAATAATCTCTGGTGATGCGATGGTTGCGAAAATGTTTGAATGCTTTGGAACATTTAGTGTGATGGTCATGATACCCTTCCTGGTCTGAGGTTTAAGTGTTTTCCACTTAATGCTTGTGAAACAAATATGCCCGACACACCCAAGACCACAAGCCGTGGCATCCACATTCCTGGCAGATGTCAAAAGAAGACAACAAGAGATTTTCCTAACCCAGATACCACAAGATTACTCCCCCCTGGTTCATTTGGATCTGGAGACAATTCTAAGAGTCGTGATGCGATAGGGAACTTGCTCCCACACATGGCAGTAATGGCCATCAACCTAGATGAAAGAGTAGGCAAATTCATGAAGGATAAGGCTTTAAATGATGGCTACTAGCAAATATGTCTATGCTCTGCCTCCAAGGTTGGAGGCAAGAATGCTTATGAATGCCAGTGGCTGGAAACTACAGGAGGGGAAGAGTGCTTTTGTGCTTGGATTCTGCTTGTGGGTTTCTCACAAGTACCTGGTTGGCCACTGTGAGAACAGGATGCTGGCCTGATCCAGCATGGCTTAATATCTATGTTATGTTATGTTATGTTATGTTATGTTATGTTATGTTATGTTATGTTATGTTATGTTATGTTATGTTATGGAAAGGGCTTCCCACGTATTCTTGTTTTATGTGGACACTAGTATAATATGGCAAAGTGGCCACTTAGCATCTATACTCTGCATAACTGGCTGTGCTGGAGGCAAGCAGCCTTAGGTAAAGTGCAGTTGCTGTCTTTGGTAGAGGTCTGTAGGGCAAGGGTGGCTAACCTGGGACATGTAGTTCAGCAACACCTGGAGGGTCCCTACTATATGGTGTTCGTAATTCTACACAAATACAGAAAGAGGGGCAGGGTTTAGTTTTGGACTACAGATTTGGCTTCCCCCTAAAAAAAAAAATCACCACCCTAGGTTATTGCATTTAAAGAGTAAGAGTGGTAACTAACACTAGGTAACATCTCCTGTCAGAGCAAGGATTTTGGCTTGTGCAAGAGGGTTTCCCTTCCTTCACCCCCTAAATTTGTTCTAGTGGTCCCCCCAATCCTCTGGACTAGATTGGGGGAAGTATAGGGGGAGGAGACATGGGGAAGATGGAGTCCTATTGTGCAAAACAGAAATCATTGCATTGACAGGATGGGTCCCCTAGATACTGCCCTGAGCTTCCAGCTGTTAAGAAAAATCCCTGGAAGCGATTGACAGTATGTGGGAAAGAATTATGGTGATGTAGAAGCCAGAGAGGGAGCAGTACGTGGTTTCAGTTGTTCAGGAGTCACAATACTTTTTTACATCTCCAAAGTCTAGAAACAGCATTATTAAAATTGCTGGCTCATATTTCTCCTTCCAAACTGAATGAGCAACACAATAATAAAAGCAAAGCAAAGTAAAGCATCGTGTCCTAATTTGTGTAATTTGATAGCTTTCACAATAAATGGATATTTCCACCACATGCAAAAGAAAAAAAAGAAACCATTTATTTTTTTTAGCTTCCATCCTCTTCAACAGCCATGGCCTGAAGCAGCAAATGTAGAAGCTTTGCTGAATCTAAGTGGGTCCCTGCTTAGCAGGGCTGCCTGGAAACACTGTATAGTTCTCACTGATCTTCTCAAGGAATGCGGGGCCATGAAGGTTAGAAATAATTAAATCAAGCCGTTTAGTACCACCTTTATAAGGTAGATTGTAACATCTTACACCCTATACTCCAAACACTGAGAAGCGTATCTTTCTTTCATGGGTGGCTTCAGGTTTGAAGGTTCTCTAAACAAGGACCCTCTGATGTGTTTCTTCAGTCAGTGAGCTGTATTTGTTGGTTTTACTTGGTGGCAGCAGTGAGGTAGCACTTTGAGCAGTACCAAGCAGCTGAGTCTAGCCTTCGTTTTCATTTTCCCATAATGGTTCCCAGCGTTGTGGCACTGCAGGGCATTATGGGAAATAGTGGCCCTAGAGCAGAATTAATTTTAAAGGGCCCCTCAGTGGTGGGCCTTGCTGGTGGCCCAGCAACTGCCCACGGATGCTGGGCGCCAGCACCAGCTCTGCTTCTTTCTCTGAAGGGAACTAGGCGAACAGATGCATTCTCTCTTCAGCAGAAAATCCTTCACCTCTCCTTGAGTCTTTATCCCTCTCCAAGGGCTGCTACTAGGAGGCTGACGCACAGCTGCCTGGCTCTTTATTTTGGCACATTGAAGGGGGAGGGGTTGAAAACACTTCCAGAGTCTCATCATGTTAGCTATGGGCTATCTTTTTATTTCCAAGGCCGCTTCAGTATAGGGGTGTGGATGTAGGAAAGAGAGAGAGAGAATGTGAGTGTGAATGTGTGTGTGAGATAGAAACTGAATGACAGCAAACATAAAATCAGAAATCTAATCTTTTCCTGGCGAAGTTAAACTGCCTTAGTGTCCAATATCAAATAATCCTTTTTGGCTGCTGATTAATGAGTGAGTGGCCTCTGTGGAGGTCTGACTCTCTTATAGAGCTGGGCAGATCTTTGCTCAGCATCCAAGCCTAGTAGGGATGGGATGCTTCTAGCATGGCTTCCACAGCTCAGGGGTAGAGTACTTGCTTTGCATGCAGAAGGACCCAGGTTCAATCCATGGCCTCTCCTGTTTGAAGGATCTGGTTTTTCAAAGCACCCTTCTCTTCCTGGGAGCCTGGGAAGATTCTGCAGTTTGGAGGAGGCTCAATGAACTGTTAGCCTGACCAAATCTAAGGTTTCTGAAAGATCATTTTCCCCATGAAGCTCGCTGTGTGACTTTGGCTTAGTCATTATCTCGGAGCCTAGCTTTCCCTTCAGGGTTGTTCTGTGAATCTATGGGGGGGAAACGGGGAAGGAAGAATCCATATATGCCACCCGACTTGAGCCCTTTGTGGAAAGGCACACTATAAGTATGATTAATAAATGAATAAAGTACTCCCAGGCTACTTGGAAACCTGGAATATCCACATATATCTAAGGCACATGAGAAACCTTTCCAAAGATAAAATGGAATATTTGTGCACTTAGCAGCTAAAATGTTGGGGAACAAAGGTATTCATAAAGGAAGGGGGTATTCCAGCAGAGAGCAGCCAAACAGAGCCATGCCTCAGTTGCTGGGTCTGGGGGTACTGCTGCCTCTTCGATTTAGGGCAGGGGCATTTCGCCTTCAGCCCAGAGCCTGGATCTGTGTGGGGGAAATGACAAGCTTCATTTCCCAATGTGTTCGGGGGACCGTGTTAGATTGCATCATGCCATGCCCAATGAAGTTAAGAATTGACCGGCTGCCTCTTCATTTCCTGCCCTGATGGCAACTAATTATTTTTATTAGCCTATAAAGTTCCATGGCCAGATAGAAATGGGAAGCGGGCTGCCTGCCTCACTTTTCTTCTTCCACAGCTGCAGCTTTTATTAATTTCCCAGAGGAAGAAAAGGTATGATGCGTGTAAGGATAGAAGGCAGCTAGCGGAGCATCACAGAATAAATATAAATGAGGAAGGTGGATTCTTCTCCTGTTTATGTTGAGGGATATTGGGAGTAAGTGCTGGAGAAATTGTTCTGTATGGGGCTCAGAGGTGAACGTAAGAAGAGCTTGCTGGATCTGGCCAGTAGGCCATCTTAGGCCAGCAACCTGTTCCCACAGTGGCTGACCCATATATCTCCCTTCTCACCCTCTCAGGCGCTACGATTGGCAGAGGGGGCCCTCTTGGTAGTTCCTGTGACGCTGGGTGGTGGTGATGGCCCAGGAGGGTACATTCTCTGGGGCAGCCCCAAAGTTGTGGAACTCTTTCCCCACTGGGATGCGCCTGGCACCTTCACTGTACAGTTTTCGCCAAATGCCTTTGACAGGTATATTTTCAGGACTCGCCTTATTCTTGTGATTGTAATTTGTTTTAATATTGTATTTTAAATTGTTGTGGCCCACCCACCCTGGGACAAGCCCTAGAATTCCCTGGGAAGAGGATGGACAGTTAAATCACTCTGGAATTGTGGCTCTGTGAGGGGATTAGGGGTTCTCTTAACAACTCTCAGCCTTTAATGTAAATTGCAGGTGTGACTTAAGTCTCCTTCAGTATTTGTTTGTTTGTTTGTTTGTTTGAAGATTCCTCAGCTCCTATTCTTCTCCTTCCCACTTTCTACTTTCACATCATATGTTTAAAGCACTATTATACCACTTTAACACTCATGGCTCCCCCCCCCCCGGATGCTGAGAGTTGTTTTAGGAGAGCCCCGTTCCCTTCATGGAGCTGTAGTTCTCAAGAGTGTTTCATCGATCTTCCCCTTCCCAGCGGAACTCTGGAAGCATAGAGGGGAAAAAGGGGTCTCTCTCTGGTCACAAGGCTGCAGGCGAGATAAATCAAGCCAGCTCTTGAATTTCACCCAGAAGAAGGAAGCAGGTACTGATAGGATTTTATTCTTCTCTCCCCCCCCGCCTTTGTTAAATGTCACTGAATATGAGTCACCAGGAGTATAATTTTCCTTTTCTGACGTAGATGCAGCAGATTTCTCTGCAGAATCTCCCTCCTGCAAAATGAGAGGCTGCTGTGTTTGCATTCAAAGCTGTATGCTCATGCTGTGTTGATCCCCTGGGCTTAGCATGGAGATGCCTTTCCTCCTTGTAAGTTGAAAGCTGGCGGGTGTGTGTGTGTGTGTGTGTGTGTGTGTGTGTGTGTAATTTTGGGCCAGCTGGGCTGAACAGACTGCAGGAGGATCAACAGTGCTTGCAGCCTGCTTTGTATGTAGGGGCTGCCCCCAACCTGCTTATCTCATGAGGGGGCAGGTCTGCTGGTGAGCTCACTGTGTGTGTGTGTGTGTGCGCGTGTGTGTGCTCATATTCCCACATTCCCACAATTACAGCAGCTGTGGTTCCCACCCCACCCCCAAGTGGTGGTTTTCCAGCAATAGGAACAGCTTCCTATAAAGGCATCCAAGGTGGAGACTTCAGTTCACAAAAACATCACATAAGTCTCGCAGAGCAGAGAATCCAATAGTTGCCCTCCTTGTTTCCTAAGCAATTGTGTAAGGTGCTAGGAATGTCAGAATATTCAGTCAGAAACGGAAACGTTAGCAGACATTGCTGAAGTTTGCATGTTCATCCAAGGTCAGGAATGGCAATCTTGCAAGCGAATATGAGTGGTATTTCATAGAATAGTACAGTTGGAAGGGACCACCAGGGTCATCTAGTCCAACCCCCTGCAATGCAGGAATCTTTTGCCCAGCGTGAGGCTCGAATCCATAACCCTGAGATTAGGAGTCTCATGCTGCACTGACTGAGCTATCCCAGCTGCCAGTTTGCTATCCCAGCTATCCCTACTGCTAATTTGATTAGCGTTCCTTAAACAATGTTTTCTGCATTGTTTTGGACATTTAACTTTCATGAAATTAAGTTGTAACTAATTACATAATTAACTACTTTCATTTCAACCGTAGCAGATAGCAAAGTGAATCACATAGGTTTTGGCAGAAGCTGAACTGTAGTGGAATGGAAACACCACTGGTTGCAGCAAAGACAGGACATGACAGAAATCACTAAACCCCTAAGGGTAGGAGTGCTTTCTGTCTTGGCTGGCATTTCAGTATTGCACATGTGGTCATATGTTCTGGCGTACACATTAATACAGGGTGAGTCCTTTAAAAGAGGCCCCATGGATACAGAGTACACATGTTCCACGGGGCCTCTTTTAAAAGACTCACCCTGTATTTCTTATGTTCAGCTCATAACATTCCTGTATGGTAGGCCACTATTCTCTAGGAAATGGGGAGAAATTCAGTTTAGTTCACATTTTGCTAAGCCTACCTAATTTGCATTTCCAATAATAATAATACGTGAACCGAAAGGCACCTGTCCTTCAAACTTTGCATTTCTCCAAATTTTGCAGTGCATGCTGTTTTCCAGCCAAACACGTGTGTAAAGAAATGCGTGTTTATGGGGAAAGTCTGAATAGAATATGATATATATATTTTAAAATACTGTACAAAAATGTATTGTACAGTATTAGTGGAAATTACTTGCAATATTGTGTCTTTTAGAAAGAATCACATATACAAATGTCTTAAAAGGGTAGCGGTAAAGGAGCCCTGACAGGTATTAGAACAAATGAGCACTAAAATGCTAGCATATTTTTTTAGGACTACCCCCGCCCTCCCCAGAAAAACTGCAAATTGATGTGGAAATGTGATGGGTTTAACCTAAGACTGTGAAAAATGATAAACTGTGAGGAATTGAAATTGGACAGATTCATCCATTTTGCAGATGGGAAACGGAGGCTGAGACTTGCCCAACCTCACATGTTGAGTCCTTGGCCACAATGAAGACAGTCGAGGTCTCCCATATCTGAATTTGTTCACCGTATTGCAGGAACATAAGTGTTTATATTACTCCCCCTTTCCCTTCACCATAAAAAGACTTGCCTCTTGAGGATAGCCCTTTTATGTTTTAGAGTTATGTGGCAGAAATGGGCCGTGGAGCCAAATGCCAGGAAAGGCAGCTCACCCACTGGCTTATTTTAGAGTTAGCAATGCATCTGCCTCGCTCCATTGATCTGCGCGGGAGCAAACTGCCTGGAGACTCTTGCAAAGTGGTCCTTTGCTCCAAAGGAGAATAGAGATGTATTTGCCAGCAACACAACTTAGTGCATTCAGAGGAACTGTTGTAAAGCATCTCCTGCAAAAAAGAAAAAAAAAAGGTTGTGGAGGTAGTGGCTGGGAGAAACCCCTGAGCATTGATCTTGCCACTAAAGAGAGGCTGAGCACTGCCTCCTGCCATCCCCAGGCAGTCCATTGGCCATGCACTGCTGGCTCATTGGAGATCTTAAGAGGCGGGGGAAACAGCTGACCTATTGGGACTGGGGAGGGTGTGTGTGCGTGTGGCTCCCTTGGCAATAAGGTGCACAAGGACTGCGATGTGCGCCACACTCCAGTGACAAATGGATGGTGATGGTTGAGTTTCTCAGCGAGCTGCACTGAAATTCTCCTCCTCTTTCCCTCCTTCCTTGTCTCAGCTGAAGTTCAAGTGACTTTCATTTGTGTGTGTGCATGAACACACATCTTCTGAGTCTTTCTTTTTCTGACAGCAAGTGGATGAGCAGGTAATCTTATCGGTCTTTACTGCGTAGGGCTGTTGTGCAAGATAACGGGAGGTTTGTGCTGTGCTTTTAAGTTCTCGTAAAGCTGCAAGGGGTGCTTAATTCAGGACACATTTCTTGGGCTTCAGGCTGTGTGAATTTCATTCCTGCTGCCTTTCATAGGTGTTGGAGATTTCAGAGATGCGCAAGGCGGTTGTGCCTGCAGTTATTATGGAAAGCTGATTAAATGGAAGATGACTAGCTTTCTGCAATACTTGCAGTGCTCTGTATTCAGAGGTCTCCTTCACAGGCTTCGTCCTGTTTTTGCCAGTTGAAGAAATTATGCCTCAGTAACTCTTGCATTCCTTATCAGCACCTTGGTATCTAAAGCTCTGGGATTATAGACCAAATGAAAGTGTTTTATGCAAAATAAAGTATTCCATTGATGATGTACAGATTTTGTGTGAACTCCTTCTCCCAAATCTGCTTCGGGTTTTATATTTACCCTTTTATTATTCTTCTCTTTCTTTCTTCCCCAGTTCTTCTGTATTATATATCACCCTCACTTTTACCTTCTTTGCAAATACTTACTATGTTTTTATTTGAGTTTATTAGCTATTTTGCCGCCATAATTCATGGTGCAGGGATTGATTTCCACTGGCTGGTTCACTTTCCAGGGTCTTTGAGATGGCCTGTGTTTTCTGGAGAATTGTGGGGGGCTGGGGTGCTCTTTTGGGGTTTTTTAGGAACTGACGGATGTGTCTTAATTGCACTTCATTCTCCTTTTCCTCCACGCCCTCTTCAGTCAAGCATGCTGGCTGTATTATCGTTTGAATATATTTGTTTTTTTTTTCTTTTTGGAAGATGCAACAAAAGCTATTAATACCAGTTAAACAAGACCACACTGGCTGTATGAGAGAATGGAGTTTCAGGGTGCAAGTGTTTTGCATGGGGTGCTTCTCAGGGCTGTAGGAGAAAGTGCCGTTTCGAGATGCTTGGCTCATCACCTGCTGAAATTGCTGGATTCATCTTCATGGCTTTTCAAGTTGAAGGAGGGCTCACATCCTGTCAGAAGCAAATAACAGGTTCCCTGGAGCTAGCAGCTGCCGTGTTGAGTCTTTGCAGTGCTGCTGCTGCTCGGCCCCTCGTTCCACAGGAAGGGGTGCAATTATATGTAATGAGGACACATCACAGAGAAAGGGAGGGTGCTGGTGGTAATATGCGGCCTGCCAAGTGGAGGGAGGTGAGAGGCCGGAGCCCAGCTGGGAAAATAATATATTGCGGTTGACTTGGGAGGGAATAATTTCTGGTTCTTAAAGCAGGCTTGCTCTTTTTACAGCAAGCAGCTGCAAATGCCACAGGAGCAGGCGCACCTGCGGGAAAACCACTGGTGAGCAGCAAAAAATTAGGTAGAAGGGGAGGGTGGGCGTTAGGAAGGGAATAGTTTGGGTCTTTGGGCACTTCTCCATATATGTAAAAGATGGTGAAGTGCAGGCTTGTAAGGCCTTGTGGAAATCAGATCTTGCTTTTCACTCTTGGATTCTGGAAACAAATGCTTTTTCTCCATTCCCCTCCTGGGCTGACATTAAGGATCTGTGACCTTCCCAGATGTTGTTGGACTACAACTCTCATCATGCCTTGGCCAGCATGGGTGATGGTCAGGGACGATGGGAGCTGCAGTCCAATGACATCTTCAGAGCTACAGATTCCCTGTCTTTGAGTCATAGGTTGTGCACACACCATATGTTTAAGGCACATTCCCCAAACCCACCCAGAGTCATGGGAATTATAATTTGCCCTTCATGGAGCTACAGTTCCCAGCACCCTTAAAACTACAGTTCACTGGATTCTAGGGGTGGGGTAGAGAATGTGAAATACATGCTGTGTAAGCAGCCATAGTGAGTGAATTGGCCTGTTGGAGAGGCGAGACCCAAATCCGAGCCTCTCAGCTGCACATTGTGTACATTTCCTACTTGGGCATATCAGCCGCCCTTTTGGATTAGATCATTCTTAAAGCTGCTCTTCACCCTGCAGTGCTTCAGCTTTCATTTGGCACCCGTCTATATTGAGCATCTGCTGATGACAGAGCTGTGAACATGAGAAGTTTAAAGTTAGAAGCTTTCCAGGGCAAAGTCGTCCCCCCACCCATGAACTTAGCAGGGTGTAACAGGGTGGATAAAGTCATAGCAAGGATTATTTGGGGACACCTTATCTTGCAGAGGTCCCTCTGTCCACTGTCGGCCAATCAGCCAGCTCATTCTGAAGAATGCTAAGAACATAAGAAGAGTCTGGCAGCTGGATCAGGTCAAAGCCCCATCTAGTCCAGCATCCTGTTCTCATAGTGGTCAACCTGATGCACCAGCAGGAAACCTGCAAGCAGGACCCAGTTGTGGAACAGCATTCTTGTGATTCCCAGCAGCTGCTTTCAACAATGGAGACAGAACATAGCCATCATGCCAGTAGCCATTGAAATCCTCTTCCTCCACCACCACAAATTATTCTAGTTCTCTTTTAAAGTCATCCAAGTTGGTGGACATCACTACCTCTAATGGGAGCAAATTCCATGCTTTTACCATGCAACTGTGTACTTTCTGTTGGCAGTCCTGAATCTTCCAACATTGAGGTTACCACTTCTGCCTACATGCACCAGTCGGTTAGCTTGGGCTCCCTTTTTATCGCCATGTAGGGCACAAATGTGCTTCCGGGTTTTTTGACAGCATAATTATACACATTGCGCACACAGCCTGAGCTGAACAGAGGCCATTCGTTCTGCTTAGGATGCCTGGCATTCTTTTTGAAGTTGCCATCTTGGGGAAAGAGGATGGGAGAAAAGACCCATTTAAATACAGGTTGTGAAGGAAGAGAGACAGCTTAAATTGCAGCTGTTGTGCTTGTGATACAGAGTCCCATCTCACTCTTTTCTGCCCTGTCACCTTCCCTCCTTGCAGCAGGGTCTTCTGTAACTCAAGGTTTAACAAAGCTGGGAAGTGGAGAAAGAGAGAGAGGAAAAATCCTGCAGCCAGGAGGATCGAGACAAGAGTCACTGCCCAAGCCAGGGACCGAGATGGGGAGCCTCTGAAGAACCCTTCCCAACCTTGGACCCTCCAGGAGTTCTGAACTAGAACTCCCATCAGCCCCAGCCAGCTCTGCAGGTTGGATTACTGGGTTTTGGAAAAACCTTTTTGGTGTTCTCTCTAATCTTGGTCATTCACTGAACTCAAATCTTGTTCTGCCCCTTATGGGACCAGCAAAGTTTAGGGTGTGGGTCTTTCCAAGAATCTAATGCAACACAGAATGGTTGTTACAGGCCAAACTGAACACAATCGTTTTCTATATAAACAGGCGCTATGCTATGTCAGGCCTCCAGCTGCTCACACAGGGGGAGGCTGTGTCACAGACAGTTAAAGCTTTAAACGTGCATTCAATGATGTAGTTATTTGACAGTGTCCCCGCTTTGTTTTCTTTCTCATATGAGACAGGTGTATGCATGTAACACCCTACAGGGTTTGTTGAAGTTGAACAGTGGCGTTTTATTATGAAACATTCTACCCAAAAAAGAAGCAGCAGCCTTTTCAACCTGGCACCTTCCAGGGGTTTTGAGCTACAACTCCCATCAACCCCAGTCAGCACTGCAGGGTGGGGAAGGCCACTGTACGTAAAGACTAAGAGTTACTGCCTTCTCATGCATTCCTGTGTGAGTCATTGTGGGGCTAAGCAAAACAAGGACCACCCATTTCTGTAAAGCTTCCTCATCTATAAGCAGTTTTGACTTGCCACAGGCAACCAGGGGAGTGACTATGGTACAAGTCCAAAATTTACATGGAAAATTCAGTGCCTACATACTGGTTGGCCCTTATGAGATCAGGATGCTGGACCAGATGGGCCCATTGGCCTGATCCAGTAGGCTCTTCTTATACTTTTACTGATTTTACTGTAGAGGGGAGAAGAAGTGAGGCAAACTGTAAGCAATCGTGGTGTAGCTTTTGGGTCTCACAGGCAGTATATGAATGGTTGGGTTTGGACCATGCGACTTCAGATTGCAGGCAGGATCACATTTGGTTGAATGCTGATCTTCATAAATAAATATTTCCTGCACGTAGAAAGGTAACTCATTAGGAGGAAAGGTTCTAGCATATCCCTTTCCCTCTGACATGCATATTTTTGGCAAACTGGTGAGGCTGTGATGGGACATTGACAAAGCTGCATTCATTTTGGGGTTACCCTGTGAAAAATGGGATTCTGAACTGGACCCCTGAATTCATCTTTAATAGATGTACAGCCTTTATTTTAACACCCCGTGCACAAAAACAAATCAAGTATTTAGTTCTCAAGGCTGCAGAATCCAGCTTCAAAGTGTATGAGCAAAATTTGCTGGAATCTTGCAAGGGGGAGGAAGGAGGCAGCTGCCACGGCCTAACGATCTGCAAAATAAATTATGCAAAACATGCTTGCTTGTTAATTTGAATTGCAGAATTTAGACTTGAGAGGAGGAATTTTTGTGTTTTAAGTCATGGTTTAAAAAGGTTTATTGAATTCCTTTACTAATCCCTTGACGTCTCCATAAAGATTGTGTTTTTGCTGGTTTGGCGCCACGCTTAATGCCATGGCTGATCACTCTGGAACCCTGCAGCTGGGTCAGCAAGTTTTCAAATCCTTAGTACAGAAACTGGTAGTGGTTGGAGCCATTGCGGTTTTTTCACATTGTGTTTGATGTTAAGAAACTCTGGCGTGGGTGGCAGGTTCTCATTGCTCTGTTAAGAAGATGCAGCTTCCTTGCAGGCATTGATCAGGTGTACTACTAATGGGGGTGACTCCAGCTTCTGCCCTTTCCTGGAAAACATCCAGAGATTCAGCTGGTATTTTCCTTAACTATCTGGGCTAATTCGGTGTCAGTCTTGGTTGGGCTCTGTGTCCTTAACCCCAGATATGCAGTCAATTAGCTGATTACGGAGGGGGCCGCCTGTTTTAATTATTTCAGCTGCTCAAACCTGTCTTCCGGTTACCATTTTGGAAAGCTGCTGTTGCTGTCATGAAGAAATGTGTGACTCTGGATTTTGTTGTAAATTGCTTTGCTACCTTAGGTATAAGGTACATTTTAAGACTCGCCTGCCAGGTCATCTAACCCCATAGATATTCTCACCTGAACCTCTTTGATCTGCAGAACTAGTGCAGTGCCACATAATACTTGTTCCTCATTTGTTTAAAAAACCCAATGTTTTAATGTGGCTGCACCTACACTTTGGAACTCCCTGCCTATTGATACCAGGCAGGCACCTTCACTATGCCCTTTTCAGTGCCTGCATTTAGGCACGTCTGCCCAGATATGTAAGATGTTTACATGTGTTTTAATCAAGTTCTTAGCTTATTGTTTGTTTTAATTACTTTTGCATGTTTAAAATAGTTGTTTTTAATTTGTTTTTACTTATAATTTCTTTGTTTTAATTACTTTTGCATGTTTAAAATAGTTGTTTTTAATTTGTTTTTACTTATAATTTCTTTGTTTTATTCTTTTTGTAATCTAATTTGAGGTTTTATTTTTTTTGGGGGGGTTAACAGTCAAGCAGCATATAAATTTTGTGAAATAAATAAAATAAATCAGACCATCTGTTGGAAGAATGTGGAAGCATCTCACTGTTGTTTGAAGTTTTGGGATCAGCTGATGCAGTTTGGGAGAGCAGACATACAAGGGGTTGGTTTTGCAATGGATGTGGGCCAGGATTGCTGCTGAGCCAATAGAACAGGGATGGAGAGGGACACATTCCCTTGGGGGCTTCCTTTTGGGGGAGTGGGGACATATGCCAGGGGTGGGCAGGGCCCTGAGGTATAAATGAGCAGAGCAATGGGCATGACACTCACCTCGGTACAGAAGGCCAGCGCAGTGTAGTGGTTAGTGTGTTGGACTAGGAACTGGGTGACCAGGGCTCAGATCCCCACTCAGCAGTGAAATGTGCCTTGGGCCAGTCAGTCTCTTGGCCTAACGTACCTCACAGGGTTGTTGATAGGATGAAATGGAGATGGAGGAGAACCATGTATGCTGCCTTGAGCTCCTTGGAGCAAAGGTGGGATGTAAATGTAAAAATAAACTAAAATAGGCTACATTCTTGCTATGCAAAAGCCAGAGATTTCAACACTCCCCCCCCCCACTAATTTACACACTCGTCTCTTTGTTCTCCACCTAGTTCCCCACATCTGCCTTGAGATCCTTGGCACAAGAGTGGAAAGCCAGAGTATATTAAAATAATTGGAGAAGTGGAGAGCCTTAACAGCACTCTGTTTTTTTTTATATATATAAAATTTTTATTGGTTTTACAAAGTTTTTAAATAACCAACAAACACTTAAAAAGACAAACATACACGTATAGTTTCATACCATATTTTCATAAACTTCTTTTCTTGGACTTCCCCTCCCCCCCCCTTTCTGCATCCCAATGTCCATTATTTTTAGCAACTCCCAATTGTTACTTCCAACCTCTGTCATCTTAGTCTTCTCTATATTCTGACCTTATACCACTGTATCCCTTTGTCTCTAAAAACCACAACACTTTAGCATTCATTGAGTTTATAATAGTCCTTAAGGTAACTTTTAAATTTTCTCCAATCTTCTTCCACCGTCTCCTTTCGTTGGTCACGGATTCTGCCTGTCATCTCAGCCGATGTCATATAGTCCATCACTTTCATCTGCCATTCTTCCAAAGTGGGTAGATCTTGTGTCTTCCAATACTTCGCGATAAGTATTCTTGCTGCTGTTGTGGCATACATAAAAAAAGTTCTATCCCCTTTAGACACCAATTGGCCGACAATGCCCAAGAGAAAGGCCTCTGGCTTTTTAGGAAAAGTACATTTAAGTACCTTTTCCATTTCATTATAGATCATTTCCCAGAAAGCCTTAATCTTCGGGCACGTCCACCAGAGGTGATAAAAGGTACCTTCAGTCTCTCTACATTTCCAACATTTATTATCGGGCAAATGGTAGATTTTTGCCAGTTTGACTGGGGTCATGTACCACCTATAAACCATTTTCATAATATTTTCCTTTAATGCATTACATTAACAGCACTCTGGACAGCTCCTGCAGTATTATTTTTTTTTTTTGGCAGTGTTTGTTCCAAGCATAACAAGGTCCAAGTAACAAGTAAAAGGACTCTCTCTCTCTCTCTCTCTCCCCCCCCCCTTAGCATAGGAATAAAGTTGATTCCATCTAAAGTAGAGTCCAACCTGTTAAGTCTTTGCTTAGCTCAAGATGTTGATGCTTAAGGTCTGGCCAATCTGCTGGAGGAGCCACCAAGAACCCCTCTCGGCTATCTGGCCTGAGTGCCGAAAGACAGAAGGCTCACTGTGCTACAATTTGATGCATCCAGAGCAGAACTTTGTCTTTCATAGATCTTGAAACTAAACTTGGCACTTCTCCGGCAGTCTTGCAGACTCATTCTTTAAACACTCTTATAAGCACTGAACTGATTCAGTTGCACCCTAATTAACTAAGTGCAGTTTGCAAGGGGAGGAGGGGGAGCAGCTGTGAAGGACACCTTGAAAGGGGATTTATGAAGTAAGACAGTTTCATTTTTGCAACTTCTAGTCATTTGATGAAAATAATATGGCAGCATTTTATTTATGTGTCTCTAGAGAGCCAGCATGAGGTAGTGGTGTTGGGATGGGGGACATTTTGGCTCCGTGGAGCAGTTCCTTATTAGGATGGGCCTCAGGGGCCAAATTTGACAGGAGGGTGGGGTTGCTCACATGTCATTCACCTGGTGTCACAAGGGCGTCAGGTGATTTGGCAATTTGAGTCCTAGAGTGCTTGCTGAAACAGAGGAAAAGCCCTTTTTTAAGCTTGCAAAAGCCCTTCCTCGTCAGGAAAGAATTTGCTCTGAATCCTGCAAAACTGAGCAGGAATTAACCTTAAAATCACACAAACCTTAAACATTAGCTAATGGGGAGATTTAACCTGCTATAGGGAACTGTTGCGCAGAGCCAGTACAGAATTGAATGCCACCCACATGCCCATTGGAGTGGAGCTGATTCAGAGGTGGGCATGGTTTTAAGAAAAAGAACTCGTGGGCTAAGTTGTAAACCCTGCTGGGCCTTGGGCCAGAGGATGACCACCCGAACTCTAGTGTTTTGACCTTGACTCAGAACCTCTGCATTTTTAATCATGCAGAGCTCCACGCAAAAATGGTCTCAGGCCTTGAATTGCTGCAAAGCTTGGCCTTCAGAATTTTTGACAAAGGAAAGCATGTGCAGGACTTTAAAGCCTGCAAAATTTTACATGGTTTGGGAAATGGGATCTACTCGGGAGCCTATTGATCAAGACTATTGGGTCTGGGGAGATGGGAAAGCTTTTGCAAGCTCAGACTGCAGCTTATGTGGGGAAATGCTGTTTTAGTAAGTGCAACGCAATCTTGGATGCGTGCCTTCAGAAACAAAAAACAAAAAAGTATTTCTGTATAATTGCAGTCATCTCCCCCCTTTTTTAAAAAGCATATGCCTATAAGTGGTTCAATGGATTCTAATCAAGAGAGACTGTTTTAAAGAGGCTGCTTTGCTCCTAAGCACTCCATAAAAGTTCGTTCTGTCTCCATACTTAATTGCATTAAACAAATGACATTTGCCAGCCCTGGGAGGGAAGTTTCAATCTGCATTAAACTTAACTCTTAATTTAAGTGTTCACCAAGTGGCCAAATGCCCTATTCATTCTTTCCCTGGGCCGCCTTGGAAGTCCTTGTCTGGAATAGTAAGTCAAAATACGTGGCAGGGGTTGCCAAATTTTGTTGTGCAATTACAATGCGTGGCTCTTGCTGCTGAGATTATTGTTGATAAGCAGAGTTTACTAATTAATTATTGATAATGAGTTGCTCTGTGTTTGCTTTTTTTCAGATGCCTTGAAAGAGCCTAGGATAAAGAGTAGGCTTTGGTTGGAAGTGGACCAATCACTGGCTCCGTATTTTCCTGCTCATCTCCCAATGGCCTTCACATTTCCCTGATAGGGAAATTGAGCCACACCCCCGATCCATGGTATTAGGCCCCTTGAGCTATGGAGGCCATGGATGTCCCTGTGGGGAACCTCATTGACTTTGACTCTGAACCTTCCACCACCGACACCTCCGAATCCGTCCCTGCTGCTCCTCCTTCCACCAATGGCAACGGGCTGCTGGATCACCTGGCGGGTGACACGGCCACAGTGGCGGAAGAGAGCGACGCGACGGAATCTGCCGACAGCGAGAACGACACAACGGACTCGCCCACCCATCACAGCTGGAACAACCACCGCCGCTCCTCCTCGGAGTCCTACTCATCTAACCAGAGCACAGAGTCCGCCAAGGACGAAGTGACAGCAGAGCAGCGGGAGTTCATCAGGCAGTACGTAGAGAAGATCTTCACGGGAGGGTGAGTGTTTGAGCAGCAGGATGCTGTGAGCAGGTGCATGCTGGGATTGTGGGATTGTCGGCCAACTCTCTCCCTGCAGGAGGTCCCCAGTTCTTTTTTTACACTGCAACTCCCATCAGCCCCAGCCAGCGTGACCATTGTTCAGGGATGCTGGGAATTGCAGTCCAAAATATCTCAAGAGGCACCATGTTGGGGAAGGCTGCCATAGAGCTTCTTTTTTCTTTTTTTAAATGATATTTATTAAAAGTTTAACAATTACAGAAAAAAAGAGAAAAAAAGAAAGAGATTAAAAAGTTACAATACAATACATCAAAAAGCAATAAAAAACAAAATAAAAACAATACAGCACAACAATGAGGGGGGAAAAAAGAACAAAAACAAAAACATTTTAAAAACACATCCCGTATTTCCATATCCTTATCTTTCATTTACTTGTTTCATCGACCTCCTCACACCTCCCTTTTTTGTATTCTAATTCAATTTAGCTGTTTCAACAAATCCTTTCCATCTTTCTCAATTTTTGTTCTATAAATTACCTTAACCCGATCTGACCTTAAATTTTACCCTTTGACCCATTAACAACCCATTTTTACTTAATTCTTAATAACATTTCTGCTAAAACCATGTAACTTCATTCCAACATCCTTCTAACATTCATTAATTTTACTATATTTTTGTAAATATACTTTAAATTTTTTCCAATCTTCTTCCACCAACTCTTCTCGCTGGTCTCGAATTCTGCCAGTCATTTCCGCCAGTTCCATGTAGTCCATCAGCTTCATCTGCCATTCTTCCCTGGTGGGTAGATCTTGTGTCTTCCAGTGCTTTGTGATGAGTATTCTTGCTGCTGTTGTGGCATACATGAAAAAAGTTCTATCTTTCTTTGGCATCAATTGGCCGACCATGCCCAGGAGAAAGGCCTCTGGTTTCTTCAGAAAGATATATTTAAATACCTTTTTCATTTCATTATAAATCATCTCCCAGAATGCCTTAATCTTTGGGCATGTCCACCAAAGGTGAAAGAATGTACCTTCAGTCTCCCCACATTTCCAACATTTGTTATCAGGTAAATGATAGATTTTTGCAAGCTTGACTGGTGTTATGTACCACCTATAGATCATTTTCATTAAATTCTCTTTTAAGGCATTACATGCCGTAAACTTCATACCTGTGGTCCATAACTGTTCCCAGTCAGCCATCATAATATTGTGTCCAACATCTTGTGCCCATTTAATCATAGCAGATTTCACCGTTTCATCTTGAGTATTCCATTTCAACAGCAAGTTATACATTCTTGACAAATTCTTAACTTTAGGGTCTAACAATTCTGTTTCCAATTTTGATTTTTCTACCTGGAAGCCTAGTTTTTTGTCCATATTGTATGCCTCCATTATTTGATAATAATGAAGCCAATCTCGCACTCTATTTTTTAATTTTTCAAAACTCTGCAGTTTTAGTCTATCTCCCTCTTGCTCCAGAATACTGGAGCCTCCATATTGAGTTTTTTCTGAGCCTTTGCTTCCATTGGTGACAGCCATCTCGGGGTTTTATTTTCTAACAGATCTTTGTATCTTATCCAAACATTAAACAGTGCTTTCCTGACATTATGGTTTTTAAACGCTTTATGTGCTTTAACCTTGTCATACCACAGATATGCATGCCAGCCAAATACATTATTAAAACCTTCCAAATACAACACATCGGTATTTTCAAGAAGCATCCATTCTCTCAGCCAACAAAAAGCGGCTGATTCGTAATAAAGTTTAAGGTCCGGCAGGGCAAATCCACCTCTTTCTTTAGCATCAGTTAATATCTTAAATTTTATACGAGGCTTCTTGCCCTGCCAGACAAATCTAGAGATATCTCTCTGCCACTTCTTGAAACAGTCCATTTTGTCCAAGATTTGCAATGTTTGAAACAAAAACAGCATTTTTGGCAATACATTCATTTTAATCACAGCGATTCAGCCTAGCAACAATAACTTCAGACTTGACCATGTTTCTAAATCCTTTTCCAATATTTTTCATAGTTATCCTTAAATAAATTCACATTCTTAGCAGTCATGTTAACCCATAAATATTTCACTTTCTTGACCAGTGTCAATCCTGTCTCCTTCTGAAACTTCTCTCTCTCAATCTCAGTTAGATTCTTCTCTAAAACCTTAGTTTTCATCTTATTCAACTTAAAACCTGCAACCTGACCAAATTCTTGAATCAGTTCTAATACTCTTTTGGTACTAGATTCTGGCTCCTGTAAAGTCAATACCAGGTCATCTGCAAATGCTTTCAATTTGTACTGTTTAGCTCCCACTTGTATACCTTTTACCAATTGGTCCCTTCTAATCATATTTAACAAAACCTCTAGGACTGATATAAAAAGTAATGGAGAGATTGGGCAACCTTGTCGTGTTCCTTTCTCAATCTTAAATTCTTCTGTCACCACATTATTTACAATTAATTTAGCCTTCTGTTCTGAATAAATTGCACCTATACCGTTTCCAAAGCCTTGACCGACCCCCATCCCCAATAAATTTTTCTTCATAAAACTCCAAGAAATGTTGTCAAAGGCTTTCTCCGCGTCCACAAATATCAAAACTGCTTTAGTATTAATCTTCACTTGTAATTTTTCTAAAATATTAATTATATTCCTCGTGCTATCGGACAAGTGTCTGCCCGGGAGGAAGCCAGCTTGGTCTTTATGAATTTCTTCTGCTAACACCTTTTTTAATCTTTTAGCCAAAATATCTGCAAAAAAATTATAATCCACATTGAGCAATGATATGGGGCGGTAGTTCTTAAGCTGTGTCTTTTCAGTCTCTGTTTACGGTATAAGTGTGATGTAAGCTTCCTTCCACGACTCTGGTGCCCGTTTCCCTTCCAATATTTCATTGCAGACTTCCTTTAAAGGTTGTATTAACCATTCTTTCAAAGATCTATAATATCTTGAAGTCAGTCCATCCGGCCCTGGGGATTTACCCAATTGCATATTCTGGATAGCCCCTTCTACTTCTTGTTCCCTTATTTTATAATTCAACATTAGCTTGTTTTCTTGGGAAATTTGTTGTAATCCATTCTTTTCCAAAAATTTATCAATGTCCATTTCTTTCTGTTTCTCCTGTGTATATAGTTGTTTAAAGTACCTCTGGAAGCACTTTCTAATTTCCACTGGGTTCTGTATAATCTTTCCTTCCACTTCCAAATTCGTGACGGTGTTGAGTTTTTGTCTTTTTTTCATTTGCCATGCCAACAATTTCCCACACTTATTTGCCGATTCAAATGTCTTTTGTCTCATCTGTTTGATCTTCCATTCTATTTCCTGGTTCATCATTTTCATATATTGTACTTGATGTAATTTTATCTCTTTCAAAATCTCCTGCGACTTTGGTTTCACTTTCAATTTCTTCTCTCCTTCCTTTATTTTTTCCAGAATTTTGTCTTTTTTCTCATTTTGAATCCTCTTCTTGATTGCATTCTGTTGTATCAAAAATCCTCTCATAACCGCTTTACTTGCATCCCAAATTACTCTTTTTTCCACAGTAGTGTTCATATTTATCTCAAAATAGTCTCTCAAAGTTTTTTGGGCCTTCTTCATGAATTTTTCACTCCTAAACAGAGTATCATTCATCCTCCATCTAAAAGAACCAATTGGCATCAATTTCATTTCCATCTTCACGGCATTATGGTCGGAGCAAATTTTGGGGCAAATTTCCACTTTGCTAGTTTTCGGAGCCAGTCCTCTCGTTACCCAGATTTGGTCAATTCTTGTCCATGTCATTTTAGCCTCAGAGAAGAAGGTTCCCTCTCTTCCCAAGGGGTTCTTTGTTCTTCAAATATCAACTAAATCCATGCTTTCTGTCATATCAAAAAAGGTTTTTGGTAATCTTCCATCCTTAGTAACCTGTCTCTGTGCCTTGTCCATATTTGTAGACACCACACCATTCATATCTCCCATCAAAATCATATTATAATCCAAATAGTCCATCAGAGTCTCATGTAACTTCTTGAAAAATTCCGATTTTCCTTCATTTGGTGCATAGATACCTACTATCAAAAAATTTTCTCCTTGCGATTGAATTTCAATTGCAACAAATCTTCCTTGATCATCTTTAAATATAAATTTTGGTGATAGGCTCTTCTTTGCATAAATGACCACTCCTCTTTTTTAAACTTTATCCGATGAAATAAGTTCTTGGCCTAATCTTTTATTAATCAATAACTTCCTGTGTAGCCTAATCACATGTGTTTCTTGTAAACAAATCAAGTCCAAATGTTCTTTTTTCAATAAATGAAATACTCTCCGCCTCCTTTCAGGGGAGTTCAGTCCATTAACATTCCAACTCAAGACCTGCAGCGCCATCATATGGTTACTTTGGTGTCCCCCCAACTGCACCCAATGCTTGCTCCTCTTCTGTTGGTGGTGGTGTTGGGATTTTCGCTGGGGGGTCCAATCCAAAAGATAATGTCGATATATCCAACGTTTGTGACCTTTTCTCCAATGCTCTTAGCTCTGATCCTCTATCTATTAATCCTCTGTCCAGTGCTGCTGGCTCCTTTCCAATTCCCTTCTGCAAATCTTCTTCGTATTTAGACAGAATCTTTATTTTATCATCTACTGATTTTATTTTTATTTTCCTTCCTTTAAAGCTGAAGGATAGGCCTTGAGAGAATTCCCACCTGAAGATGATTTTGTTCCTTCTCAGCAGACCAACCAAATCTCCAAAGTCAGACCTGAGGTCCAGAAAGTGTTTTGGAATATCTTTAAATATTTCCACTCTTGACTGGTGTATTACCAAAGTCTTCTTGTAGTGCCAGCTCAGAATTTTATCTCTCTCTTCTTTAGATTGGAGGGTAATCAAGAGGCACCATGTTGGGGAAGGCTGCCGTAGAGCTTCTTTGAGCTGGCTGTACGTTGCTCAGACCAATCCAGAGCAACCTTAAATGTAATCTAGGCAACCATTCCCCATTTCCCCAGATTCACGCCCTCAAAGACTTCATTTGCTGGCTAAAGTACCAGGTTTTTCTACGATGGCACCAGTTTCCAACTTGTAAGATGGAAATAAACAGCCAGTATTATATCCAGTCAGAGTAGACCTACGTAAATTAATCAATCAATGTTAGTTGTGTCTCTTATTTTTTAATGGCTCTCCTCTGTGTAGGACTAACTCAGGGTTCAATCCAATGCACCCCAGAGGGTGCTGGTGGGCAAATGTTTGGTAGTGAGGCCAGGAACCTGAATTTCTTTCCTTGCATTCGCTTTGCAGAAAGAGGGGGGGGGGGAGACAGCTTGGTGCTGGATCCTTCACTCCCCCCCCGGGTGCAGCAAGCCCCCTTCCCCGCTCTGTGTTCCCGTTGAAAAGAAATGTTGGCTGGCTGTGACACATCTCTCCCACTGAGTCATGCTTCTCTCTCGACTTAACAATTGCTGCCTGGGGACTTTGGGGCTGCATCACCCAGATGCAGAGTGGAGGCTTCAGCTGCTGCAGCTGATGTTGACTCTGTGTGTGTGTGCGCTTTTAAACAATTCCACTTAATTTAAGCAATTTAGCAAATCTGCCGTGACTCACCCTGGCCCAAATTAAAACGATTTGAATGTCAACACTGGGGGCAAGTGCCTTTCCGTTTGCGCCCCCCCCCCCCGCTCTGCGTGGCCAGTTTGGGGATCCTACCCCAGAAGGAATGTTCTTGTGCAAAACTGACACTGGCAGCTTGCATAATCTCCGTTCACGGTTGAATGTTGCCGCTTGGCGAGGTGGCCTGCCCCCTGCATGCAAAAAGAGAAGAATGGCAATGCTCGAAATCAAAAGCCTCAAATTCTTTGTTAGTCTTGCTGCACATTTAATAAAAATAAATAAATAAACTTGGGGAGGGCGCATAACCCTTTTCAACCCAAAGGTCATATTCCCTTCTGGGCAATCTGCTGGGGGCTGCGTGCCAGGGGCAGGCGTGAGTGGAGGGTAAAAGTGGGCAGGGGGATGAATGTCAAAGTCACTTTTGTGTACTAGGTTAGTCTCTGCACAAATTCATGCACCCCTCCCTACCTGCCATCCATGGAAGCAAGAGGCATCAGCAGAGTTCACGGACAAAATCCAGCCTGGCAAAAACACTCAGGGAAGGTGCAAAGCAGAGCCAGTGAGGGGAGAAGTGGTGTGGCCTGGGGAGACTTTGAGGGGTCCCCTAGTCCTGCTCAAAAGGATGATTTATTAACGTGTTAATTCCCCGTTGGCTCCTGATAAAGAATATTGGTGCACTTTCGGACTGGTAAGAGCTGAAGCAGTTTACTTGAATTTATTTCCCCTACCCCAAGTTCACTTTTCATTACGTACTTTTTTCTTCCTCCTCTAAAGTTCTGCCTCCCCCTCCATTTAGTACATTGTTCGAAACGAGTTTAGTGCCACCTGGTGGCTGAAGGCAAAACCACAATTCAACAGGAAACCGCTGCATTTCTCCCAGTTTTGTTGCAAGTCGTAACATAAAGGAGAAACCAGAAGTAAAAGAGCAAACGGCAACAGCAAAAAAAAAAGAGGACAGTGATGCTCTGCACATACAAAATCAGATACAATTTGTGTGGAGGATGGATTTCATAGGCAGCCGCAAACCCAATCAAGAGTGAGGCACAATGGCAGATTTACAAGCACAAAGAATCCAACGGTCCTTTCTCTTGTGCATGTCAATCTGCCATCATTGTGAGGCACACCTAAGCATCTTTTTTGCATACACAACATCCCTGCTTCAATCCCTAGCATCTCCAGGTAGGACTGGGAATGCCACTGCTGCCAGTCAGTGTCGACAGAACTGAGCTAGAGGGATCAATTGCCTGACTCAGTAGAAGGCGGCTACTTATGTATTTGAAGGTGTAGAAACTATTGCACTTTTAAATGAAAGTGAAAAATGAAATATTCCTGTATTCCTTGTGACAGCCTTGCAAGGTAGGCTAGTAATGACACTAAGCTCCTCAATTAGAAAGCAAGCTCATTGGTCAAGGCTTATAGTACAACACCTAGTTTTTGTGCTTATTACTATTATTACCACATTGCAGAGTGGTGACACTTGAGAGCAGGCAGGGATTTGCCCAGGGCCCCTGACAATTCTTGCCTGCAGTGAGATTTGCTTTGGGGACTTGCCAGCTTAAAGTCTCAGCCCTCTGTATCACACTTAGTGCCAACTTGTTTTGTTTTGTATCTTTGTGATTCCAGAGAGGAATTTGACCAAGAGGAGAAAGCCAAGTTTGGAGAACTCTGCAGTGGGGAGAATGCAAAAGGCAGGGAATGGTTTGCCAGATACGTGAGCGCTCAGGTAAGGAGTCGTTCAGGACGCAACTCTGGCTGGTGTGGATTGTGCGCTCTTGAGGCCCTTTGCTTTTTGTGCTTGCGTGTGCCTCTTGACAACTGTTCACACAATCAAATAGTGGGCCCTATTCCTAGTGGAATGTACAGGGCATTCCAGGCCATTTCAGAGTCACCTTTTGCTTTATTGCATTGCTGTATTCCTACATGGAAGAGTCTCATCTGCTCACCTCTGCATACCATCATTTTAAAAACCCTGCATAGGGTGAAACTTTTTCCACGTCAAACAGAAGCTGGATTTGCACAACTTCCTGATTGGCTAGACCTTATATCAGTGGCAAAGCTACCTCCTCCCTTCTCAGAGCAAGGCTGGGCCACCAGGCTGATTGGCCAGCTCTTGTCTTAATTGCAAAGCCACCTTCTGAGAGCAGCTTTCGAAACATGACAGGCACTCAGAGGGGAGAAAAAATGGAAAGCAAAGCAGATGGCCTGCCTTAAAGCTTAGGCTGGAGACGGTTGTTGATCCAGAGGCTGTATGTGCACCAACAGAGGAGCAGAGCTGTTTCCTCCGCAGCCAAAAAAAAGTAGAACGGCAGCCCTACATCTGTTTCTAGGTACATCTGTATCCAATCTTAACACTCTTGACTTTCCCTGTTTCCTCACAGCGCTGCAATTCCAAGTGTGTCTCAGAGCAGACTTTCTATCGACTGGTACAATCCTTTGCTGTGGTCCTCTTTGAGTGAGTAACAGCAGGTGTCGGCATGGAGGCTACAGGGTCTTCTGCCTTTACAGCAGGGGGTGGGGAACTGAATCCAGCTGGCGAGTGGAATTCTTCCTTCCTCCACCTCTCCCTGCAGGCCACCTTGGACAGTTGGGTGGGGCTGATGAGAGGCGTAGCTCAAAACATCTGGAGGGCATCATGGTAGCGATGGTTGCTCTAACCACTGTACCACTTGGGCAACTGGAGATGACTTGCACATGGCTGTGATCCATGCAGCTTTCCGTAAAAGCCATGTATAGACCCACCTGGCCGTTCTTCAGTTCTGGCAGCGAAGGCTGGTCTATGTACACCACCTTGAGATCCTTGGAATATAAATGAATTGAATAAATATTAGGGAGAATGGGCACTGCCCCACTGAATTCCGTCTGCCCTCAAACAGCATCCACTGGCCTGCCTTCCTGTTTACAATATATCCAGGGGGTGGCCCTGGCAGTCTGCTTCCTCCTCCTTAGTCTCAGTGTTGCCCTTGTAGAATGCAGCACGGAAGAGAATGGGGGGAAAGTGGATTTAGTTGCCTCTGCCCACAGTTGGACTCCCTGCATTCAGTCCCATGGACACTAATCACCACCGAGTGTTGCTCTGTTTCTTCTTCATATTTCAGCAACTTTATTCTTTCCTTTTTTTTCAGGTGTTACCAGATGGATGATTTCAGCCCTGCTAAGAACCTGATGACCATGTGCTTTACTTATTACTATATTGGTAAAGGGCAGTTCCTTCTTGCTGAAATTTCTGTGTGGAGTGGGAAAATGTCCTGGGGCAATTTGTTCGTCTTCAGCAAAGGAGCAAGAGTACCTTGCAAGAAGCATTGCTATAGGAATAGCATCCTGGGAGTCGTTTGTGAGAACCTCAGAATAGTGAACTAATCCTTTACATTTGACCCGCCATTGCACCCAATGTGTCTTAACTACACACAGTTTTGGCTTTGGGCACAATCCCCAGAACATAACGCCTGCATAAGTTGCAGGCTTACTATGAGGTTTCAGAAATAGATGAGAGCCAGGAAGCATAATGATTTTTAGCTTCTTGTTGGTTGCTTCCATGTTACCAACCATGTGCCCTGGTTTTTGACATCCATTTTTAAGTGTGACACTAATCACTGAGGGCTAGTATCTTGCTTTTTAGTTAAAAAGCAAAAACTTAGGGTGGGGGAAAGAGAACAAACCAGTCTCTCTTGAGCATTGATCTTTAGGAGGAGTGGTGCTCCTTTAAGTCAGGGGTGGGGACCACTTTTTTTAGCTCAAGGGCCACATTCACTTATGAGCAACCTTAAGGGGGCCTTGTGCCAGAGGTGCGTGGGGCCAGAGGCTAAAGTGGGTGGAGCATCAGGTATGATTCTTACCTTGCTGCATTGAAAAGTCTGAGGTTTCTGCATAAACCTACACACGTGTCCTCCATCTGGGCAAGCAATGGGCATTGTTACAATTCAAGAACACATTCCAGTCAGGAAAATGCTCTTGAGGAGAGCACGGAGCAGGGCCCAGGAGCATTGAGTTCTGAGGGCCAGATCAAGAGGGCTGGAGGGCCACATTCGACCCACAGAGGCCTCAGGTCCCCTGCCTTACTCCCTCTGTTTCTCTTTCCTGCTCCCTGGTTGCATTTCGGTAGGTAAGCCCCAAGCGCTGCCCATCGAGTCCAAGGAGAAGCCCACTGGAAGCATTGACTCCTACCTGAAGTCCGCAAACAGCTGGCTGGCCGAGAAGAAGGACATTGCGGAGCGGCTCCTGAAGAACACGTCGGCAAAGACGGAGAACGTGAAAGGCTTCTTTGGGAGCTTTGAAAGCAAGCTAAAGGGGCCCGGGCCCAAGAAAGCTGAGTGAGTCCAGTTCTAGGGGTAGCCGGATTTCCCCTGCACTGTGTTGAGAACATCCACAGCACCTTTAGTGGAGCCACAACGCCAGACCTGGCTTAAGTACCCCTGAGCACCACCGCCTCTGCTCTACTCAAGATAATCTTGTTTATATGCCGCTATCGGTCTTGGTGGTCCCAGGAACATAGGAAGCTGCCTTGTGCCGGATTGGCAGTGGCTGTCCAGGATTTTAGACCGCAGCGTTTGTGTGTCTCCCCTAGCCCTACCTGGAGAGGCTGGGGATTGAACCTGGGACCTTGTGCAGGCAGAGCAGAAGCTCTGCCACTGAGCTACAGCCCTTTCCCACTTTATTAATTAACTGGTTGATTTAAAGTCACCCACCCCACCCCCTTTTAGGGCAAGGCTTGCATAGCAGGCTAACTTGGCTTCATCTGTGTAGTAGGAAGATTATACTTCTAAGCAATTCGTAGAACAAACTACTTGCAGTGCTTCCAAACTCCCCTCCCAAAATGATGTTACGTTTAACCAAATAGTACCTGTGTGTTTGCTTCTAGGGATGATGAAGGCAAACCAAGAGAGAGAATCCACAAATCAGGTAAGCAGCAATAATAATATGTCTATGCTGTTGTTGTTTAAAAATCTGTTTATAATGCTCATAGAAAACAGGTGTTTCAGGTCCTGGAGAGCTGGGATACCTGGCAGGAATCTAAGGCACTGTCTGGTCTTTATCTGAAGATTATGTATATGTGTATGCACAAATTCCCCACCACCACCAATATCACATATCTCTCCTTTGCAGTTTCGCTGTACAGTCCTGAGGAGGAGGAAGAAAAAACAGGAGAGAAGATCTACCTGTACATGCACCTGAAGCAACAGCCCATCTGGTAAGAGCAAGTGGAGGCTGGTTCAATAGGATGACTGGGGCACTGCCCCACCAACCTCAGCCTGTCCTCAGCCAACCCCCACCTGCCTACCTTCTTACTTACAGCCAACCTGGTGCAGTCTGTCAGCTCCCTCATTTGTTAGTCTCAGTCAGGGGTGCCAACTTGAATAAAATATTGGGTAAGCCCTGCCCCACATAATCACAAGATGTGGTGCATGCACACTATTTGAATAGCAATGCCCATGAATTTTGGGGTGGGGTAGCATCCTCAAATATTTTATGGGGGGCAAAGGGACCTCAACCCCTAGGAGTTGTAGAACTCAGCAGGGAGGAGGAGGATAGGGCCGAAACTAGAATGAGTTGTCTCTGCCTTTCACTGGCTCTGGCGCCACCTACTGTTTGCCTCCCTGCCTTCCGCCCCACCTGTCTCAGGGAGCACCAGCCACCACTGGTATAACCTTATTATCCTGAACCAGCTGCACTCCTGAGCAGGGCATTGAAGCAGGGGAGCCATTTAGCAGGCCCAGCCACAGCCCTCTCTGGCAGAAACCACCCCATTCCTTCCCACTTCCTAGCCACATTCACAAAAACATACCCTGCAGTTGGTACAGGCTCAACACACACACACACACATCATTTCCTCCCCTGTTCCCTAGGCATACCCTGAGGTTTTGGAATGCGGCTTTCTTCGACGCGGTTCACTGTGAGAGACGGAAACGGTCTCCCACCACTAGGTAGGACTTCGCAGCTTCTTCTTCTTTCTTTCTTTCTTTTTTCACAGGAGAAAGGAAGTGGGGGACACGAGGGGTGGAGGAGAATAGGTCACAGTGCTGAAAAGGACTGCCTTTTTTTTGTCCGCAAATGGTTTATTTTTCTGCTGTTCTCCCACTTGTCAAGCAGGCCAATAGAGCTTTTTAAGTTCTGCTAATATGATGCAGGACTGGGTTTATATTCTGTAGGGAGGAAGCTCTTTATTCCCCGGCCCTTGGAAGTCATCCCCAGGGTTTTAGAGAAACAGAAACCACCCAGCAAATGCAGTTTGATAACAACATCCAAGGGGGAGTCTGCCAGGCAAGAGGAAAAGGCAGAGTACCCCCTTTCCCCCCCTTCCTGCTCTCATGTTGCTCTGTTGGGTTGGGGAGGTTGAAAACAACTAATTTCTCTCTTTCTCTTTCTTGACGTCTTTAATCTTTTCTTTTCTTTTTCTGGTCAATTCTTTCACACTTCCTCTCTCTCTCCATCCATACTTCTTGCATGATCTTAACATGTAACCTTCTGTTGACCCTTTCTGCTGCCACTCCAGAGGGAATGCTGGAGAGGAAGAGGAAACGAGGTGTGTCTGTCCGCATTTACTTTCTTACCTTTTTATGCCAAAGGCTCATTTTGGGTCCAAAACTTGCCACCGTGATTGCACAGTATTCGGCCCAGCGCTGCAAATCCCACTAGTGTACCCTTCCCCAACCTGGTGCCCTCCAAGATATTGTTGGACTATTGCTTTCATCCTCCTTCACCATTGACCATCCCTGCTGGGCTTGCTGGGAGTTATAGTTCAGACACATCTGGAGGGCCACGGGTTGGGGAAAGCCTGATTTCCAAGGTATATCTCTAAGCACATCAAAGCGGTTTTGAAAGGAGTGTTCCTTGTTCGTTTCAGTGCCTGCAACAGCAGGACAAAATCTAATATGGATGCTGAACCGATTTAGAAGCAGTGGGAGCCTACCACAAAGCACTTTTTGAGTCTCTTTAAAAATAAAAAAAAATCAGTCTACGTTCTGTCTCCCAGCCAGAGTTTGCCATGCTGCCAATATCTTATGCATTGCTTGATTATGATGCACAGCTTCTGTATCAATGCCGTATAAAGCAGATTGAGAAAAGCCTCTGGGCACGGTGAACTGCTTAAGTGAGTCTGTTTTTCTCTCGCCATTTTCTGTGTCAGCAGCTGTGGTAAGTTTTTGGACACAGGGGCCCCTTCCAGTCTCTGAGGAGTTCTAGATGTAAACGTTCTACTTTAACCTTCCCCCTTGCTTTGATTTCCTCCTGCTTTCGATGCCTCTGTGGAATGCTGCTGCTGCTTGAGAATCTCTTCTCTTTCCTTCCCTGTCCATTCCTCTTTGACCATCTGGATTTAAGTACCTGCTTTCTGTGTTGTTTCTGCCCCTCTCTCATTTGTTATTGTCGTGCTTAATTTTGCCCGTTTCATACCATACCAGTTGGTGGTTTTTTGTGCGGAGCCTGATTGAGATGGGGGGTGGTGGTTTACTTTACTTGCATCTGGAGCAGCTGTTCCAAATGGTAAATGGTCACTGTGCATACGCACACTTGCCATGGTCTCAGAGGACAGCGCCACTGGATTTGTTCTCGATGCGGACCTCTTGGGTGCCTCCAGGCTGTCCCTATTTTGGGGAAAGGATTCAAGAGCATTCAGGAAATGTAGGTTTGTGCAATTAAAGTGGATTAAAGTGCTCTGCCTCCCTAGCACAGGTGTGGGGAACCTACAGCCTTCCAGATGTTGCTGAACGACTCCCATCAGTCCCAGCAAGAGTGGCCAGTTGGAGTTCAGAAACATTTGGAAGGCCAAAGGGTCCTTAGACATGCCCCAGCATGACAAATCCACTTCAAAAAACAATTAAAAGGAAGACATGTAAACACCCTGCAAGCAAATTAGGACAAATGCTCAGTCAATGGGTCATCTGAAAGTGGTCCTTGAACTGTTGGCCTGAGAGATGACAGGCAGGGATTTCTCCTGTGCACCTCTGCCTCGCTCTGGCAAATGATCTGGGGAATTGCAAGGTGAGGGAGCCACCAAAGAAGCCACTGTGCCCTGAAAGGCCCCTGTGAGTCAGCTGATACTCCTTGACCCCTGTGGATGGATGACCAGCTAGGAGACTTGCCTTGGCCCTTGGCTAAGCCAAAAATGTCCTCTGCATTTGCCTTGCCTCAACCTTGAGCCTTGGCACATCTGTTTCCTGTGAGGATTGATTCAGGGATACACTCTTGAATTGCCTGCCAAGAAATCCCTCTGCCACTCTGTCTTCATATCCAGCATGACTCCACATTTTTAATTTCTCTTGTTTTCCTTTTATTTGCTGCTGCTGCTTCTCCTCCCATTGACTTCCTTCTTCCTGTATTTCCCTGCCTCCCCTTTTCCTCCTCTTGACATATGGTCGGCTTCAGCCAACATCCTATTTTCCCTAAAAGGACAAGCATCTGAGGGCTGATATGTGGTGAAATCAAGTGGCAGAATCCTCCTTACATTGCGCCCTTGTCAGGTGGGGGAGATGGTGTTTTCTAACACTTCCCTGCTCAAAAAGAATCCCTGCATTTAGAATGCGATTCTAGACCAGAATAGGCTTGATGGACTAGTTTTCTCCAGACCACTTTTTATTTTTATATTTTGATTGGGGGTGTTAAGAAGTGGCACTCCTCACCCCCCAAAAAGTTTACCATGTGATTTTACTGAAAATGTAGCTCAACTTTCAGCATTCCCCATTCCCCATAGGGTTCAGTGAGAATTTTTGCATTAAACTGGAGGCATGCATCCCCTTGATTCTTTATAAGGATGCATAATTGAAAATCTAGAATGGAAGGTCAGCAGTTACATAAGAGAGATTGCCATGTTTGAAACTCCCACATGAGCTGTGCACCCAGAGCTTAAGGAGCCGTGTTGGTTTAAGTGTGCATGAATAGACCTACTAGGACCAAACCAGCAGGAAACTTTCATTAAGGGAGAGACATGCAAGAGAGCCAGTGTGGCATATTGGTTACCATGTTGGACTAGGATCTGGGGGACCAGGGTTCAAATCCCCTCTCGGCCATGAAGCCTACTAGGTGACCTTCAGCCAGTCACTGCTTTGCAGCCTTAAGGGTGAGATATAAATGCAATAAAAGCAAATAAATTAAGGACACATGGAGTTCTGACTGCTGCATCCCCAAAGCAAAGTATTGACAGAAGAAGGGAAAAGATCAGAGAAGGTGCCGTGAGGACTGCCTGACTATAAAGATAAATAATTGCACTAATTTAGCATTGCAAGCAGATGGTGGGTGGGAGAGGAGACATCTGTGTACCTTTACTGAACTGGGCAGGGAGGGTCATACCCTAAAAATGAGACATTCACATGTATAAAACAAACTCAGGGCCTTATCTTCTCAGTCCTCTGGAACTGCCTGCTACCAGAAGTAGTAGTGACTTAGAATATTACTGAGTTTCAAGGGTTAGAAAAACCCATGGATCATTGTAAATGTGCTGCTAGGTACATCTCCAGCACCTCCTTAGCATATTACTGATAACTATACATTGTAGAGGCTGGGAAGCAGATGATTGCAAAGTTAAGAACCTTCTATTATTGCATTGTTGGAAAGTTCACCAAACAGTGCACCCGTGTTAAGCAAAATTGCTTGCTTTGTGAGTATAATGAAATTGGCTCAAAACACCTTAGTTTTTTGTTGTGTGGCTGTTCCATGTTTCTTTGTCTCTAAACAATTTTATTCTTGTCTGAAAATGGTATACCAGTGTGGCGGAATTTAAGCCTGGGTGACCTTTTTCTGAATCCAGTCCCGGCTCTGCTCCTGTTTTGCGGCCTTTGATGCTTTTTCAAAGCCTCAGTTGCCTCCTCTGTGAAATGGGGTTGGGGTAGTCTGCCTTGTAGGTCTGTAATGAACAGCAACCCATAAGAAGGGTGCGAAACTTAGATGATAGCTCAGTTTTTTGGTCAGGTTATTAGAAATACAGGTGGCGTTCAAACAGGCTTTTAGGAAAACATTTAGGTTTTACATGTTTACCTTCTGCCCCCTGCCCATTTCACATCCCTTGCTATATGTTTGCCTACCTCCTTTGGAGATACTGACCAAACTGAATGTAGATTCTAAGGTCGGATGTAGAGTGGCAATGATGGTCACAGATTTAAGACCAAAAGAAAGGCGTGCATTCGGAGATTTTAGGTTGTATCCAAGTACGTTCTACTAAGAATAGACCCATTGAAATTGATTGTTAGTCATGTCCATTAATTTCAGTGGATCTACACTGAGTAAGATGGATGTTACATACAACCCTTTGGAAGAAGAAGAACCTAAATGAAACAGAGATGTAAGCACATAAGCAAAATGGAAACTTCAGAATGATTCCAGCTTTGGTCCAGCTTCCGTGATAAAAGCTGCTCTAATATATAATCTAAAGTTGGCAACAGGCGGCCCATATAACAAAACTGGCATACCAATATCTGGCACATGGCCCACTCCTTCACTTCATCACACTAACCAATATGGAATGGGGGAGTGTGTCAAGAGCGTGTTACTGACATTCCCTGCATCCTTCCCTGCTCCCATCAATCCCTAAGGTTTTGGCAGGTTGTGTGTGTGTGTGTGTGTGTGTGTGTGTGTGTGTGTTCATTTTCCTGGTTACAGGATCTTCCCATATGTTTGCAGGGAGAAATGGTGTCACATGACCCAAGAGGAGCGAGACGATAGTCTGCGGTTTAATGAGAATATCACCTTTGGACAGTTGGGGTAAGCAGAATGAAACTGGCCTGTTTCTGCAAAAGAGCTTCTGTTTGTTTGTTTGTTTGTTTGTTTGTTTGTTTGCCTTCCTCCCAAAGGAGTTCAGAGCAGTAAACAACACATGATAAAAACTTTTACTACTTACTATGTTTAAAATAAAAATGTAAATTACAATGATGATCACAATAGATGATCTTTAGAAATCTATACTGCATGATGCACGAGAGAGAATTTTGTATAACATATCAATTACATTTATTTATATCCAGTAATTTGCAACCTCTTCACCTTTGAGTCCTAGGGCAGGATTTATAGAAACCTTCAAAGCATAATTAGTCATGGAAAACTCTATTATACAAACAAGGAAGCAGCAATACAAACCACAAGCCTAATGTGTGGATATCAGGATGGTGGGGGGAGGCAGGGAAGGAGCCATGCAGCTTTTGCAGGGGGGGGGCAGCACACCCCCACAGCTGCTTTTCGTTTGTGATGGCCCTACCTGCACGCAAAGTGTGCATGAAGGGGGCTTCAGTATTATTATTATTGCTATTATTATTATTATTATTATTATTATTATTATTATTATTATTTGATCAGTTTTAAAAGGAATAGGCAGCTTATGCCCAAGGAAACTTAGCAGACACATAGGAAGCTGCTTCATACAAAGTGGGGCTATTTATCCATCAAGTCTCTGATTGGCAGCCGTAGCGCTGCAGGGACCTCACAGAGAGAGTCTTTTCCATCACCTTCTGTGACCTGAACTTGGTAACTGGAGATGCTGCCAGGAATTGCAACAGGGACCTTCTGTGGACAAAGCACGTGTCCTAACAAAAGGCCATACCCCTTTCTCCCCCACCCCATTTCCTCTCCCTGCTGCAGTACTTTCACTCACAACATGTTGGCTTTTGGGCTGAACAAGAAGCTCTGCAACGACTTCTTGAAGAAGCAGGCAGTGATTGGCAACCTGGATGAAGGTAGGACCATGGGTGTGAGATTGCTGGTGGGGTTCCTTCTGCAAGGGTCACCTCCCAGGGGTCAAATGGGTGGTGGTGGAAGAAAATGAGAGCAACTCCAAGTTCAGGCCACTTGCTCTGCCTTAGACTTGAGTAGGGTGGGGGTTGCGGGGAGAAGATGACCTAGAAGGGCTGCAAAATGTAAGGGATTCTTTGCAAAACAGAAATAGGCTATAGACATCACCCCAAAACATCAATTTGCAAATAACACAGAAATGAACTCTAAATTTGTGCTACATTTCCAGAAGTAGCTTTTACATTGTGTAAAAGCTAAAATATAATGCGGAAATTAACAAATAAGGGAAATGCTGGGAAAATGGAATAAGCTGCCTTGTGAATGCCACCTGAATCACACCCTCATTGTTATTTGCTTCACTTGCACATGGGTCTTAAACCCACAAGGAAAATCTAGAGTGTATCTTTCTTGGGGATGCTCTGCAAAAAGATGTTTGCATATAGTTGTTTGTCTTTTGTATTTTGATTATATGCCGAGCTAATTTTGCATACATGTACGTGTCTGTATCTGCGTATGTATATTGCATAATTTGTTTCTCTTGCTTACAGAGCAGTACAAGCTGCTTAGCGATCACATCGAACAAATGGCTGCAGAATAGCACCGCGACCTGCCTCCTGCATTCAGGAACTAATAGAGAAGAAGCCAGTGGGGATGCAAGGGTGGAAAAAAGCCCGTCTCTGAGACTACCTGCAATATAAAAGATGGGCTTTTCAAAAAAGCAAAAACTATACCCAACTGACACTGCGTTAAACCTGCATGATCGTCTTCTAACCACCTAGAGCTGCATCGCGCAGCCCGTTATAAACGTAGGAGCTCAGCAATCAAAGCTGCCCGCCCTCTTCTGCTGCCACCTCCCCATATGCCTTTTGCACCCGGACTGTGACTGAATGAAGACCTCTTGGGGGAATCTTCTGGGTATGAGGCAGAGTGCAAGTCAGCACGGGAGAGTCTAGCGTGCTCGTAAAGGAGGAAGGCTGAGCTTTGGAATCGCCTCTCCCCTCTCTGCTTTCTGCTGATGAATTTTTTTCTTTTAGCATCGAAAGTCCACAGAGCATAAAAGATAGGTGTGTGCGTGTGCAAGGGATGCAGAAAGGGGTGGGTGGGAGGGAAGATAGACACCCTAGTTCCAATTAGTCCTCTAGAAGACCCCTAAAGTGAATACCAGGAGTTCTGTAGGCCGGGAGGCCAGATGCAAATCTTCCTGATGGGGGTTGTATTTAAGAAGATGGGCAGAAAATGGGTGGTTGGGTCAGTGATTCTGTGTTAGGCTGGAACAGAAGGCCTAGATCCCCACCACCACCACCTTTACAGTTTTTACAAGTTCTTTCCTGCAGTATCTTTTGATGCAGGTTGCTCTGATCCAGCAAGTAATGTTTTGCTAGGTGTTTACTGTTTCCCTGGTAGCTGCTCCATCTGAAAGCGATTGAATGTTGCGTTCTGAGGCCAAAGGAAAGGACTGGACCCCGATTAAAATAATACACGAGGCTTGACCGGCAAGGGAAAGCAATTTGAAAGCCCACTACTTTCAAATGGTCTGATAGATCTGCTTTCCTGAATGGTCAAGGGGAGAGAACATCCTGGTGTACGCAGCAGCATGTCTGGCTGGGTTTTGAGCTTGATCCTTTTGGAGTCTTGGTGTGATCAAAGCGAAGCCCACAGAAGGAAGTTGCCAATGCAGACTCTCTCCAGCTGCTCAAGTTTTTGTTAAATGAAAGATTATCAGCAGAGGTGGTAAATCTTCAGGGTAGCAAGCCTCTTCAGCTTCTGATTTTGAGAAGATTGCTCAGAGCCAGCTGTTGCAGTGTTTATGGAACTCCAAAAACCTGTTCGCCATTTTTTAAAACAACACCAACCATGAGTCAATGTCTTTGTGTGATTCTTGCCAGTGATGTGGTCTTGGGGGTTGTGATTCTGTATCTCACCAAAATATCTGGGTTGCAACGATTGTTCAGAGGATTCAATGAGTTGCATTTTCAGTACTTGACCAATGTTCACAAGGTTACTTTGACACCAGTTTGTGGTGTTGAATGAGCCCAGATGTGGCTAGGTTGTGTGAACATGCCATCGGATGCACTCTTCCAATATTTTCAAGAGCCAGCTTTGGGCACTGGTGCACTGAAGTCTAAGAATCCTGAGCTAACAGTAGCTTATTATTCCTTGGTAAATCTGTTGTTTCTATATGGCTATTGGGATGCATCCACATCACTCACTTGTAAACCATTTCTGCTCTTTTGGCTTACACTGAAGAAGTTTGGGAGTTGTAGGTCTATTGAGAAAGTTTAGTCTTTTCTGTTACGAGACCTCTACCACCTTTTACAGGACTACAGTCTTGTATTGGTTTATGTTTCTGGTGTCAATGCATCCTCGGTTGCCTTGTTGAAAATTGCAGTGCATTGCTTCGGTGTTTTCCAGCAGCTAAAAGTCACTTAACTAAACTTCTGCAGATTTGGTTTTCAAGTCCCTGCAGTTTCCTTTGAGTCCGGGAGAGGGTGCCAGGGAGCAGGTTTTGGGACAGATTTCTTTCTTTTTCGTGTTTCGTTTTGTTTCATTCTTTGCCATTTGCTTGATTCTGGTTAGTAGGTGTGATTGAATCAATGAGCTCTGATTAGCCAGAGTGAGTTTCTGCAAAGAATAAATGAAAACCGATACAGGGATCTTGCCCCACCGCATTTCCAGTGCCTAACCACCCCCTGCTGCAGCAGGTTCTGAAGCAAAACTGCTTGTCACACCTTGAAGTTACGAGAGAAGCAGCTTCTCAAAATTTCTCCCCATTGTGCTGTTGTTGAAGGCACATGAGCACCTTTCCAGGATAAGCACCAGCCGTTCTAGATTTGACAAAGAAGGGAAAATCCCTTCGTCCCCATCTCAGGACCTTTACGAGAACTTGACAGGAACTTCTCCCTAGAAAAGCCATTCTGCAAGAGAATAAGATTAATGCTGCCTCTCAGGGAGCCACCTTTTTTCCTGTTGCAAAGCAATGTTTATTTAATTCTCACATCTTAGCTGGTCATATATTTGCATAACATGCAGCCCTTTTTGGGTTGAGTGAGCTTTAAAATGACTGGGTGTCCTCAGACCCTTAATGTGTTCCAGAGTCAGGTTTAAATATTTTATCTGAGCCTTGGCATCTCTCCACTTCAGGTTCTGAGACTCTCAAGTCTATCCCTGTCAGCCTTTTGTTGGACTACAACTCCCATCAGCCCCAGACAGTATTGCCAACGGTCAGAGATGTTGGGCGTTGTAGTCCAGCAATATCCGGAGGGCTTTATGTTGGGGGACGGCTGGGTTGGCCTTAGACCAGGGACATCTGAGTTCAAATCCCCACTCAAAGCTTATTGGGTGGGTTACTTGATCTCACTTGGAGGCCACCCCATCATTTCAAACCACTCTGGGAATTTCCGAGGCAGGGCAGAGTTGACATTTGGGGAGGGGAGGTGGTACCCCCTGAAAGAGGTCAGTTTGGCCTAGGAACTCTCACTGCTAGCCACCAGAGTGTGCCAACTCTGTGCCATGTGAAAGTAACTGCCTGTAGTTCTTTTTTAATGCCATCCCCAAAGCCAAGGTTAGCCAGCATGACATACCCTGATGTTTTGGACTTAAATACTCATCATCGTCTACCATTGGCCATGTTTTGCCAGGGGCTGATGGGAGTTGTAGTTCCATGCCGGCTACCCTTGATGGAACCTTAAAGGGCAGGGCAGATACAGAACTTCTAGGATGGCATATTAAATGTAGCTGTATAACCACTCTGTGTGTACCTTTCTTAACACTGCAGTTCATTATGTCTGCAGTGTAATCTTTCCTACCAAACATGAGATTTAAAAGATTTGACACCCAAGAAAGGAAAATATACTCTTTTCTTCCTTTTGGATTGTGGTGTTTTCTAACTCGCAGTACTGAAAAGAAGAAAGTGGCACTTGGCAGAGAGGACAAAATTTTCTGTGGTTTACCTCCTGCCTCTTCTGCTGCCATCCGGCCCATGAAGCAACCAACATTTTTGGGTTCCAAACAAGGCTTTTGATGCCAGTGCCTAATGGGATGGACTATGCTTTGACCCTGCACTTGCTATATCTCAGATGGGCCTTCTCTAATGCAATGGTATTTGAAGGCATCCAGTAAGTGATACACGACCTTAATTTAGCAAATACCACATTATCACATTCCAACTGCATTCGGTCCTTTTGCCATATCATCCTAAGTAACTTTGGAGTTTGTTTGTTTTTTAAAATGTAGGCTTCAAAGCTAAAAATGCACCTTGATAACGGGTAGCCAACATGATCCTTTGTAAATGTTGGACTCCAGCTCTCATCCATGTCAGCTGTCACCATGGCGAGCGGTCCAGAAAGATGGGAGTTGCAGCCCAACACCTGCAGGGCTCCTCAGTGGCTACGTATGCTGTATACTCATTCTGCCACATCTTAGTTTTTGAATGTATTGATTCAGTGAGTAAAGATTCCCGCATCTGGAAGGGCCTCTGCTGACTTGAATGTCCACAATGCCTGCGGTGAGGCTGTTTCCTTCTCTTCCTCCTCCTTTTGCTTGTTAAAGTTTTCCTCCATTTTGCCTATGGTGAAAAGTTGGTGTGGCTCTTCCGCCACAAGCTGGCTTCTGATTGGTGGATACAGTTGAAAGCATTCAAGAAGCATGTTGAGCAATAACATTCCAGGTGTGGCTGCCTGTTGCTTCACCTTGGTTGCTTCCCAATGAGCAAAACCCCTCAGTAGTGTAATTTTCTCCCTTTGCAGATAGGACAAGTGAGAATCGACTCTCTTAGACAATTGGCCTGTGTTTTATGGTGGCTTTTGCCTGGGTTTCTTCCTGACTGCTAAACGGACGTTAAGGCCACATTGAGGGAAACACTGTTCATCTGTCCACCTAGTGAAGACTGCAGAACCATGTTAATCTTTTTCTATGCATATCATCATGTGGCAGTTATACTTCAATCCTTCAGGGCGCTTGTACAAAAGTGCTACTGTGAATCTTAGACCCCACCCCCGCATTATGCTGTTGAATTTGGACTCTGTGGATGTAGGGGAGAGAAGCACCGAGCTAAATGGAAACTGGAACCACAACCTTTGTTCCAAGGTGGGTAACTGGTGTGAACGCTGTGTATATGAAGCTGGGGCATTTCCTGCATGGACCGCCAGATTAGAGATGATAGCTGAGTCAAAACAGCTTTTGCTGTTATGGAAGTGAAGGGATAGGGCTTGAGGGTTTTTTCCATTGTACTTCCAATGAGAAGTGATTTTATTGTCTGGCATTGAAAGAGGGACATCTCAGCAACAACAGACCTGTTGTCCTTTTCCCGCTGCTAAAGTTTCGTTAATAATGTGAAACTCCAAGGGGGGGGTCTTTCCTCTCTTTGTATGTCTCTTGCCTTGTCCGCTCCTACCCCGAGTACAGCTCTGATGATTCTCATCCAATGCTAGAAATATCTAGCTGTGTAGGCTCTTTTTGTTAAGCAATCTCTAGAAGCCTCATATAATATCGATGTAAACGGACCATTTCAGTGTCTCATTTCCATATAGCTAATTGTGAGATTCATTGGGAGTTCAAAATTCTGTATTTGACTTGTTTGACATATATATAGATACATATATATATGATGAGATATATTCACCCAAGTTCTCTTGTTTTGTATTTAAAGTGCTGCCATGTTCTGATGTGTTGGGTACAACTGTTGTACTGACTGACATGTTGTACTGCGATTGTGCAATTTAGTATCCTTTGTGGAATACTGTTGTTTTTAAACTCATGTATTGAAAGCATTTCAAGTCCTGGTTATGAATGGATTGGGGAAGTGAAATAAAACTTGTTTTTTTTTTAAACCCCTACACTGAATTCTGTCTTTTTCATAACCAGCACATACATTTTATTCCAGATCTATTTTGGCTTGCTGGGGAAGGAGGAATAGGTCAATTTCACTTCTCTCTTTCATTTCTTCAGTCTTAAATTCAATTTATACCATTCCTGTCCTCTGTTTGCATTTTGTTTTAAAAAAAACCACACAAAAATTTTGTATGCATTTTCATGTCTGTTTCTCCCAATACACACATTTCTTTACACGGGTTTACCTAATCTGCACATTTTCCCAAGCAATTCGCTCTTGTGTAATGCTGCTTTGTATGCTATCTCTGCTAGTATATGCATTTCCCCATAATATACCGTACATACTTTTCCCTTTTTTTGTGGGAGAACTGCATCATAAAATTCAAAGATGTGTGTTTGAAAGGACAGTTGTGTTTTGGTGTGCATTTTGGTTTGGGAAATATGAGGCAGGTAAATTCACATTAAAACATGAACAATTGGATTTCTTTTCACTCTCTTAAGAATCTCCTCTTTTGTAGAAAAGGGGTGTGTGTTTTATTATGACCTAATTGGGGGTGGCATTAGTACCTTCTACAGGAGCTGCATCTAACTGAGTGCTTACACCACACTAGCCAAAATGACACACCCACCCACCAATTTTGTTTGGACTCCGTAACTCCCATCAGCATCAACCAACATGACCAATCTGCGAATCACCCAGAGATCTACCAGTATATCCTGATCTAATTTCTGCCCTACCATGACCTAATTGACATAATAACCAGGTGGAGTGGCCACTGAACAAGAAAGGATCTAGGAGAAGAGGTGCCAAATTGCCATTGGTTGAACAGATTCAATGGCGTTACCAGGATTGCTCTGTCAGACCTTTCCCAGCATACTGTCAAGTTGGAACAACTGCTAACACAGTAAAATAAAAATTACAGTCTTTTTTTAAAAAAAATAATAATCCATTGGCAATGTTTGAAATGGGAAACGTAATTTAGGCATTGTACACCTCTTTATTTAGTGCTATTTTCCCCACCCCAGAGTGTTTCCAGATGGAGCCTTAATGTGCAAATAGATCACAGAGATTGCAAGTAAGTAAATGGAAATACGTGGTTTGTTAGTTTGTTTTTACTTACTTGATATTTCTGGGGAAAGTGTAAATCCAAATTAAATTTGGGGGGAGGGGAGAGTGGGCTGGCATTTTCATGCCATTTTGCAGTGGCATTTTTGTAGTATGGAGTTTTAGATTGCAGGGATTGCTAAGCTACAACAGCTACATGAGGAGCACACAATAAATAGCTGTCTGGAAGCACCCTAAGATAGCCTTAAAAACATTGGATCCCACCCCAAAATAGTGATAATCTGGAAACAATCACATACCGGCAAATTAAGGATGCAATAAGAAAAGTGATGCAGAATTGCACTGAAAAGTGTGGACTCACCCTTTGTTGCAACATCCTCTAAACTGCCTGCAAATAAGCCAGAAGGAATACTCAATAAATAGGTGACATTATCTAACATTCAAGATGAATGTTCAGTAAACAGGTTGTTTGGAAGTGACTTTGGAGTATCCAAAGGTATCTTCTTTCTGCTGTTTGGTTGTACAGTACAGACAAAAAGTACTTCACACAGCACATAGTTAATCTATGGAACTCACTCCCACAGGAGGCAGTGATGTCCACCAACCTATATGGCTTTAAAAGAGGATTGGACAAATTTATTAAGGAGAGGGCTATTGAAGGCTACTAGCCATGAAGGCTTTGTTCTTTCTTTGTGATTAAAGGCAGTAACGCTTTTGAATAACAGTTGTCGGAAGCCACGGGAAAGGAGAGTGTTCTTGTGGTTGGGTCCTGCCTGTGGTTTTCCCACAGGCATCTGGTTGGCTGCTGTGAGAACAGGATGCTAGACTAGATGGGCCATCAGCCTGGTCCAGGAGGCCCTTCTTACATTCAACTTCAGGAATCCCAGCCGCTTCCCTTTTGTATGGAAGAAGCCACACCTGGCTTTGGTTACCATGGATGCCCTTGTCTGTATACACTCGGCGGCCAGCCAGGCTTATCCAGTCCACAACTCCTTTCTCCAGAGGGAATAAATATGAGAGAGAAACTAACACCTACCTTGGTGAAGAAGGAGCCTGAGTTGAGAATGCCACTTCACTTGGCCTGCCTCCTCCTCTGTCTCTGCTTGCTTTACCTCCCTCACGGCTCCACGCCTCAAATTATCGGGGGTGTTCCTGTTTTGTCAGGCCCACCAAGGAAATGTGAGACCGAAGAATTCTTCAATATTGAGATGGGCCAGTGTGGCTCCTGCGCCCAGAAACAGATGCAGAGCCCTGACGGTGAGTGTGAAATGGATGCAATAAAATAAGTTGCAGGGAGCAGGGTGGCAGTGGAAAAAATAATCCCCATAATTAAGAAGCCAAGCAAAAGGGAGATTTTTTTATATAAAAAAATTTAGTTTTGAACTGCAAGCACTTGATGTATCAGGATCTTAAGGAAGGACCCTTAAAGGAATCAATGCAAGGTTTTTGAGTGTTCCTACTCTTTCTAGGCTTGGAGTGCGTTTGTGTAGCTGGACTGAATGAGACAAATAAGCAGCCATTGCCTCTCGACTGCCGTGGCTGTGTAAGAACACATTCCTTCATTCCTTTTTTTCTCATATTCAGGCAGGCTCTTTCGATGTTGACTTTCTCTCTGCCCCTTCCTCTCCTTCAGAGTAACCTGCCACCCAACACACTCTGGGAATCCATGTTCCTTGACGACAGTTTCCTGAGTTGCAACGTAAGTGGGGGTTGGGTTTTTTTGCTCCACTTACTCCTCCTTGCACTGCCAACTTATGCTATTTTGTGGCTTTGGTTGGTACCCTGGGAATGTCCCCAGAACAAATAATGCTCTCCCCTGCTCCCTCCAATGAGCTTCTGGGCAGGATCAAAGCTCTGCTGCCTTCTCACAATGCCTCTGCACTCACTAGTCAGATCGCATGAAGCTGTTATAAAGCAGGTCAGGCTGTCTGTCTGTCTAGCCTGGAAGTTCTCTAGTGAGTATAGAGTAGTGGTTAGAGAGTCAGACTAGGATATGGGAGATCAGGGTTCAAATCCCCACTCGGTTAAGAAGCTCACTGAGTGACCTAGGGCCAGTCACCAATTTGCCACCTAACCCTAGCTTACAGAGTTGTGAGGACTGAACAGAGAGGAGGGGAGAATAATGTATGCCACCTTGAGAGCTCCTTGTAGGAAAGGTGGGTTATAAAATGTAGTAAAAGGGTTTTCTGGCAGATATATTTTTCCTCTTCTGCAACCTGATCCTTTGTACGGATGATGCTGAGGACTGTACCTAGAACTTTCTGCCTGAGTTGAAGGGGACCTTTCAGCCGGGCCAAAAACACTCATTGAGGATACAAAGTTTGGGGTTTTTAAAAAATAATAAATAAATTGGTAGGTTTATAGCAGAGGTAAAAAGTTTGGAAGCTGGAACTACCCAGTGACATCACCACCTGTTCTTATCACATGCCCACATCACAAGAGAGCAAATAAAACACACAGAGGTCCCATTGGTAAAGAAAGAAAGGTTCTTTACTTACAGTTTCTTCATATTAACAAGGATGGCTTTGGAGTCTAAGTGACCTGGGAACTAGTTCTCATGGCTGCTTCTTGCAGGAGAGAAAGTGGGTGAAGTTTAAAAGTTATCTGTTAGTCTCAGCCGTGACCTCTACTGACTGGAGTCAGGCAAGGCGGGAATGCGGCCTACGAAGACTCCTGAGGCCTGGATAAACAGTCCTGTATTTGGGTCTCAAGTTCACCACCCCCTGCTTTACATTCTCTGTCAGCGACCCCAGACTGACACACATGTCATCTTCTGTAAGCTGCTGTCCCAGCTGTCGTGTGTATTCTGTGAGATTCCTCCTCCTGCATCTGACATCTGTGTTAATGTTTAATGCCAAACAGAAAGACCCGGGAGGCCTTGCAAAGGCCTTTTCTCTGGATTTAGGTGCTCATGTATCTCCAGCTCTCCTTCAAGCTCTTGCGCAGGAAAGTCTTCACCTTTTTCAGTTTTACTTTTCTCTAGAACACCTGCAATGTGATGGCCTGCCAAATTCTCACAAACATGGTCATTTTGGAAGCCTTCTCTTTACAAAACCGGGCCTATGATCTCTATATGAAGACCAAGTGAGTATCCATCAATCTTGGTGCAAGGAGGTATTTATAGCCCACTCATAATATATTGCGTGTGTGGCTTTTTTTGAAGTAAACTGCATATCTGGAAGGCCTGATCCACATAGGGAGTTGGCATGTGGGGCCTTAATCCCACCCCTTCTGTGCTGCAGTCTCGGTCTGGAGGAGCCCCATGGCTGGTGATTTTGTGGGACCTTCTTTCCTAATGCAAATATACCAGCTGTAAGGCTATATAGCCGTACCTCAGAAGTCGAACAGAATCCATTCTGGAAGTCCATTTGACTTCTGAAACGTTTGACTTCCAAAGCACGGCTTCTGATTGGAGCTTCCTGCAGCCAGTCAGAAGCCACAGAAGCCCCGTTGGACATTGGGCTTCCAAAAGAACGTTTGAAAACTGGAACACTCGCTTCTGGTTTTCGATCATTCGGGAGCCGAAACATTCGACTCCCAAGGCATTCGGGAGCTGAGGTACAACTGTAGTGTATGAACTGGCATCACATTTAGCCTGACCTTAAAAGTTTCTATTCATATGAGAGCATTGCTGCTTCTCAGATAAATCCTCACTGCATTTTCTTCTCAGAAGCCAAGATCTTCCAAAGCTGTGGTACGGTAATCATGGAGGAACTTCCCCTCGGATGGTTTTTGGGAAGACTTCGAAGGCAAGTCCAAGCAGGCACAAACACTGGCATTTGCTGTGTGTGTGTGTGTGTGTGTGTGTGACACACACACAGAGAGAAACAGACAGAGACAGAGAAAGCAAGCAAGAGGGCAAAAATTAAGGTTGTGTACACATTACAGTAACACATGGGGTAACGGGTGACAAGAGAAAACATTGCTTAGTTTAAAGGGCCTGGATGGAAGAACTGTTGGGGGATTAATTGCTGCTAAAGCTCATCTCTGCAACCTGTTCTTAACTCTGGGACTCAGCAATAGTAAACTGGAAGCAATCTAGGGTGTCTCTAAGCATGTGCAGAGTGTCACTGACTTCTGAACAACCTTAGCCCATTTCCCAGCACCTAGGATTATGACGCAAACGTTCCAGGGTGACATGTGTTGCCTCAGGCAAGTTTGAGGTCTTATTCTCTTTGTAGATATTAATTACTGTTGTCCAGCCTGCTGCCAGTCATTATTAGCTTTTTAAAAAAATTGAGCTGAATAGACTATAGGACTGTCTTTGCAGAAGGGCTTTTTAAGGTGTACAGAAGCTGGCTGAGAACATTGGCCTCCAGTTACTGTCTTTTCCCTCATCTCTACAGATTGACTTTAAGGTCATAAAGTACAATGTGCTTGGAAAGTTCTTAGGCTGGGAAGATGTGAGAGGAGCGACGTTGCAAGTGAGTCAGTTTCTTTCTGTTCTCGGTAACATTGCTGTTTTTGCTGCAGTTCCAATGGAATGTCAGCTAAAAGAGAGGTTGGAGAATTTTTTTATATAGTCACCCCCACTGTTTATCCCTCAGCTACTGTTATTCAATAGTAGACTGCCCTGAAACTGGAGGTTCCATATAACCATCATGCCCAGCAGCCACTGATAGACCTCTTACTCTCTTCCTCCCCATCCTCCTTCCCCACTTCATCAATGTCTCTAACCCTGTTTGAAAGAGGTCAAAGCCAGCAGCCACCTTCATATCTTGGCCAGCAAGTTCCCTGGGGCAGCTCCTCAGCAACTAACCTCCTTTCACAGGATGGTTCTGAGAATAAAATGATACTGTGTGTATTCTCTACCCTCCTTGAAGGAAGGACTGGATAACATAATTTAAAATTTAATATAGGTCTCAGCTTATCTCAGTGCAGCATACTAGTTTAACATGTATAGTTAGCAGGATTTGCATGTTCGTTTCATGGGCATTTGGGAAGAAAAAGTAGGAAATTATGGCTGTGTGCAATTTCTGCCTCTTCTTCTCTTTCCATCTTCTTAGCTCTGCCCAGACAGACAGAGTGTCATGGATGCTGCCTTTGTGTTTGGAACATCATACAGCCAGTCTGTAAGTGTTGGCCATAGTGCAAGACAGCTTTCCCCTTCTGAGATCCCAGGGGGGTGGCTAACCTTTTTCAGCCTGAGGTTTGCATTGCCTCATTGGAACCTCTCTAGGGGCTGAATGCCAGTAGTGGGTGTGGCCCCCACCAGGACCGGCCCACCCATGAGGCAAGGTGAGGCGACTGCCTTGAGCACTCAACACACTTTTTAGACATGCATCATTTCGCGACACAGTAATTCAGTTTTGCTAGCAAACCGGAGATTAAACTAATCCCTTTCCAGCCCTGGGAGGGGTGTGGGAAGTGTTTGTGCAACACACTGCAGCCAACACACTAGCACACAGTTTGGAAAGCTCTGCTTTATGGCATAGATTTTTGGGGGGACGACCTTTTCAGCCCAATGGCTTCATTCCAGTCTGGAAAGCATTTCAAGGGCCAGATACCAGTGGTGGGAGGAGTCAGGCAAAAGTGGGCAGGGCAACAGATGTAAATATGACCTTTGTACAGTAGGCTAGTTTCTACTGCCACACACCTCTCTGTCCTCCATCCAAACAAACAGGGGCCATGATCAGAATTCAAGAACACATTCTAGCCAGGCAAAAACACTAAAGGAGGGTGTGAAGCAGGGCCTGGGGGAAGAGTGTGTGGCCCAGGGAAAGTTCTGAGGGCTGGAGAGAGACGCCTGGCCCCAGGGCCTGGGATTCCCTACCCTTGGCAATGATAGGTTTAACACTACTCTGCAATATGGAAGAAAAACGGCATCTTAACATAAGGAAATGAGTAGGTGATAAAACTGGCATCTGTTGCAGCCTTGAGCCATCGCTGTAATAATTCATTTGAATCAGAGTCTGTGCAAAGTGTTTTTACAACACTCATCTCACTTAGGTATATGTTATGGCAGAGAACCCTGACTGTTGTGGCATCCCCTCTCCTTAAAGCTAAATCACACTCTTTTCAGTGAAGATGACTGCTGTGTATAGAACTGCAAGCTTAATTCATTTTTGCATGGGGCGGCTCGTGTTCTAATCTATGTTGTTCTTTTTTTAACTGAGTAAATAAGGACGACTCAGAAGAGTAAATGGATTCACCCTCTCCCCTGCAGACTCTTTTTTTTTGGCACAGTGAAGAGATATGTGGTAGTATCTAATAATTTTCCATTTTATAGTGTACCCTTGACGTCTCCGCCCTACTGCAAGGTGTCCCTGAACCTGTCTTTTATGAGATGTTCTTACAGTTTGAGGATGAAGAAGGACGTGTCCGACTGTGGCCAGTCCCTGTAGAGAATCCAGCAATACTTACAAACAACCAAGGTGAGCCTTTCCTTGGCTGTGTACATACACCATACACTGAGAGCACATTTTAAGCACTCTGCTTCCCCCCAATAATCCTGGGAATTGTAGCTTGCCCATCATAGACTGGCAGTTCCCAGCACCCTTAAGAAACTAGAGTTCTCAGGATTCTTTGAAGGACGATGTTTCAGAGGGTTAAGGATGGGGTTAGAGAGTTAGGAGCTTTGGGTATTATCACCCATACAAGCCTTTACTTCTCCCTCATCATTTCTCTCTCCTCAGTCTCTTCCCCTCTTCTCTTCCCTTAGCCTTTGCGCTCCTGACTTTTGGATGCACAACTAATTTCTTTAGTTCTTTCGCCCCACTTTTCCAAAGCGGAAAGCTTTTAGTGCCGTCTTTACGACCTTTGGTGATCTTTTCGAAGCGCACATCCTCTGGCAAGGTATTTGCAGCAGGCTGTACATAAGGGCGATGAAGCATTGCATGCAGGTGAGCGAGTAGGCTGGTGGTGGAGGAGGAGGAATGCAGTGCTCTCCCGCTCTGTGAAAGCAAGCCAGCTGCCAAATGAGGGAAAGACCCCTTTTCTGCACCCAGTACACAGGACAGAACCACAAAAGACTAGTAAACAGTTGTGCAGGCTAGTAACACTTTGTGGGGCTGTTTACAAGACTGATACTTGACATATACCTTGCAGCCGCAGCTTTTCAACACCCACTCACCAGATTTGAGTCCAGTAACATTACAACAGTTTTCCCTAAGCCATGACTGTATACATACTACCGTTTACTCTGCATCACACAACATTAGCCACCAATCCATGTCAATCCTGTATTTATCCTGTTGTTTCTTATGAAATAGGGACTCAGGTGGCGCTGTGGGTTAAACCACAGAACCTAGGGCTTGCTGTTCAGAAGGTCAGCAGTTTGAATCCCCGCGATGGGGTGAGCTCCCGTTGCTCGGTCCCTGCTCCTGCCAACCTAGCAGTTTGAAAGCACAACAGTGCAAGTAGATAAATAGGTACCGCTCCGGTGGGAACGTAAATGGCATTTCCGTGCGCTGCTCTGGTTTACCAGAAGCGGCTTAGTCATGCTGGCCACATGACCCGGAAGCTGACCTTCGGCCAGTAAAGCGAGATGAGCGCCACAACCCCAGAGTCGTCCACGACTGGACTTAAATAATCAGGGGTCCCTTTACCTTTACCTTTCTTATGAAATACTGAGTTTAGATGTATGTTCCCCTCCCCTCAAAAGAGCCTCCCCCCAACTTTAATCCAAATTGCATCCTAAGCTGGCAATGTGTACACATCCTGTTTAGTTTAACATTTGCAAACTGCCACAGTGGTAGCTAATCTCTTCTTCGGGCTAAGGGCCTCATTGACTCATGGCCAGCTCTTCATGGTGAAGTGGGTGTGGCAGAGCTGGAAATGTGGATGTAGTCAGTAACGTTAGAAGAGTCCTGCTGGATCAGGCCATCTAGTGCAGCATCTTGTTTTCACTGTGGCCAGCCAGATGCCTATGGGAAATCCTCAAGCAGGATCTGAGCACGTGAACACTGTCCCCTTGTGTGATCTCCAGCAACTGGTATTTGGAAGCATTACTGCTTCCAGCTGTGGAGGAAGAGCATAGACATCATGATAACTAGCTTAGCCATCAATAGCCCTACTCTCCAGGAATTTGTGCAAACCACTTTTAAAGCCAGCTAAGCTGGTGGCCATGACTGTCTCCTGTGGGAGCCATTTCCCTATTTCGACTATGTGTTGGCTTAATGCTTTCTTTAATTACAAAGAATACATAGAATTGACTACTCGGTATACAGTGTACTGCATCATACAATACATAGAACACAATATACAGTGCCTCTTTGTCAGATGCTGTGTTTCATTATTTTCCTCTCAATGGCACAAAGGGCTGAGTCTTCAGCATATAAAGGCTTTTGCTCTCCACCCCCAATGATTCTTCCAGCATCCCATCTCCGAAGATTCTTTCTGGTTGACGGGCTCTCTGGCAGAAAAGTAAACCTGACAAATGTCCCAGCAACTGTTACATTTGCAGCAGAATTGATCCTCAGGTAATAGTAGTAGTAGTAGTAGTAGTAGTAGTAGTAGTAACGTGCAGACGTGTGCTGCAATTGCGGGTGTGGAGTGTGGGGCAGGGATTTGGAGAATGAGTGTTCCTGCAGTTAGTTCAATAATCAAATCTCCTACCCATTTTAATCTTCCTTGAAGGTCTTGTCTTGATGGGTAGGTTAATCAGGAGATTGTGTGGATTTTAACCGCTGCAAAAATCCCTGATTCTTGCATTAATAGACGGGAATAAGCAGTTAGTTTGGGCATATCTGGGACAAACAAGGCTTGTGTCTTGGCTAAATGGAACAAGCACTTTTTGTTTGTTTGTTTGTTTGTTTGTTTGTTTAGAAATGCAAATAGCAGCTGTTGTTTGTGTGGTCATTATTAGGCTCTCAACAAGCAAAGAAGGGAGAGTTTAACCCTTTCCTCTGCTGTAGTCCTGATGATTACCTTTCCTTTGAGGAAATCCTGTCTTTTGAGGACATCGCCCACTGGCTCCCAAGAGTTTCCCTTGAAATGCAATCAGCTGCTTCAGAGAGATTATTTTTGTTGGCACCCAGGTGGGGAGTTTGTGTTAAATTTTCCCTCCCCACCACCCCCAGCCTCAAGGATGCTATTTATATAGCAAGAAACATGCAGATAAGCTGCATTTACGCAATTAATTTGACTTCTCAGATTGCCCCCTCCAGGCCAAATGCAGCCCTACAGGCATCCTCACTGGACCTCCTTTACGCCTTCCTCTGCTGATAATTACAAGGGGAGGCGGATTGGGACTAGAGGGTGAAGTTGCACCCTGGGGAAAGGCCTGGAGGTCTGGGAGGTGCTGATCTGGATGTTGGTGGTGGGGAGCAGGTTGTCTGGAGAGAGTCCCACCTCAGCATCATAGAATGCCTAAAATGCGAGGTCTGGGTTGCCTGGCGTGACTCAGGACGCTGCTTGCTGAGTCAGACCCACTGCTCCATCTATCTCTGTATTGTCTACACTGACTGGCAGTGGTCCTGCAGTGTTTCAGGCAGGCAGTCTTTCCCTGCCTTGAGATGGTGGGGATGGAACCTGGGACCTTCTGCATGCAAAGCAGATACTCTGCCACTGAGCCATGACCCTTTGGGCTGGATAAGCTCCCCCACCCCTGCTGCCCTAAGGCATCTGTGCTGGACCCACCAGCATCCTCCAATTCTGCATGTTTTAAGTACATTGACCTTGGCTCCCTTCTGCCCAATTAGCACCTTTTTCCTCCGCTGCAACTCGTTTTCTCTGCAGAGGCAGAGCGATTCATCACTCCTTCCTCTAATTGCTGGCTTTGTCCTCCGGTTAACCTTCTTTTCCCTCTTCCTTTCTCCTGGCTTATACAGTGTATACCTGCCAACCGGGACTCCTGGAGGAGACAACCCCCCTTTCCTGCTGACAGTGAAATATGCAACACGGAGCAGCACTGGAGTCGCTCAGGCAAGGGGGGCAAGGGGGGGCTCAAGTCCTCCCCTTCACCCACAGCTGCTCTTCCAGGAGGGAGAGAAATACATGTGTGCAGCAGGAGCAGCTGAAACAATAAGGCTGGCTCCATTCCCCCCCTTCCATTTTCCCCTTCCCTCCAGCAGCTGTTGCTTCAGCAGGTGTTAATTAGAACCGGGTTTGTGCTGGGAGATTGTCAGGACTGAAAGCAAAGCCGCCCCCCCTGCCTGGATGCTGGCCTGCCTCTCCCCCTGCAAGGAAGCTGCCTCTGCCAGTCAGATGAGAAGTCACCCAGGAAACAGGCAGCGCAAGGTTGGCTAAGCAAGGCCATGTCTGCTGTAGTAGCTCAGCAGTAGAGCAGCTGCCTTACATGCAGAAGGTCCCAGGTTCAATCCCTGGGATCTTCAGTTTGGGGCAGGGAAAGCTGGCAGGTGATGGGAGAGACTGTTCTCTGCCCAGGACCCCAAAGAGCCACTTCTAGTAGATTAAGAGCGTACAGGTGATTTGTGGAGGATTTGTGGAGGATAAATAAGACTTAATGGATACTAGCTGTGATGGCCATGTTCTGCCTTCACTGTTAGAGGCAGCATGAGAATCACAAGTGGGGGAAGAGCTGTTGCCTTCAGGTACTTCTTGTGGGCTTCCCGCAGGCACTTGGTTGGCTACTGTGAGAACAGGAGGCTGGACTATCCCCCAGAGCACTTCATATGTCTTCTTCTGATCCTAATGGGCAAACTAAGATCAGATCCACACTGGGGAGGCCCCCAATCAGTCCAGGGGATAACTCTTAACTCCTACTCCCTCCCTGAAACCCTACCAGTAGACAAAACTGAGCTACATGGACCACTGGTGTGACTCAGTATAAATCAGCTTCCTATAGTTCAAATTAAAGTTGATTGGGAGTCATGTGCAACAAACCTGCTTCCTCCAAAATGTCAGGTTTCTTGCAATAAGGAGTGTGAGGGGAATGCACTCGTAAGTGTAGGATAACACTTGCTTTGATGCTATCCAACCCCCTGCAACAAAATTAGAATGAATGGTCATTAAAAAGCTATTGTTGTCTAATCTCCCTGCAGAAAAAATCAGAATGCATTCACAGTAAACTGGTTGTCTGGAAGCACCATCAGACCCAAAACCTTTAAGCTTCATCCAGCATGCAGCTCTCTGTCCCTTGAGTCTCCCTCCTTCCCTTGCCTGCCTGCCCATCTACAGTCGGTGCTCTCACTCCTTCCTTTTGCATACTCTGCTGTTCCCCTACAACTCAAGTTGGTTATGCGCAGCACAGGGGAATTCCCTTTGCTACTTGGCTTCGACTCTGCAGTCTCATTGATTTACTTGGTGTGATGGGTTTTCAGCAAGAGGAGAGAAATGCTGTCTCTGACAGTGTGGTTTGCTGAACAAGGGGAAACACTGATGGACAAAGTCACTGAGAAATGAGCCCGCCATCATTTCTGTTAACGTAGCATGCCAAGGATGCTGTTCCTTGCATATGCAGAAGAGGAAAATCCGGTATAAATATACTAATGCTGAGTGTGGATACTTCCCTAGCCAAAATGGCACCAATCATGCTCAAGCCAGAGGTATTAACAGGCTTAGAAGAACTTTAAGCTTGTTGGGGTGGTGGGGGAGGGGGAAGAATGCTTAAGAGGGATGACCCCCAAAAGTTAACAACAGTCCAATGAAAAACTGGGCACGCTCTGTGGGCATGGAATTGTGACTGGCTGTTGGGGGCAAGGGGAAAGAAAACTGGGATGGGGAAATGGAATGGAGTATCCAGGGCAAGGGCCTTGCTGGCTGGAACACTGAACAGTAGCACTCCACACGGTTCTCACGTGCATGTTGCAAAAAGAAAAATGCATGCAGAATCAGACAGGTTGTTTAATAACAGTTTGAAATGGGTTACAAGAGCTTCCAGGGTTTCAAGAGTGCAAAGATCCCAAAGCAATTCAGATTATGTCTTCTGCCAGCTTACCCAAACTTTGCACGATGTTTTCCAAAGCTTCTGACAATAACGACGTCAGCTGAAGCTGTGCCCACAGCCTGCAGCTAACAGGCCTGCTTTCTTCCTGTTATTACTTCTCTGTTGTGCTATTTCTTTTCAGGTGTCATTTTCAGTCTCTTATATCCAGGATCCTGGAACGGCTCAGCAAGCTACAGATGTGAGTAACTCTCATGGCAGGATTCCAGAAGGGTAGCTGTGTTTAGTCTTTAAGACGCTCTTCTTGGGTTTGCTGTGCAGACTCATAGGTTTAGGGCAGCTTAAGCTTTCATGGGCCCATAGACAGACTAGTGAAAATAACATACAAAAAATTGCATTATATTAGGAAAAAGTGCTTAGCAAAAATGTGTATATTTGGAGAAATTCACACTAAAATGGTGGTGCATTTTATTGAGCACTTTAAAATGAAAGAATTTGCAAACCAATGTGGAGAGGATAACTGAAGAATGGAAAAATGAGAAACAGAAAAAACCCAAAACAAGACCGGTTCACTCGTCCCTATGGATGACACACCTGCTACTGTCCTCCATCCCTGCCCTCTCTCTTGACAGATTGCATTTGGAGCCCTGGGATTCCTTGCAATCATCTATGCCTTGCTGGAGACCAGCACTTGGACCCGGCGATCTCGACTTCCAAACATAAGCTTTATGGTAAGTTTTCCTTTCATGGGGGAGCTGCTGGAAATTCTTGCAGTCCCAAGAATGGTGTGTTGCTCGATTTCCTCTTCCTTTGTTGGGCAGACATGGCAGGTATATTTCTGCCTGTTTACACTTTGCTAGCAGAAACCTGGCAATAGATGATAGTGCAGGTTCCATTTTGCTCCATTTGCAGTGCAGTCTCTCTTTTACTTCAATATTTTCTTCCCTCTTGAAACAAAATTATTTTCCTGCAGGTCATAGTGAAATTCTTTGCCAACTTCAGCGGATCTCTAGCAAATGTCTTTTTCATGGTCAGCCTTGGAATTGGCATTTATTGGCTCATAGTTTTCAAGGTAAGTACCGGTAACACTTGGAACTAGAATATTCCTGCAGGTATCTGCACTGCATCTTTCTTCCACTTGGAGGTGATGTCAGATGCCGCTGGAGGGGAAGAGGTTTAGCTCTTGCAGAAAGTCTCCTGTTCAGTCCCCAGCATCTCAAGGCAGAGCGGGCAAGACTCCTGTCTGAAATCCCGGAGAGTCATTTCCAGTAGACAATACTGAGCACAACAGGCCAATAGCTATATTCAGTTTAAGGTAGCTTCCTGTGTTCTTTCCAGCCAAATCAGTAATAGCCAGTGTACTTGAAACATAGGAGGCTACCTTTTCAAGAATCAGACTACTGGTCCACATGGGCGTAGCTGCCCCCTCCCCCAGCAAAAATCCTGGCTACGCCCATGCTGGTCCATCTAGTGGCTCAGTAGTATCAAGAATGGCTGACAGCAGTTATCCAGTCTCTCTCAGCCTTACAGGAGATGGCAGGGATTGGACTGGGGGCCTTTTGGTATGCAAAGCATGCACTCCACTACTGAGTTTGGTTCTCAGTTTGTGCCCCTAATGAGGTTGCAGGTTCTGTGCTGGAACAGCCATTACCTAATTGCAAAGCGATTATGAGTTCTAAGCCCTGAAGAATTGTCAGTAGGTAAAGGCCTTCAGAGGGACGCAGGTGGTGCTGTGGGTTAAACCACAGAGCCTTGAACTAAATTAGGTCTACAGCCTAATTAAACCTCTGTTAAACCACAGAGGACTTGCTGATCAGAAGGTTGGCGGTTCGAATCCCCGCGACGGGGTGAGCTCCCATTGCTCGGTCCCTGCTCCTGCCAACCTAGCAGTTCGAAAGCACATCAAAGTGCAAGTAGATAAATAGGTACCGCTCCAGCGGGAAGGTAAACGGTGTTTCCGTGCGCTGCTCTGGTTCTCCAGAAGCGGCTTAGTCATGCTGGCCACATGACCCGGAAGCTGTACACCGGCTCCCTCGGCCAATAAAAGCGAGCTGAGTGCCGCAACCCCAGAGATGGACACGACTGGACCTAATGGTCAGGGGTCCCTTTACCTTTTAAAGGCCTTCTCTTTTCCATCCTCATTTTCAGTCCCTCTTCCAGGGTCAGCAATTTTCTGCAGTTGAGAGGACACTGCCCACTGCTGGGAGCCAAATAGAGACCAACTTTATCATCTACTTGTTGTCTGCTCTTGTGTTAAAGGTAAGAACATTGGGGGATCTGGGTGTTTGAGATGGCTCTGGCATTGCATCTCACAGAGAAATGTCAAAGTTTTAAAAGATGGCATACGTAATCACAACAAAAAACACTGACGGGAAAGGTTGTTAGGGCTGCCCTAACCTGGATGGAAATATCATGCTGCTTAATAATTCAAGGGACTTGAATAATAATAATAATAATAATAATTTATTATTTGTACCCTGCCCATCTGGCTGGGTTGAAGAACATCAGTTGCTTTAGCAAGACTGAGACAGACTGACACAGCTCCCTGGAGAGCATGTCTAGGCTGTAGACCTAATTTAGTTCAACTGGCATCACTTTCCTCCAAGCGGCCCTGGGAATTGTACCTCTGTGAGTCTTTTGCTAGCAGGTAAAAAGTGATAGGTTTAAAAAGAAAACAAATCTTAGGTCCTGGGTAACAGCAGTTTTTATTGACCCCAGCCTCTTTATTCAGGCTGCTGTTGTTTTCATTCTGCCACTGCTGCTTATTTATAGAATGGTAGAGTTGGAAGGGACCCCAAGAGTCATCTAGTCCAACCCCCTGCAGTATTAGTATTATTATTATTGTTATTTCACTTAATGCTTTTTTCAAAAGATGTCTGTAGTTCACTTGCAAATACCGTATTTTTCCGTGCTTAAGCCAATATATTTTCCTTAGAAATAATCAGCTAAAATTGTGGGTTGTCTTATACAGGAAATTATCTGTGGTGATTGTGCATGTGATAGGTTGCTGCGGCAAGGCGTGCTGATGATTAGCTGTGGCTTTGACAATTGGGCGGGCTATTAACAGTAGCAGTGAGGCATGCATGCAATCGGCTGTGGTTGTGTTGAGTGTGCTGCTGGGTTTTCGACGGTGAGTGTGCAGACGATTGTTTGCCGCAGTGATGCGTGCGATTTGCATTTGTGGGCAGGCTGTAGAGCGACTGGCGGCTGTGCCCCCCTCCCAAAAAAGATCAACAACTTTGGATGATTTCCCCCTAATTCTTTTTTGCTGCGGTCCCAAAAAATAAGGTAAAATAAGGTATATACCATGTTAGTGTTCAGAATGGCTTAACTTACATTATTTTGTTGTAATTTCGAGTAGGGAAACCTGACTCACTCCAAATGTTACTGGACTACAACTCCCATCCTTCCTGACCATTGGCCATGCAGGCTGGGCACAGTGGGAGGTTTAGTCCAACAGCATATGGAGGGCCACATGTTTCCAGGGTAGAGAGGCACCTCTTTGCTGTGGCCTTTGACTCTTGAGGGGTACGTTTTTAGGAGACACTCTGGGGAGAGTTCCAAGGGCCAGATATAAAAGTCTGATTCTGCCGTAAACCCTGCCATAGGGTGCTGAATTTAAAGGGACCGTTGGCATTCAGGCTTGGAGTACGCCTCTGCCTAAGGCACTGGGGCCAGTGGTTTGAGAGCTGCTATTGGGAACGTCACACTCTAAACCTCTGGACAACCTATATTTGCATCACTGAGAAATAACTCTCTGTGGATGATTTTGTTCCAGAGCTTGGACCTCATACATATTCTGATAACCCAGTTAACAGTTTCTATCTTCCTGATAGACTGGGAGAAGCCAAAGGAGAGAGGAACAGCAAAAGCATCTATGGGTAAAAGTTTGCCTTTGTTTTCTGATAGGTTGTGTATAGGGCTGTAAGAAGGCTGTGATCTGAAGGCAGCAACTGAATGTTGGAAATTTCAAAACAGACAAAAGAAAGCATCCAACCATGGAAGCAGAACATAGCTAATTGTGGCTAGTAGCCATTGATAGCCTTTACCTCCATACATTTGTCTAATCCATTTTTAATAGTAATCCAAGTTTGTGGCCATCAGTGCCTCCTGTGGGACTGAATTCTACGGTTAAACTATACACTATACCCAACTTCATTGGGTGTCCACACATTGTCGTGTTAGGAGTGAGGGTGCAAAACTTGTCTCTGTCCACTTTCTCCATTCCATCTCTGTGCAGAGCACGTATAGACAAAGTGGTGCTCTCCAGACATGGTTGCACAGTCAACTCACATCTTGCATATGTTTAACTTGCATGATTTCTGCTTTATTCACTTGGTGGCCAGCCAGCTAAAATCGCACAAATTAAACATACAGGGGGCGGAAAGCTTAAAAGCATTTCTTGTGCAGTGTTTTCCTGGTGTGGAAAGAGCTCTTAAGCTGTCTACCTTGCTCACTGGGCTTTTGGAGATCTTGCGGGAACTTGGGCGCCTTGAGAGATCTCTCAATAGCCTCCTAGAGCCCTGTAAGAGAGCTCTGCCTCGCTTGGCGCGTAAGACCTGTTTGCTATGCCGGCTCTAGAAAGGTAAGGATGTTTGTGTAGGGGTGGGTCCTAGGCGGTGGTTTGACTGTACATGTTTTTGTGTATATGTACCATTCTTGAAGTGTAACCCCCACACAAGGTTCAAGTTGACTATACTGCAACTCCCATTATCCCTGATCAATGGCCATACTTGATGGGACTGATTGTGATCCAGCAGTATTTGGAAATCACCTCACTGGCTACCCATGATCTAGGGCTAGCCAAGGAGGATATCTGCTATGGCAGCATGCCAATCAGTGCTCCATCTACAAATCTCTGATTAGCTAGGAAGAATCAGCCGATGGCTTTCCCTCCCAGTCTCCTGTGACTGCTTCCAGTTCCAGGGTTGTGCTCAGCCATTTTAGTTTAAAACACAGCCAAAAGTAAACCCCATCTTATCTTGCATCCCTTCACATGCCCTTTCATTCCACCTACTATTGTATTCAGGCAAAAAGGGTTGGCCATGGGGCTTCCTAGCATTTTGTGGGATGGAGCATGAAACGTTTGACACCGTGTGCTTGCTACCGGAGGATGTTCTTGAAGATCTAAAGCTTTGACTCCCAGGAAAATGAGGGCAATGTTACCTACAGCACATTCGCACAGCTGTTGTGTGATACTTGCTTGTTTAATTAGTGTTGGCAAATCACTTTGAGGCCCTCGGTTCTTCTGGGAAATCAGCAGGAGCCTGTTCCAGGAAGCAAGCTTGCTTCAGATTGTAACGATTTCATATCAGGAGAGGTAAATTAACATAAGCAAGGGCTCAAGGAAACCCAGGGGCGTTGAGCTTTGCACTTTGCCAAGAATCCGATAAGCTCGTGTGGAGTCTTCAAATAAAGCCAATTGTTTCAGCTTCATTGTGTGTGTGTTTTAACCTCCCTCCCCTGCTTCAGGATATCAGAAGGCTACTTCCTCTGTGAGTGCCTGGAGAACTTTTCTGATCGCTAATGAGTGGAACGAGATCCAGACCCATAGAAAAGTGAACCCTTCACTCCAGTTGTTTGCCGTCTTGCTGCTACTGGAGGTGAGAGAGAGAGAGATTAAGGAAAGAAAGTATTTGCTGTGCATTCTCTATGCTCTGCTACTGATAACTTTCCTCTTTCTCAAGGTCACTGATATAATATACTTAGGACCACAGCGTGCACTACCTTCTGCACAGATCACCAGGGGTGCAAAAACTTCTGTCAAACTTGAAGACACTTAGATTTTCTATGGGCCAGCTCAGAGGCAGGAGGAGAGGAAGTGTCCATTTGGACTAGTAGGGTAGAAGGCAGGGAGACCAGCAGTAAGTGGAGCCAGAGCCAGGACAGGCAGAGGTAACATGCTAAATTCCACAAGGCCAACACTGAGACTAATGGAGGAAGAAGCTAGCAGGCAGGACATGGAGGGTGCCATCTTCTTTCTTCTTTAGCGATCACTTGTAGCTGAGTAAGATTGTCTTCCATAAACACAGTTTTAACAATGAGTCCGTAAGTGACTGTGGAGGCAATTCTGGACCCACACATCCTTCCACGGTGGGGACATTGGTTCCCGGGCAGGGGTTGATCACGTTTCTCCCTTGCGTTCTGAGTTCGAGTGTCTACAAAGTCCATGACTCCTTTGGTGAAGGCTGGTCTCCAACTGGAGCGCTCGCAGGCCAGTGTTTCCTGGTTGTCGATGTTTATACTACATGTTTTTAGATTTGCCTTGAGACAGTCTTTAAACCTCTTTTGTTGACCACCAGCATTACGCTTTCCATTTTTTGTTAAGATATTTAAGCACTTGGCCAACACCACATCACCCTTTGCCAATCAGTTTTTACTAAAGTGTTTGACACAGTAAAGACAATTTAAAATAATTACTATACTTCTAGTTTTTATAAGACCTTGCAGTGTTTTTAACATGATGGTGCGGTTTAGAAATCTTTAAAGAAAGGAAAATAAAATAAACCCTGGGCCTAACCTATGACCTTACAGTGCCTTCATGTAACTTATAAATTGGGCATTTCTAAAGCTTTTTAATTCTCCAAATTACAACGTGGTTGACTCAGCATCCCTCTCAACTCTTATGACTATGTAATCAATCCAGTTTTGTGGGGGGTGGGGGAGCCATACCCCTGGGCCCACACAGGGAGGTTGAGAAGAGACTTAGACCCAAATCCCACTATGTTCTGTTGAAGTGGGGACCAAACAGGCTTCTTTTAATTTCTAGGTGGTGGGGCTTAAGAATCTCACATCAAGAGACCTGAATGTGAATCTGCACCCGGGACCAAATGCATATCATGCTCCTTGGAGTCCAATTCTTCGGTTTGGGATTGCTGCTTCTGTTTGGCTGGCAGTAGGGATTGTACAGGTGATCTTTCTCACTGAGTTTGGTTTAACTAAAGCTGCGTACACACTATAGCTTTAAAGCATATTTGAAGCACATTTTGTCTCTCAGAATTTACGGCATTGTAGTTTGTTAAGGGTTTCTGGGAATTGTGCTCTGTGAGGAGTAAATGGCAGTGCCCAAAATTGTTTGAGGGAAAGAATGTGTTTCCAAGGTATAGTGTGTACACAGCCTAAGAATGTGTGTTTGTGTATATGTATATATATGTGTGTGTGTGTGTGTGTGTGTGTGTGTGTGTGTGTGTGTGTATCTCCCCTTGATGCTGAATTAGAATAAAGGGCTATCTAGGTCATTCTACATCTCCTCTTCCTTTAGTGCTAGTGTGGAAAATACAAAATCAAGAGCAATAGCTAACCATTTTTGAAAGGTCCTTAGGTAGGTAACATGACAAAAGAAGTGAGCAATCTTATTGTGTGCATGTTGTGGGACACCCTCAAAGACCTCATTTACTATATTAAGAAATAAGGCCAAGGTTGCCAACCTTTCGGACTAGTGGACGCATTTTGGATTTTGAAAGAGTGCTGGCTTGGTGGCTTGGGGTGTCAGTCACAAAATGGGTGCCATGGAGAGGTTGTGGCAAAACACAAAATGGTTGCCATGGGGAGCATGGCATAACACAAAAATGAGAGAGGCAGCCATCCTTGGCAGCCTAACAGAGCACTTTAATTGCGCAAATTTAAGTTTCCAGTATGCGCTTGAACCCCTTCTGTAAAATGAGGCACCCTTTGAGTATTGCTGCTGATGAGGAAACTACTGTGTGCTCTTGCCTACCATAATTACAGGGTGATTATAGGCAGCGTGCCTTTTTTTTTTTAATCAGGTGCTGTTTTCTGTTGGGTTATATGAGCGGTTTGTAGAGGACAAGATTCACCAGTTTGTTGATCTTTGTTCCCTGAGCAATGTGAGTCACATTATATTTATTTAACAGGATTTCTATACAGTGCAGCTTAATCATTCAAACTGTTTATGTTCATGTACTTATTTACTATATTCCTTCACCAAATGGTCCCAGTGTGGATTACAAAAATATCACAAATTTAAAAAATACACCTTCATTAAAATAATAAAATTTTAATTATTTTATTTGAATGCTATGAGAGCCTGTGTGGCATAGTGGTTAGAAGACAACCTGGGAGACCAGGGTTCAAATCCTCACTTGGCCATGAAGCTCACTGGGTGGCCTTGGGCTAGTCACTGTCTCTCAGCCTAACCTGCTTCACAGGGTTGTTGCGAGGATAAAATGTCAGGGGAAGAGAACCATACAAATGTAGTAAATAAATATGAAAACTACAATCATAATACAAGCCAATAACAAAACAGTGCAGAGCAACAAATGGCTGAGCTGCAGAGAGATAAAAGTTTGGCCATGCGCCATTAGCCAAAGTCACCACAGGATCAGTTTGTTCGCTATCCTGCTCCAAGATGGGCATGCAGGGTATTATCAGAACAAATTAAGTGTACAGGCCTTCTAGTGACTCATAACTGATTAGTTTATTCAATGTATTTACAATCTGCTGTTCCAATTTGAATAGAATTTCCAAAGCTGCTGCTGATGGTAGTATTTGTTGATAGCAGTAATAGTAGGAAAACAAATTTAAAAATTCTTAAAACAACAACAGCATTAAAGCACTGGGGCAAAGTAAAAACCAACACCAGGTAAAATCAGCAGATGAGATGCATTCAGTATGAAAGCCATCTGATCATTGGTAAATTAAAACCATACTAAAATGATTGAGTGGTGATTTTTTAAAGTCTTCGTCTGCCTGGGGAGAGGGCATTCCTTAACTGGGGCACCTGCCCCCAAAATTCCCAGATATGTTGGGTGTGGTTGAATTGCTCTAGAGGGGAGTCTTAATTGTGCCATTGTTAATCTGTAAGCAAGCTTTGATTACAATCGTGTTCAAACATGTTCTGAAACTGTATTTGCCCATTTGATAAATGGTTGCGTGCTTCATTTGCCTCTCCCTGTCCCTCTAGGTTTCAGTGTTCATTTTGACACACAGATGTTATGGCTTCTACATCCATGGGAGAAGTGTCCATGGACAGGCAGATGTGGGCATGGACACCATGCTCACCTATATCAGGAAGGAGGAGGTAATAGTGTCTACTGGTCCATCCATCTGTCCTTTCTCTTTATGACAATTACTTTGTGCTCCTGGGAAGGCTATGTCTCCTTGTTGGATTTGCCCATTTTCAAGTGAGCTTGTCGGGATTTAAACCCCATGAGCTACTATTTTTACAAGGCTATGGGGATCATGATTCAACTGAAACTGGAGGGAGTTGAAAGGTAGAACTTGTGGATTTTATAGTCACCACATCACCCTGCCCCCCAATAATAGGAACATTGTTATCAATTCCATTAGGTCTTGTGCAAAAATAAGGCATGGGGCAAGGTTTCTATGGCTCTATTCACACTCCCATTTCCTGGGCACTTGCTGGGTTTTAATCCATGTTCACTTGACGTTATCTCACAGGCATATGTATCCTGTACTTTGGTATAAAATGCTAGATGAGTTGTTTCTCAAATTCACTTTAGGCCTCTTCCTTAAGCTGTTAGTATGAACATCTTGGCAGAGGGTCAAGACATCCCCTGCCCAGTCAACTCTGCCTAGTGTTTACAGAAACAAATCTGACATAAATCCCTGTTGATGTGAACAACTAGGGGGTAAAGAGCTGTGAAATGTGCAGGGGGCAGGGAACAACTTCACTGCGCTTTAAGATGGTAATGTGAACACACCCTTAGTCAAAGGAATGTGAACTCCAATATGGTTTGAGCCTTGGCTGGCACGTCTCTCCCTCCCTCTCCAGAAGAGATCTCTGATGTCAGATCTCTGATATTTATGCTTTGTACTTCCCAATTATTATTCTTTCCACCCCTTCCATTGGTTCTCTCCACAGGAGAACCTCTGTGCTCTGAGAGGCCTGGAGGCCTACTCTGATGTGCAAACATTTGAGGTGCTTCTTACTGACAGGACTCGAGCATTTTATGACAGAATAACTCTATCTTTCATGGAGGTACAGTACCTAATCCTATTTACTCAGTAATTGTTAGACAAAGATATTGGTCAGCTGGGCAAAGTATTACTTAGAAATGATGATGCCTTCGAGGGTGGAAGCTGTCAGGCCCGGGGGCCACATGCAGACTCTGGGACTCTCTGTCTGGCCTTTGGGATGCTCCCCACAGTCTTCAGGGTGCCACAAAACTTGGTTGTTTTCACTTGATCAAAAGCTAACCTTAGTTGAGCTTTCTTTTGCTGAGCTCCTTCAAGGAACAGCAGCCTGCTAGGCTACAGGCAACCCTCCCGTTTCCCCCTCCACTTTTTAATTTAAAACTCTGTCTGTGCATGGAAGCCAGCGCTCCAGAACAGCAGGTGAAAATTGAGCCAAGATCCCTGCTGCCAAAGGCAAGATCTGAGTGAAAACAAATAGACGTATTTAAAAAAAAACCTCTTCAATTGGGAATGCCAAGTAACTGGCACAAACTTTAAAAGTCTGTGCACTTTTTCTGTGACAGGTTCCCAGAGGAGCCCACATCCGACCTGACCTTCACAAACAGAGACTAAATGGCTACTTTGCCTTGAACCGCTTTCTGGTCTCCTTTTTTGAACATGTGAGTCTTTGGCTACCTCTGTCTACTATTCACCTTTTTTTGTCCTGGGTATTTGTATCCATGGTTTGTTCTACACAAAGTGTTTTGCTTTATATGCAAATAATGGGGGCCAGTGTCAAGGACCAACATAGTCAGGCATCTACCAAGGGACCACTGACAAGAACCTCTTGGAGCTGCTCTTCCACCATTGCTCGCTCACCTTTTATTCTGACCCAGACAATGGTGAGGGAGAGCATAAGATGTCACTGCTTGCTTACTCATTGGGGCTCTTTCTGCCAAGCAAGCCAATGATAACTCAGATGAGGAAGGTAGAGACGGACCACTGCCTGGGTGGTCTATCAGGTCTTCTTAAAATAATAATAGGAGGGTAGCCTAGCTAAACCAGGGCTGCTAAGAGAGTCATGGTGGTCGTTGCGTGGCGAGTTCCCGCCCCCCACCAGGATAAATAAAGACACAAGACACCATAATTTAAGGTTAAATGGGCGAATTAGGCCACAACTTTATTGAATTCAGGAATGAGAGGCATTGGCTTAGGCATTGGTCCTATCGACCATCCGGCTCCAGCCCATTTGCTGGAGACACGGGAAGGGTTAACACAATAGAGGGGGAGTCTCCTGCTGAGGCACGTCAACTAGGAGCTCCCCCGGGTCACCGCTCGGGGGCGTGCCTTTGGCCCACACCTCCATAGGCTTCGGACAGGGCCACGCCCCCCGGAGTCCTTTATCGGACCACCCTTCGTTCACTGGGGGGAGGTGATGGCATTCCTCCCCCCCACACACATCCTCTTAACCCCTTCTTACCAATGCCTAACCGCCAATGCCGAGGAGTTGTGACGAGTTGCTACGAGGTAGGCGAAAAACCAAATGGCTGTAAATTGCCAACTGGGGAAAAATCCTACCATGCCCCTTGCGGCAACAGACCGAAGTCCATAGCAAAGTCAGAGACCTACCTAAAGCCTACCCAAAGGGAGGGAGGGTGGGAAAACATGGGGGCTAGCCGGCAAAAAGAGGGCGAGCCCCCTCTGCGCCGGCCCTAAATAGGGCAGGCCACGCCCCCCCAGCCAGCTGGGATTCCCCTGAGCAGCAACACTTCAACACATGAGCAGCAACACTTCAGTCCACAGTAAACTGCCATGTGGAAGTACCCTTAGTTAATGTTTTTCCCCTTGTCTTTGTGCGTTTAGTGTCATCGTGCAGGCCCAGCTGTGTTGGAAATGAATTATAAGTGAGTCATTTTGTACTGACATATTTCTTTCACTTTTAATTGTCTCCTCACTCTCTCCACCCTTTAGAGATACAAAGATATGGACTACATGGTGAAGGACAAATTTTTCCTGGAGCAGATCATGGACATGGAATTCCAGGAACCAGGGGACATTTCCACTCTCTATAATGGTATTCCAAACACTTACCAGTGGGAATTGGTTTGTAAGCTTCTGCACTGGGTATTGCCTTTTATTAGCTCACATCCACACCATACATTTAGAGAACTATTGTGCTACTTTAACAATATATTTATTGGTTTATTTCATTTATATCCCACTGATTTCTCCAAAGAGTTCAAGTTAGTATAGTTGGTTCTCCCTGTCCTCATTTAATTCCCAGAACAACCCTGTGAAGAAGGTTAGGGTGAGAGACAGTGAATGCCCAAAGTCACCCACTGAAATTCATGTCTGAGTGGGGATTTCAGCCTGGTCTTCTTGGTCCTAGTATGACACTCTAGCTGCTATACCACACTTGCTGCCACAGGGATTTAACTTCATTAAGGGTGCTGACTTCACAGAGCTACCAGTTCTTAACAATCCTGGGAGATGCTGAGCTCCATAATGAGATGAATGAGCCCATGACTGCTCAAACAGAAGCCAATCAAATGCAAGGAATGGATATGTGCCATTTACTGTACCACTGATGGTTGAAGTATGTCACTAACCATTATACCAGTCTGTGAGACATGCCCACATTTAGGATACTGCTCCTTGATATTTGTAGATGTTCACACACTCTTAAATTATTTTCCTGTGGCATGGAGACTAACAGATGGACAACAAAAGTGGACCTGCAAGGCCTTATGGTTATAAAGAGGCTTAGATCACATGCACACCATACATTTAAATAACACTTATGCCGCTTTAACCGTCATGGATCATCCTGGGAACTGTAGTTTGTTCAGGGTGTTGAAAATCTTAGCTCTCTGAGGCCAGCACCCTTAACAAATAACAGTTCCCAGGATTTTCTATGACTGTTAATGTGGTGTAAAAGTGCTTTTAGTGATGGGTGGTGTCTGTTAAGACTGGTAAAGCAGGAGGCAGGGAATCCACCAGTAGGTGGAGCCAGAGCCAGGACAGGCAGAGCCACCCCCTGGCTGACTGTAAGGGTCATAGGGTTGCCATATTTCAAAAAGTGAAAATCCACACACACAATGTCCAAATTCACCAAAATCTACATAGCCGAAACCCAGCTATATCTGGGAAATTCTGGACATATGGCAACCCTAGTGTGTCAGTGACCCATTTGCCCTAATGGTCCAGCCTCCACTGTATGTTTCAAATGTGTGCTTTGGTTGTGGCAATACAGATTCTATTTTGGGGTGCAAATACAGATTCTATTTTGGGGTGTTTGTGGCAATGCAGATTCTATTTTGGGGTGTTTTTTTTCAGAAACAGAGTTTTGCTGTGAGAGTAAAAAGGGTGGAAATCTGAAAAAGATACTATTTTCCTCTTCCTCTAGATGACCGTGCATTATTTAGCAGAACACTTTTCTACAGTCACGAACTGGTGCTGCTGCTCTTTGAAATCCTTGTCTTCTCTGCTGTAGATTTGGCAGCACAGGATTTTGTATTGTCAACAATTGTGACCTTTGTCGTGCAAAAGGTAAATGGTTTTGTGACACCGGGTGCATGATATATCTCTAAAGAGTAGGGATTGGGGTGGGGATTTGGGTCAGTTCACATTTTCATATGTACCCACCTAATTCTCACTTCACAAAACAACACACAAACTGAAATGCTGCTATGCTTTGAAATTCACAGTTCTCCCAATTTAGTGATGGACTTCTCCTAACCAATGCATACAAAAAAACATATATTGGGAGAAATACCCACTAAAATGGTGACAGATTTTCATGAGGCCTTAAAAAGAAAAAGAAAAATGCCAATTGATGCAGAACTAAAGTTTGGAGAAAGTGAGAGAATATGAAATTGACAGCTTTGTCCTTAGAGGATGGGGTGTTAATTTTACTCTCTTAAGAATATGCTTGGAATGGAGAAAGCAGTGGAAGGTTCTGCCCCTCTCATTTATTGTGAGAGTGGGTGAAAGCTGAGGGTTACGGAATGGAATTGTCAGGCAGTAGACGCAAGCAGAGCTGTCTTAAGCATATCCGGCACTGTGGTACAAATATATCTCCAGCAAGCCCCCCCCCCCAATTTCACAGAGTTGTCTACCTTTTTTAAGGGGAGGGGGCTTTGGTCCGGCTTGTTTACATCGTGTGGTCCTACACGCACTCGGCGCTGTACGTAAGTAAGAGGCACCCAGATTGCAGCCCAGACAGCCTCCCACGCCCTCACACAAAGCCTCCCTCTAAGTGCCCGGTGCCCCTTACCTTCCCAGGGAAGTCTGTGTGACAGGAGGGCCAGCAAGCAGATCAGGTGGCTCGCCACCTGCCCCATCCTTGCAGCGCGCTCCAATGGGCGGCTGAGAGGAGAAGAGTGGACTGCCCAGAGCAGGGTAGGGAGCACGCCCTGACTCTCCTTCCTGGACACTCAGCCTGTGGCACCCTCCAAAATCTGGCACCCCGGCACCCCACACCACTAACTTCTATGGGTAAGACACCCCTGGACACAGGAGAAAACCAAGAACATGTTTAATGTGATGGGTGTATTGCCTCCCATTTTAACCAAAAATCCGCAGACACACCATGGGCCACCTGAATGCAGCTGGTGGACCACTGGTGCTCCATGTGTCACAGTTTGGGTACCTTCGCAATAGACATGTGTCTTTATTGCACTACTTTGACTTTCAGTTTGTGAAGATGCTTCGCGACACACTTGGAAGGAGGAACTTGGCTGAGAAAACCTTGGTGGAGAAGCAATTCCTAATCTAGAACTGAACAACAAGCTGTTAATATTGAATCTACATTCCCTAGCTGTGGGGTTGCAGCTGCTAATTGAAGATGTAGTGAAACATTTATGACACCTTATCTGTTCAGCCCCAGAACTGTGGCATGCACGTCTTTCATATGAATTACAGAACTTTGCCCAGGGAATCTGTTCTTGCTGTCAAAGTTCAGTGCCAAAGCATGTGAAGTAGCATAAGTGCCTTTGAGCATTGGCCATGCATCTTTCCCAAAGTAGCAATGAAGTGACAGTAAATCCTCACATACCTATTTTAAGTTGTATGGCTTCCCAGCACACATGGGCCTTAGCAATTCTTGGCTTGAAATTTTCAGCACTAGTGGGTGTGAATTGGTAAAAAAGCAAAACGAAACAAAACAAAACACCAATACTGTGCTCCTGCATGTTCCAACAGGACAGAAACAATCACAGACCATGGGCTCTGCAGTCAGTTGCTGAACAGAAGGTAGTGGTTGGTCTGCAGCAGAGTAGCTTAAACATGATTCATGGGCTGCATATAATAGTTTTTTGTGGCTCACAACATCCACAACATTTATTATTTAAAAACAATTTGTTAAAAAATGACTGCTCCCATGGATCCCTTGCTCTGATTCTATGAGGCTAACAGTTGTTTTTCTTATCTTACTCGCCCTGCACTGTTTTTGCAATGTTTCTCTTCTTCATCTTAGTAGTAGTATTAGAAGTATATTGACTTTTACACTTTGGTCACACATTCTGGCATGCAGCCCCTGAAGGACTGACCATGTGTTGATGCAGCCCTTGGTATGGAAAAGTTTAGCCACAACTGGAAAAGGTGCTGTTCTTTAGTGTGTGAGAGCTTTAAATTACACTTCTAAGCACATATGGCTGGCCAGTCTTAAAGGCCTGCTGCTACCAGCCAATCTCAGGTGCCCGGTTTTACACAACACCATTCTCTTCTGTGTCTAAAGGGCAGTGTCTAAAATGGTGTCCCAGGCAAGGAATATCTTCAGCTCTCCCCCTCCAATTACAGTGGTGCCCCGCAAGACGAATGCCTCGCAAGACGAAAAACTCGCTAGACGAAAGGGTTTTGCGGTTTTTGAGCTGCTTCGCAAGACGAATTTCCCTGTGGGCTTGCTTCACAAGACGAAAACGTCTTGTGTTTTTTGCAAGTTTGTTTCCTTTTTCTTAACACCGTTAATAAAGTTGCGACTTGACTTCGAGGAGCAACTCATAGAACGCGGTGTGGTAGCCTTTTTTGAGGTTTTTGGCAATTTTTGAAGCTTTTCCAAAACTTTTCCAACACTTCGCAAGACGAAAAATTCGCTAGACAAAAAAACTCGCGGGACAAATTAATTTCGTCTTGCGAGGCACCACTGTAATTCAGTGTTTTAATACATTGAGTTGACCCGGCTTCAACAAAACATGACTCTCCCACATCAGTCTCTACAGCCAAAGCAGGCAGTGTAACCTTCCAGTTGTTTGATTTCACCCTCAAAGGCACACTTCTCCATTGTATCCTGAAATAGACAGATGCCAACAACAACACACTGAGTTTTTAAAAATAACGTTTGTAGCGCATTTCACGATTTATACTTGTATGAGCTGATTTGTGTACATGGATCTGATCACAGTCCCTTACAAACACTCTGGCACACGTACCATTTGTTTACTGGGCATTGATGTTGTACATTTTCTTAAAAATTAAAAAGATTATGACGTAATGCTGGCATCAGCTTTACAAGTGAATGTGAACTTTTTGTGTTATTTGTTTCAGCTGCTGGATAGTTGTTGGATACATTTAGAGCAGTGTTTCCCAACCTTTTTTGGGCAACGGCACACCTGTTTAAGGAAAAAAATCTTGCGGCACACCACCATTACAGCCCCGTAACGTCAGTGCGCAGCGTCACGCCGGGAGGGACGCACGAAAGTGAAAGTTTTTTCCTCCCCCTTGCCGGGGAACCTCCAAGCTTTGGGGGTGGGAGGAGGCAGCAGAGCGGGGGACTGAGGGACGGCGGCAACTGAGGCGGCGGCGGCTGTTGTGGTGGTGGTGGCGATAGCGGGCGGAGGAGGGGGCGGCGGCGGGGCTTGAGGAGCCATCGCCGGGAGTTGCTGCTGCTGTTGTTGCTGCTGCTGCCCGGACATGCCGGCCTCCTCCTCCTCCGCTGTCTCGCGCTCCTCCCTTTTGCACGCGCTGCCCCGCCGCTCGGCACCACCACCGCGGAGCCGCCCCCGGCTCGACGCGGATCCTCGCCGCCGCCTCTCACCGCCCGACTCGCCCGCCTCCCTCCCACAGCACACCAGCCAACGTCTCACGGCACAGTAGTGTGCCGCGGAACACCGGTTGGGAAACACTGATTTAGAGTAATAGTTAGCTTCTCAGCCTTACACACACACACACACACACACACACACAGAGTTCAGGTGCTTGTTTGGGTCACTTGCTACTGAATCCACCTTTGCTGAATAGGACCTGAGCACATACTAATATAGGAAGGATCATAACTCATGGTGGGCATTGCACACAGAAGGTCCTAGATTTTGCCCTTTGCATCTCCAGTTAAAATAATCACATAGCAGCTGATGGGGAAATAACACTCTGCCTGAGACACTGGAGGATCCACAGAATACCAGGCTAGATAGGTAAATAGTCTGACTTAGTACAACTCTGACCTGAGGTTCTTTGTTCAAGTCCCAGTGTCCTTGACACTGCTTAAAATAATGAACATGAAATCCTTGTGGAGTCACAGCCCATTTGCTACTGGTGTGCAGCATAGTAAGTTTGGGGTCTTATTTCCCAGAGGAGGTGGGGAAGGCTGCTACTTTGATTCAGTCGTATAAATTAATAATGATAGTAACTTATTGGACTGCTGTGTATGTGTATATTAGGGCCCTGTGTGTGCTTCACGGCACATCACAGGTTGGTATTTGCTAAAGACAAAATTAATCTCCTTTTGTCTCCAGAATGGTTCTAAATTACTGCACTATTGACCACAGCAGCCCACAGAATGAATGGACCAGTTTTAATGGCTGTTACTGGGGGGGGGGGTCTCGCGAACAGAGTTTGCTGCTGAGCTTTGCGGGGGAAATAGCTTAAAATCTGCCTTTACCCCCAGGGATTGAAGGGGAATTCTTGAAAGGAATACAGGCAATATATTCAAACCAACATGCCAAACTGATAATAAATAACAATATTACGAATAAATTTAAAATAGAGAAAGGGACAAGGCAGGGATGCCCCCTCTCCCCGCTCCTGTTTATTTTGGCATTGGAAGTCCTGGCGAACAAAATAAGGTCCAAAACAGAGATAAAAGGGATTAAAATAGGATTTAAAGAGTATAAATTAAAAGCTTATGCGGACGACTTGATGTTATCTCTAGAAGAGCCGCAAGAAAACGTGGGCAAAGTATTGGAAATTATGGAGGAATACGGCAAATTATCGGGCTTCAAGCTGAATAAGACTAAAACAAAAATGTTAATAAAGAACCTGAGAAACGATATGAAGGAAAGATTAGAGAAACAATATGGAATCAAAGTGGCCAAAAAAATAAAATATTTAGGAATCTGGCTTACATCCAAAAACATAAATTTAATTGAAGACAACTATATGCCAACATGGAACAAAGTGAAAAAAGATTTGGACATTTGGAATAGGGTGAATCTTTCATGGCTGGGCAGGATGGAAGCAATAAAAATGAACATACTCCCTAGGATGTTGTTCTTATTCCAAAACATACCTGTCATTAGAGGGCTTAAAATATTTAAGGATTGGCAGAAGACTCTGTCAAGATTCATATGGCAGGGAAGAAGGCCAAGGATCAGATTCAAATTATTAACAGATCGAAAGGAGAGAGGAGGACTGGCAGTACCGGATTTAAAAGTATATTATGAGGCGGCCTGTCTCTGTTGGGTTAAAGATTGGATAACCCTAGAGGATACAGACTTGTTAGACCTGGAAGGGGCCGACAACAGACTCAGTTGGCATGCCTACCTCTGGTCAAAGAAAGAAAAAGTACACAAGAGCTTTTCTAGCCACATTATTAGAGGCCCTCTATATGAAGTCTGGGAAAGAAACAAGAAATTGTTGGAGGGGAGAACCCCCTGGTGGCTATCCCCAACAAATATCTTATCAATAAAAAAAACAAATATGGAAGAGCAAAAACTGACATATGAAGATTTATTAGTAAGATCTCAAGATAGCTGGAAACTAAGACCTTATGAAGAACTAAAGGAGAAGTTATCGGGATGGCTACTGTATCACCAAATAAATGCAAAATGGTCAGAAGACAAGAAAATAGGAATGAATGAAAAGAAGTCCAAATTTCAGATTGAAGTAATTGAGAGTAAATCGAAGATATTATCCAAGATGTACAATATACTACTGGAATGGGAGACTAAAGATGATAAAGTCAAAGAAGTTATGGTTAAATGGGCGAAAGATCTGGGACATAATATAGAATACGAAAAATGGTCAAAATTGTGGAGTGAGGGATTAAAATTCACGGCGAGCGCGGCAATTAGGGAAAACCTAGAAAAGATGATTTACAGATGGTACCTTACACCAGAAAAATTGAATAGAATGTACAAAACTGCAGACAAGGCTTGCTGGAAATGTAGAACAAAGGAAGGCAATTTTATACATATGTGGTGGACATGTGAGGAAGTTAAAAAATTTTGGGACCAGATATACAACGAGTTAAAAAAGATATTTAGATACACATTTCCCAAAAACCCAGAGGCCTTTTTACTAGGGATGGTGGGGAAAGAAATCCAAGAAAAAGATAAAACTCTATTTCAATATTCAACCGCAGCAGCCAGAATGTTAATTGCCCAAAATTGGAAAAGTACAAATCTTCCAACAGTGAGGGACTGGCAATTAAAATTATACGACTTTATAGAATTGGCAAGACTGACACAAAAAATTAGAAATTATAAAAATACAAAGTTAAAAGAGGACTGGAACAAATTTATAGTTTATTTTGAAAGCAATTTTAAAAACCTACCAAATACAGCAGGTTTGATTTAAAACTTCCGATGTTGCAAACTAAAAACAAATACCAGCGGTAAAAAAGAAACTATTGAAAGTAAGAACCCGAAATCAGTAGGGAAGGAAGTCAACAGTTTTTACGTTGTATGTTGTAGTTTTTTGTTTTTTCTTTTCTTTCCTCCTTCCCTTATTTGCTTTATCCTATTTTTTCTTTTTTCTTTTTTTTCTTTTTTTCTGTACTTAAGTGACGGGATTTTCTGTTGAATGTATTTGTTTTTTTCTTTTTGTGTGCATAAAAGGAATTTAATAAAAAGAATTCAAAAAAAAAATAAAATCTGCCTTTACCCCAAACTAGGAACAGAATAAAAGCACACAGCTGAGTGGTTGTCTTTGAATTTGGCCATGTGATTTAGTGCACCTCCGGGCTTGTCAGCATTTTGCAGGAGCAATTCAACTGTAAACCAGAACTATAGGTTTGTGCATTTAAAGTGGGTTAAATTGATCTGCTGCCCTAGCACCATAAATCCACTTTGGAGTGGGGAGGTTGCAGTTTGGAAAGTCTCAGGGAAATGTATTGAAAAGTGGGGGGTGAAGGAAGGATTAACACGAAGACATGTAAACACCCCACGAGTAACTCAGGATGAATGCTCATGGTCATTTAACAGCTCCACAAACAAATCAGAATGGATGCTCAATAAAGATTGGATATGGTCTAATGTTTGCTTAAGCTTTGTGCAAGCAAATAGGTCTGGAGGGGTCATATCTCACTAGAAACCTCTTTTCGAATGCTGTATTGTGGTCCTGATAGAATTTCCCCCCTTTATTGAAACAACAAACACTGGTGTGTTCTATGCTAACGCACTTACCATATCTAGTTTGGCCCTTCTTAACTTTTTCTTTATTCAAAAAGAAGGTTCAGAAGCAAAACAAGTTACCACAAAAAGAGAGAAAACAACAGTACTCTTTATTCTATCTGAACTCTCACTTGCACTGAAAATATATAGCTCTTCTACTAAAACATCTTAACAATGTGCCCAATAACAGGCAATCATCAGCATCCTCCACCCACTCAATGACACTTAATGGCTCATCTGAGACACTGGCCTCAGAATTCTGACAAATCACTAAATCACAATCCAATGTGGCACATTTTATTTTGCTCAGATAAAGTACGTCATCAAGTGTGAATTACAGACCACAGGGAGAGCGAAAAAGGATAAATTATCTTTTCCCCCCCAAAACACTAAAAACTGGGAAAGGCAAGGTCAGGAAAACTGATTGGAAATGGAACGTGCACAGCTACCAATTAAACTATGGAATTCACTGTTGCAGGATGTTGTGATGGTCGCTATCATATGGAAAATAAACTTGTGGACGAGAGAGTTTAAACCTATTTATTTGCTTTGAAATAGCCCAGTGATTTGAGGTGGCAAAAATTCAAATAAGAAATGGGCTGTACCTCTTCAGGCAGGGGCAATGCAGTATGGGGTGGCCACTCCCGATAACGACACCTGAACTGCAAATGTACTTTTCTACTGAGCTGTCTATGTACATCTGATGTACAAATGATATGTGGGTTTGTGATAATCGTAAGCTTCTAGTCCTCCTGAATGAACAGGAAACTTTGCAAGTGGGATTGCACTATGCTCCCATCTTCTGCCCAAGCCATTTAAAAATTGAATTAGAGATTGAAAGTTAATGTTCTATTTTATTTTAAATCTCAAGTTTGAAGAAGGAGTGGTAGGTGTTGATCTGGGTAATCAGCATGGTGAATTAGGCATATTGCCGAACTGCAGCTCACATCATCCCTGATCATTGGCTGTGATGGTTGGGGCTGATGGGAGCTTGCAGTACCTGGCAGATGCTGTTGGACTCAGTGTCCACTTCTGATCTAGAGGAAACCTGCATGAAAATGTAACTCATAACCAGGGAGTAGATAAATAAATCCAGCACAGCTTCATTAATCAAGACAGTTGGTCTCATGTGGTTCTGCTGGTTACCCACTGAATCTGGGTGTATTCAGCATCCCTTAAATCTTGCAGCTGGTCCCCTTCAGATTCCTTATCACTCTCCACCAGCTCCAGCTTCTGAAGAGTGCTTCGGATGCTCTGGAAATGGAAAGGTGTGACAATGGTTATCCTTCCAGCCAGTCTAAGGATGATTATGTTGCAAACAGAGGCATGCCTAGGGTCCCTTGTGTCCTTGTTAAGGAGCCGATAGGTGATTTTTGCATGGTGTGGATGTGACCCATGTCAGAGGACTGGGCTGGTAGTAAAGCTTTAAACCTCTCTGCCCACTCCACTGTCGCCTACTTTTAGAACAAATTATTTTAGCTGCACCAGACTCATGTAGTCTTGTGGGGTGGGGACAAAAAAAAAAAAACTGCTTCAGGGTCTGGATATGGGGGATACAATCTATTTCAGAGAAACAGACCAGACAAGAAAGGAGGAGGAGTGGCGTTATATGTCAGGGATGTGTATACCTGTGAAGAGATCCAAGATTTAGAACCTCAAAGCCAAAGTGAGAGCATTTGGGTCAAAATTAAGGGAGAGAAGAATAACAGAGACCTCATTGTGGGAGTTTACTATAGATCCCCAAGCCAAACGGAGGACATAGATGATGCCTTCCTGGAACAGATGGCCAAGCATGCAAAAGGAAGGGAGATAGTAGTAATGGGGGACTTCAATTACCCGGATATTTGTTGGACGTCAAACTCAGCCAAGAGCATAAGGTCAAACAGATTCCTCACTGGCCTTGCAGACAACTTCATTGTCCAGAAAGTGGGAGAAGCAACAAGAGGAACAGCCATTTTAGATCTGGTCCTAACCAATGTTGATGACCTGGTTAGTGGGGTAGATGTGGAAGGATCATTAGGCGCGAGTGATCATGCTCTTCTGAAGTTTACTATACAGCGGAAAGGAGCAGCCAAGCATACTAGGACTCAATTTCTTGACTTTAAGAAAGCCGACTTCATAAAACTTAGGGAAGTGCTGGGTGAGATCCCATGGACAGCAATACTTAAAGGAAAGGGAGTTCATGATGGCTGGGAGTTTGTTAAGAGGGAGATAATAAAAGCACAACGACAGGCAATACCAATGAGACGGAAACATGGAAGGTGCCTAAAGAAGCCAGGGTGGCTATCTAAAGAACTTTTAACTGAATTAAGATTAAAAAAGGATGTGTACAAAAAATGGAAAAGGGGGGAAACCACCAAAGAGGAATTCAAACAAATAGCCAGCACGTGTAGACACAAAGTCAGAAAAGCTAAAGCACAGAATGAACTCAGGCTTGCTAGAGAGGTTAAAAGCAACAAAAAAGGCTTTTATGGGTATGTTCGTAGCAAAAGGAAGAACAAAGAAACTGTGGGGTCACTCAGAGGAGAAGATGGTGAAATGCAAACAGGGGACACAGAAAGGGCTGAACTACTCAATGCCTTCTTTGCCTCAGTCTTCTCCGATAAAGAAAACAATGCCCGACCTGAAGAATTTGGAGCAAATGATTCAGCAAAGGAAACACAGCCCAGAATAACTAAGGAGATAGTACAAGAATATTTGGCTAGTTTAGATGTATTCAAGTCTCCAGGGCCAGATGAACTGCATCCAAGAGTATTAAAAGAACTGGCAGATGTGATCTCAGAACCACTGGCAGTCATCTTTGAGAATTCCTGGAGAACAGGCGAAGTCCCGGCAGACTGGAGGAGGGCAAATGTTGTCCCTATTTTCAAAAAGGGGAAAAGAGAGGACCCAAATAATTACCGCCCAGTCAGTCTGACATCAATACCAGGGAAGATTCTGGAGCAGATCATTAAGCAAACAGTCTGTGAGCACCTAGAAAGGAATGCTGTGATCACCAATAGTCAGCATGGATTTCTGAAAAATAAGTCATGTCAGACTAACCTGATCTCGTTTTTTGACAGAATTACAAGCCTGGTAGATGAAGGGAACGCAGTGGATGTAGCCTACCTTGATTTCAGCAAGGCATTTGACAAGGTGCCCCATGATATTCTTGTAAAGAAGCTGGTAAAATGCGGTCTTGACTATGCTACCACTCAGTGGATTTGTAACTGGCTGACTGACCGAACCCAAAGGGTGCTCATCAATGGTTCCTCTTCATCCTGGAGAAGAGTGACTAGTGGGGTGCCACAGGGTTCTGTCTTGGGCCCGGTCTTATTCAACATCTTTATCAACGACTTGGATGATGGACTCAAGGGCATCCTGATCAAATTTGCAGATGACACCAAACTGGGAGGGGTGGCTAACACCCCAGAGGACAGGATCACACTTCAAAACGACCTTGACAGATTAGAGAACTGGGCAAAAACAAACAAGATGAATTTTAACAGGGAGAAATGTAAAGTATTGCACTTGGGCAAAAAAAATGAGAGGCACAAATACAAGATGGGTGACACCTGGCTTGAGAGCAGTACATGTGAAAAGGATCTAGGAGTCTTGGTTGACCACAAACTTGACATGAGCCAACAGTGTGACGCGGCAGCTAAAAAAGCCAATGCAATTCTGGGCTGCATCAATAGGAGTATAGCATCTAGATCAAGGGAAGTAATAGTGCCACTGTATTCTGCTCTGGTCAGACCACACCTGGAGTACTGTGTCCAGTTCTGGGCACCACAATTCAAGAGGGACACTGACAAACTGGAACGTGTCCAGAGGAGGGCAACCAAAATGGTCAAAGGCCTGGAAACGATGCCTTATGAGGAACGGCTAAGGGAGCTGGGCATGTTTAGCCTGCAGAAGAGGAGGTTAAGGGGTGATATGATAGCCATGTTCAAATATATAAAAGGATGTCACATAGAGGAGGGAGAAAGGTTGTTTTCTGCTGCTCCAGAGAAGCGGACACGGAGCAATGGATCCAAACTACAAGAAAGAAGATTCCACCTAAACATTAGGAAGAACTTCCTGACAGTAAGAGCTGTTCGACAGTGGAATTTGCTGCCAAGGAGTGTGGTGGAGTCTCCTTCTTTAGAGGTCTTTAAGCAGAGGCTTGACAACCATATGTCAGGAGTGCTCTGATGGTGTTTCCTGCTTGGCAGGGGGTTGGACTCGATGGCCCTTGTGGTCTCTTCCAACTCTATGATTCTATGATTCTATGATTCTATGATTCTATATAATCCCCCAGGCTGGTGGTTAGCCACCCCTGGACTATAGTGTCAAGTGATGGTTGCATGTATGCCATTTCCTTAGTAGACTACTACAGATTATAGACTGTAGAATACCATAGACCAAGCTTCAGGACTTCCTTCTGCAAATTACTAGTAATACAGGGAATGTGGAGTCATGTGAGTACCTGCAGTCTGAAGTAGTTTACCACCAGTGTGTTATAGTGGACAGAGTGCTGTACAAGGACTGGTGAGTTTAATTTTTCACTTCCCGTGCAATCTTAACCATGTTTACTCAGCAAAGTAGCTGGTTTTTGAATCAAAGCTCACTTATTACAGTAATAACTCTGCTTTCTCACCTGTGTGGACCATGGGAGGGCAGTAGATTGGCTTGTTGTTGTAGTGTCTGGTCTCGCCTCATGGAAGGTTCCAGAAGCGATGTGTATTTTTGCTCTGAAATCCTAGCAAGGCAAGAAATCCTATTTAGGGCAATTATCACACAGCCAAATTTTGTTAGCAGTCCCTACCTGGAGACCTGAAAATCATGCATGTGTGATATAACAAAGGTGCTACAATGATCAATAGGCATTAGTGATCTGGCCTCTGCCAATACACTGACTAATTAAAGTACAATGGTGTGACTGGGTAACCAAGGTGATATCTGGTCACAGTCAGCTGCTTGGAGCCTGCCTGTTTTGCCTTCCTGGTAAGGAGAACAAGTGTAATGCAGCTTTCACCAACCAGGTACCCCCCCCCCCACTGTTTTGAACTATAATTCCCACCTGCCATGTGGGCTTCAGTTGATGGGACCAAAACATCTGGAGGGCAACAGGCTGGTGAATGCTGCTGCAACGTGTCAGTAACAAGATGGCTGTCACTCCAGTCCTAGGTGCTGTGGCCTACTTGCCAATGAGGGGCTAATCCTGTGCGCAAAATGAGTGCTGATGGGGCTCTCATCTCTGAATACTCCAGACATACATGCAATTTATTTTGTTTTTAAATCTTGACATAGGCTGCTTACACACTATGACTATACCTTTGCAAAGCACCCCCCTGCACACAAAGCAAAGGATCATGGGAATTGTAGTTTACTCCTCACAGAGCTACAAGTCCCAACATACAAGTCCCAGAATCCCTAACAATCGATAGTTCCTAGAATTCTCTCACTTGTGGGAATGTGCTTTTAATGTGCTTTATAAGTATGGCATGTGTGTGCAAACTTTCTGTAACATTTTAGCTTTCTGTTTGCCGAAGCTTGAGGAACTAACTTTCAGTCACAAAACCCCAACCTACTGTCTGAAGAGGTATATATAGGCCAGGTACAGGTTTATTTATTTACGGTATTTCCCTCAGTGAAAACTAGGCTTCTTCTGCTTCCTTATGACACTGAGCATATTCATAGTGGTGGGGAGGGAGAGGGGGGAGGCCTTGGCCCTCTCAGAGAGGCCTAGCAGGTTTGGACAGGCCTCAGGTCCTCTTCAGAGGGAGCAGGGCCTATGGCCTCCTAGATTGGCCCTCCTAGATTTGTGTTTTCTAAATCAAAAGATAGCTAGCAATTTTTAATTTACTCTGTTATGAGTGAATTTCATTTTTGTTTTATTTCACAGATTCAGCTACCTCCAGATCTTTCTCTGCGTCATAGCTTTCAAGGGTTTGGAAGGCATTGGAATAGACCTCTAGGGCTTTTGCATGGAAGGTCATCTCAATGGTGACAAAGTCCAAGAAGATCTTCTGTAACGAAAGGAGACAGTACATCTTGACATTACCCTCAACTCGGTTTGTGAAGCCCCCCGACAAAGTGACCTTGCTGCGTGAGGAATCTTGAGACCTCAACCACAGAAAGTGCCGGTTTTCTCTTCTTTTGAACAGGCTGGGGTAAGCCATTTTATGAATGCACTTTCCCTTCCTCTTAAGGTGTTTGAGTCTCGTTGTTTAACAGAAAATTGGAAGTAAAAAAAATAATAATTCACAATGGAATACACACTAATTCTTGCTTGAAGCAGTCATATTCTTTGTGTTGATACAACCACTTCAGAAGTATGGAAGGTAGAGTAAATAAATGGCAAAAGATGTAAGAGCTTCTATCCAGTGCTTTTTTTATATGGGGGTACTCAAGGGCCGTACCGGCACTGTTTTTCCTCCAAATGTTAAAAGTGTGGCATTTACTGTAACAACCTCATGGTGAGTACCAACACCTTAAAAAAAGAAGCACTGCTTCTATCCATTTCATGCATTTATTTGCAAGCTTACTGGAACGATCTAATAGATCTAATACTCTCTAGAGAGAATAATGCACATTCCATTTTCAGTTTAGCTTTTCAATTCATTTTCAATTTGTGTAACTTGAACATTGGCAAGATTTAAAACTTCATTTCTGGCAAAGGGGAAAGGTAATTAGCACCCAACTAATTTTTTGTCTGTGAAAATAATCAAGACTTCATTTTGGTTGCCAAGGTTTTTGGACCCCATGGGCACATCTGGAAGTTTGAGAGTGTGTTGTGGGCACCACCCACTCCAGTTGCTTATTTTCTCCTAGTGCCAGGTTTACCCTCTCACTCCCAGGGAGACAGGAAGTGAGAAAGTGTATGTGTGCACATGCATTGATTCTACTGGATCTGATTATTACTGAGATTCCTTGGAAAAGTTTATTTGCTCTTCCATGGAGTCTGGGTAAAAGTTGGATCAAGCAGACTTAAAATTGGTCCTCTTAAATTTGCATGATTCTACATGGATCCCTCCCCCCCCCCCCACTATCAAGTAAAACATAAAGTGGTAGAATGGACAGTAAAACTCTCAGACAGGGTGTTTGCTAGCGCTATGGAAACATTTATCTAAGGCACAGATGCTCATAGATCTTTATGTTTTTTTACATAGGATGACACAGCAAAACCACTAACAAATCACAAAATTCATATATAGACAGCAAAGACCCCTTGTTATTTAATTGTGGTTTTGATGGGATTCCTTAAATAATTATGAGGATCCATGTTTTTGTGCCACAGCAATGCTGGAAAACATAAGTTCTGTGATTTTTATGGTTTAGTCAATGGAGACAGATGTGATTTCTTGGTTGATGGGAAGTGTGTGAAAAAAGTATGCAGTTTCAAGCGAATCCATTTTACTGGAACAAACATGCATGTTTGTGTATGCATGTGTGCACCATTTCTGTCTCTCTCCCTGTCTGTCTTTCTCTGACACTCTTTCCTGATTTCTGTGGCACCCCACTTTCTCCCCTCTTGCTGCTTATTTTTCCTCCTCTCTCCACCTATCCCCAAGATCACTTACCTTTCCTTCCAGCCCTCTCTTAGTTGCTCTGCCTTCTAGTCATCTGCTCAGGTACTGACCTGAGCTTTGAAAAGTTTATAGAACTGTCACTCTTTCAACTTTCTCCTTCAGCTCTATATACTGTTCAAGGAGGGAAAGGGGTAACCATACTTGTCACCTTACATCAAAGGAGGCAATGTGTGTGTGTGTTCATCTCAGGGATTTTGTGGGCACCAGGGCAAACCTCTGGTTTGCTATTGGCAACCCCTGGAGATAGATTATAAAATGGGAGTGAAAGAGGCTATGCCACACTTCTGTGTTTTCAATCCTTATTTTGCCAGATCAAAAATTTAATCATATTCAAAACATTGTCATTACCTTTAAACCAGGATGACAAACCTTTGGCCCTCCATATGATGCAGGAGAACAATTCCCACAATAATCATTGACCATGCTGACTAGGAGTTGGGAGTTCACGGGTTCTCTATTCCTGTTTTAAACTTTCCATTTAAATTAATATGTGTTATCATAGATTTCCCTCCTTTTCTGTGACACCAGAATAATTTGCATTCCACATCATGATATTATGTTTCATTCTTATTAATTCCAGAATTTGATTGATTAACAGAGTAGAAATAAATAGTTCTTCCCAGCCTGGGCGATAAAGGTGGTGGTCACAATCCTATGAGCTTTTGAGAGAAGGAGGTGAAAAATTAGGCGGGCTTTTCTGAAAGAAAACCCATTTCCCCCCAAATAATCATCTTTATTGCTCTCAGCACACGTTAAAGTTCATCTCTGACATGCAAATTTTCCACTAAGTTTGATGATGATGATGATGATAATAATAATTTATTTATTATTTATACCCCGCCCATCTCGCTGGGCTTCCTCCCAAATACGTGGACGTAGGATTGCAACCTTAAGCCTCTCATGTTATGATTACCCACTAAGGAGTCCTTATTACCTGAATATCTTTTAGCTTTTGCTTCTGAAACTCATCCATGGTCTCTTCAAGCTGTTGTGTAGTTCGGTTCGCATCGACAGAGGCTTTATGTACTTGAGACTCGGCCTAGGCAAAGACAGGGGCGTAATGTTAAGCTATGAGGCTGTGGTTTAAGTATCCTACCTTTTAATCCTGAGTATCTCACTGAGCTTAGGGCTTGCTGATTGGAAGGTCGGCGGTTCTAATCCCCGCGACAGGGTGAGCTCCCGTTGCTCGGTCCCAGCTCCTGCCAACCTAGCAGTTTGAAAGCACGTTGACGTGCCTTCCCAGCAGGAAGGTAAACGGTGTTTCTGTGTGCTGCTCTGGTTTCGCCAGAAGCGGCTTAGTCATGCTGGCCACATGACCCGGAAGACCTGTCTGCCGACAAACGCTGGCTCCTTCGGCCAGTAAAGCGAGATGAGCGCCGCAACCCCAAGTCGTCCACAATTGGACTTAACTGTCAGGGGTCCCTTTAACTTTACCTGTCTCACTGACAGAGGATCTTTAGGCAGATGCACATCATATATTTCATGCATACCCAACAAACATGACTTCCCTCAATCCTGTGTACTTTAGTTTTCCCCGAGCTACAATTCCCAGCACTCTTAACAAACTACAGTTCCTCAGATTCTTTGGCCTCAGGATGTTACTGCCCCAGTGATGCTGAATTTCATTGTATCTTTTGTTGTAGTTGGTCTTGACAGCTTCCATCAGTTTAGCCAATGCTTTAAATGTGCATTGGATATACTTTAAATGTATTGTGTGATCTGCCCTCCCTGCTAGTGAAACGGAATCATGGCCATGTGTTCTGTTGTGGGAATTGCCCAGGAAAAGTTGCTTTCTGCAAACCTTATGGCCATCACTGTTAATAACTTTGAAGCACATTATTATTATTTAAATTTATACCCTAGCCTTCCTCCCAGATGAGCCCTGGGTGGCATTCACTTATTAAGGGCATAAATTAATTCTTCATTTATATGCTCATTGGGTTATGCTTTAGGTAATCCAAAACTTACATTGCTGCAGCAAGTTGTGTGAATGTGTGTGATTGCACTGTGAAAGATCCCTCTAGCAGGTAACACTGGAAGGCAGTGAACAGATAAGGGGCTTAGCTTTGCATTGCAGGGAGAGGTTGATTTGTAGGCCAAAAGAAAGAAAAAAGGATTAATGCTGAACTGTTCCCAGTGTAGGAAAACAAGCCTTCAGCCTTATCCTGAGGAACATACGCCTCCTGTGAAATCTGTTTCAGGAAGCATCTGCTTCAAGTTGCTTCATGGTAAGATCAGTCCCAACAGATTTTGGTAGCACCAACTCCTCTTTCCCAAAGTATTTGTGTAGAATAGACGCTGTAGGTTGCTGATGAGCTAAATCAGCTTCCACTCAGCACTGCCTTGCTGTGAGCTGTTAGAACCCTGATGAGTGTTGGATGCAACTAAGCAAAGTAGATTTACGACAAGAAGTGCTATTTAAGATACAGTTGTAAACAAGTGGTGTGTGACTTCTGGACCAGCAGAGCACAGTGAGTCACTCTTGCTTATCAGGAAGGCATTCACTCAGATGAGCGACGCCTGACAGGATAAATGTATCACTCTCCATGGACACTTATGTACATTTATTTGCAAGGTGGTAATTCTGCCAAAGTTTTGCAAGGGCTTAAGTAATTGTTATTCACTCTCTTTTTAAGCGACCTCCCTCCCCTGATTATGGGAGAATAGAAGCTTGACCTTTGTGTATAAAATATCCTACTGTGAATGCTTTGGAGTTTTGACGGATTTGGCGGAGCATAATTATAGGGCCCTGTCTCACTGATTGCAGCATAATATAAATATAGGGAAATAATTTGTGTTGCATGGGTCATGAGAATCTGCGCATGTCATCTCAAATGCATTTCATTTACTGAAATCTGCTCCACCAATATTTTAAGATTGCAGTGGCATAAATATTTCTGAGTCCTGGCCTATGAGAATTAGTACAACATCATAGATACCACTGTAAAATGTAAAATAGGATGTCCTTTCAAAATTACTTCAGCAGCCATGAATTCACTAGGGACCCTTAAGCATGTTTACCACCCTATACCACCCTATCTACAATATAGTGCCTACTTTATTAGGCTTTTGTAAAGATTACTGGGGAAATGTACATACACACATGTATGGGGCAGGGAAAAGCTAGTTTTTCAGGGAAGAACCCAACAATGCTTTTTGTCTATTGGAGAGGATTAAAAGTGTGATTTACCATTGTGAAGTCTGAAGTTGTCCCGTGCACTGTTATTTCTGGTCAGTGTAATTCTGCTTCATGTATGGGCTAGGCCTGAGTCCTTTGAACTGGCTGGGTGCATTTCTTGATATGGATGGAGATTCATTTCTCTGTCTTCTGCCATTTGTTGCTGTGCACAATAAGTTGTGAGCAAATGAAGCTGGATCAAGATCCATGCTTTTTGCTAGTGGTGCTGCAGGAATTGTCCTGAGAGTCACAATATATATCTTGTCTGTGAGTCAGTCCCTAATCCCTCTGAAATCAATGGAACTATTTACAAATACATGTGAAGTCTGAAATGTAAAACTCTGCTCCAGTGTGCTTCTCGAACAGACTGAAGTCAAGCGCAAATGCTATAGTATAAGAACTTACCCAGAAGTAATGCCAGCAGAATGCCAGTGCTCAAACTGATGGTGTGAATGCTCTTACTGTTGCATTTGTAGCCAACTTTTCTAGAGCAAATGGGGAATGGTAGCTGTGGATGCCAGTGTTCATACTTATGCCTTCACTTCAACTTGCATGTTAACGTACACACAGTGGTGATCTAATCCCTTACCTGTGACTGAGTATAAGAGTTAAGGGGAATAAATCAAAAGGGGAGCAAAGAAATACCAGTTTGAGTTGTTGGTGCCTTCTTGACTGAGGCACTGCTAAAAGAACACAAGAAGAGTCTGGCTGTTGGATCAGGCCAGAGGCTCATCTAGTTCAGCACTTTGTTCTCACAGTGACCAACCAGATACCCCATTGGGAAGCCTGCAAGCAGACACTTTCTTCAGTCTTCAAAAAAACAAACCAGACTGTTTTTATCAACATGCTTAGTTATTCCCAGACTGTTCATCAGATAGGCATTTTGTGACAGAAAGGACAAGACTTTGTGACATATGGGAAACAGGAGGCAGGATCCTGAGCAGGATTTCAAGCTAGAGGCTATTGAAGAGGATAAATTTCACATACAGGCAACTCTCCATTTGTGCAGGCTTTGCGTTCCTGCCCCACCCCCATGTGTTAGTGGAGCATGCATAAGCCCACATGGCCCCCGCCCTGCCCCTATGTTTGGGCCACTTCTGGGTCTGGGGTGATGAGCATGTGTGCGGTCATGCGTCAATCTTTATAAGCTGGATACACATGACTTGCCTGGATACCCTCTGGTCCCTCTTTAAGCCATCATAATATTTGTTACAAAAGTGGTTTCTGGAGTGGTAGTCCTGTTAGCTTGTTGCAGCAAAAGCAGCAGTGTCTTATGGCACCTTAAAGACTTCCAGCTTAAGTTTTTAATCTTTAATGTGCCACAAAACTCTTTGTTCTTGTACAGACAGATTTTGATAGTGGTTTGTGGTGAGAGAGGCCCATGTTCAGTTTCAGCACCAGAGGGCAGTCATATCCATTAGTAGTTCACAGAAACTGTGGCATTGAGGAGGGGAAGGAAAGGGTGTGGGGAGTGAGACATCAATATCACCTACTGTGCATGTATTATAATTTACTCTGGCTCCAGTGTTTGAAGCTGAACATATGTAGCATTAGCCACAATCCGTATGCATCCTGTAGTTTCTTGAGAATATTGCTGTTTGGTGTTTCCCCCCCTCAATCCAGCTTCCATCCAGTTTCAAAACGTATGCTAGCTAGAGGTAAGCTGAGTGTGTACGTTTGAGAGACAGCCATTGAGCATGCACAGTTTATGGTGCATGCACAGATGACAGCTTTACTGAATAGGAGTTTGGCAGGGTTACAGGCAGGAGGAAATAAATCAGGTAATTGTCATCAAGTGAAGATACTCCTTCCTCTCTGATGTGCACAGACTATGCTGCCTCTATATTGCACATGTGACACTCTTGGCATGACCAAGGGGATCAGGCATTATAGTTGTTCACACCGATTTTCTAGAAGATCTGTGCTGACAAGAGACACCTAGTTGGTGTGTTTCTTCTAAAGAGCTCCCTGAGGGGCAGAATAGGCGAAATGAGTCTAGGTCCGGAGCTCAACATATGGCAGCTAGTTGGTACCACTGAAAAGATGAGTCAGGTAAGGGGTGGGGGGACATGCAAGCTCCTTTTGGTCTTCCCTTCTTCTGGTGTCAGCCATTCCATCAAGCTGTTATTAGAGAGATGGGAAACAGGGCTATTCCATCAGCTCTTCTGAGACACCAGCCTCATTTGGCTCTACCCTCAACTGTCGCCTGGCAGCTCTGTATTCTATCAAGCTTTATCAGAGGAAGAGATGGGACCCTTTTAAGTCGAATAATGGGATAAAAATGCTTCAAATAAATAAAAATATTCTGCCAAATGTTCAATAAGCTGCTGTACTCTGCTAAATGGCTGCGGGCCTTGAGTCCATAAGTTTGAGAATTTGGTAATAGGGTGGGGAGGAGGATGCAGTTTAATCTTTTCAGTTCAAATGTGCAGGATTGTCTCCTGGAAGAAACAGCATTTTGCCCCACACAATCTTCTGTGTGCCTCTTGGAGGGAGGAAAGAGAGCGCTCTTCTACCTCCCTGGAAGATTGCTCCACAGCTGCCTCCGGCATCTTTCTGTCTTTCCCTTGTTTTATGGCTGCTCTCTCAGCAGTTGAGTTTAGCACAGCAGGGATTAAGAGAATGTCAAGCCTCCTCTCCTCCCCTTGAGAATCTTCCTGAGGATTTTGCTGCTGAGAGCTTCTCCCTTTGGAAGAAAAGGGATAGTTTTTGAAGAAGTTCCTGATTAAAATATCTTTTGCCAAGGGAAGGAGGAAAAAAAGGAGGGAAATCTTTTTTTGAGCTACCTGGATTATGGTGTTTTGCTTCTTTCACCAACACAGGACTTATTTCCCCTTTGGGTGAATGTTTCATGAAATAAGAGGACTCACATTTCTCTCTGATATTTTAAACATACTGATGCTAGGAAGCTATTTGGATATTTAGATTAGAATATCAGACCCTTAAGGAATTAGGTGGCAAATCTGGGCCCCTGGGAATAATGAAGACTAGTGAATTGGGTTTGCTGCAGTGTGCCTGAACTCAAGATCTAATGCTGCATACACATTTAAAACACATTTAAAGTACATGGCTTTCCCCAAAGAAACATGGGAACTCTTGTTTGTTCCTCATAGAGCTACAATTTTGAGATTTGTTAACAAATTATGGGTGTGTGCGGTGATGGGGGAGGGGTTGTACCTTTGGTGGGAGACACGTCATGCTCCTTCTCGGGTTTTCTGTCCACCTTTGGTTCCCACCCTGCACTAAGCTTTCTCCTGTGGCTCCTAGAAGCTGTCAGCATGTGACAGTGGCCACATCCAAGGAAACAGCTTTAGCTGGCCTTCTAAACCAGGTGAGGGTAGCCAATGGGTCTCAAACCCTCTGTGAGCATGCAGACTTCTTCCTGCATGCAAATACAGGCTCCAGCTGATTGAGTGGATGAGACCAGTGGTGGGTCCAGTGGTCAAGAAGGCAGTTTCTGCACAAGCTGTAGATGGAAGTGAGGGGAAGAAGGGGCTTGTTAAACTGGGAATGTAGCTCTTCTAGAAGAAGGAAAATTCTGATCCTAAACCTCTGCTTCCTTGTGGGATATCTTCTGAAGAAGAAAAGGCTAAGGAGTAAATCTTACACAAATCCAGAAAGGAGTCTCTAAGATGGTTGGATGGCGCCTTGTACGTCTCCTTCGTGCAACTCTGGCAGCCAAGCTGGTGTCAGATATATTGCTTTGCTTTCCTTTGGACTACATCAGTGAGGCCAAGAGGGGGGTCTTGTAATCTGGGCAGCCCAAGACCTCCATACACAGTGCCCAGGCTTGCATCAGTGTGGTCACTTCAGTGCTGTTAGCACAGCGGTTTGACCCCCAGATCCTCACTGCATGGTCTCTTGAGACAGATGGATGCCAACAACAAAGCAAGGTAACAAATGACAGTTCCCAGGATCCTTTGGGGGAAGTAATGTGCTTTAAAAGTATGGTGTGTACATAGCCTAAATCAAAAGGTGCTTGGGGAGAATCTAAGGTGTTGATGCTCTAAGGTGGCACTGATTACTCAGTGGTGAAAGGCCCTCTGCACATGTGCGGGGGCTTTCTCACCTTTGTGAAGTAAATAAATTCCAGGGTGCAGCCTAGCATAGCAACAGGCTTGAGGCACAAATTTTTGCATGCCCTTACTAAAAGGTATGTCCAGGGGTCATGTGTTTTTATCTCCAATTTCATGTTTGCAGCTCTGTGACAAGGAAGTAAGCGGGCAGTGCAGGGTGTGTGTGCTTTCAAAACCTATGCTTGTTATCTGAGCATTATTCATACTATTTTCATCTCATCGGGGCCCCAGTTCCCTCTCCAGAGAGCCGATTGTGAGCCTGCAACAATCTATTTTGCTTTTCCTTATTCAAGGAGACGGTTTTCCCTGTGTATGTCTGTTTCCAATAGGTTTCATTGAATTCCACTGCTTTGTGGAACACTCAGAAGGAAACCTCACTGTAATAAAAGCCACCCATAGCAAGGGCTTGTAACTTTGCCTTCCTGATCTAGCTGCATTAAGAATGCCGGAAATCTGCAGTACTGGGGAGCCAGGACTGTTTTTGCAGGAGTAGGGAAGAGATTGAAGCGGCAACATGCTGACAAGGATACAATCATCTGTCGGTCGGATGGTGACTTCTGTCGGATCTTCTCCAACTTCTCTAGCTGCTTTATTTCATTGTTTCGGGCTTTGTTGAATTTCTTAATCTCGGCCTGTTTAATGTAGCAAAATACAACAATTTTATTAGTATATTTTAAATTTTTAAAAGCCCTCACATTATAAAATATCAGAACATTGTTCAAAAAAGCAAAACGAAGTATAAAATGTACAACAAAAATAATACAGTTAGCAGTTCAACACCAGAAAATGCTCAGTTGACCAGAATTAAAAATTTCATTTAGATAAAGCTTAGGGAAATATAAGGTCTTAAGTATGCATCCAAAAGAACTGATTGTGGGAGCTTGTCTCATCTCATTTGATAATGTATTTCATGTTAAATAGGCTACAACTCTGGAAACCCTACTATTGCTGGACAGAAGGCAAATATAGGAGTCCTTGGTACCACCAGAGGTGGTTCTGTGCCATGGGGTGTAAGGGGTGAGATATTGTCTAAAGTAGCTATCTCTCAATTTGTTTACAGTAGACACCTTGAACCTGGCTTGGTAGCTTATGGCAGCCAGTGCAGATGCTTCAACGAAGGTGTAACATGTTAATGACTGTTAGCTCCAGGCAGCAACCTCACAGCAGCATTTACCAGTCAAAGCTAATAGAAGCAGTTTCCTATGTTCCTACACCTGCTTCAGCATGAGCTTGTGTCCTAGTTTAGAAAGTCATTGCAATTCCACAGTGAACTTGGTGTGGGGTTGTCTTTTAAAATAAATTATTTGCTTACCCTAGTTTGCTTGATGAGCACCCCATACATCTTCAGAGGTGCAATAACCTTCACCTCCAGTCTCTCCACCTAATGGAGAAAGCAGGACAAGCATAAGGAAGCACACATTTTAAGAATTGCTACTTTGACAACCATGATGCACCGTTAGGGGTTTTTTCATTTGTTTTTGTTATGTTATATATTTTTATGCTGCGTATCACCTTGTCTTATTCACATGAAGGGTGGTATATAAATTAATAATAACAACAATAATAAACAGGTTGCACCTGTTTGATCCCTGTCAGTTATGCAGTTGATGAAAACACAGTTCTTCTGTCACATAAGGTCAAATAAAACAAGTCATCCAGAATATTAGTTCGAGAGGATATCTGTGTTTGTCTGTTGTAGCAAAGAGTCTTCAGGGTCCTACAAGAATCTTTTCTCTGATCTTAATACAGAATGGATATTCCCTTGCTCTTACTCCATGCACACCCACAGCTCTGGATTTAGGTTGTCAAGGTCAGCTTTTCACCTCTGCCTGCCTGTAATCCTGCACCTTTGCCAGTTCCTCAGCAAAGTTTTTCACAGTGGTCCGCAACTCAGGATTCTCTGTGTTTCCATAGTCAATGAGCTGCTTGACCAGCAGGTCTGACTTGTCTCGAAGCTTTGCAGTCTTGCGTGTGTAAGCAGCCATCAGAATGCAGAATTTCCCAAAATATTTCTCTGCATTGGTGACTATATTCTCCATTATCTTCACTTGGGTGTCTCTGGAAAAGGGAAACAAGTTCCTGCTTTTTTATTTATTTAAGGCTATGCACACAATTACCCTGTTTACTTCATCTTTAGTGTGCTCCCACTGCTGGTGTTTGAAGCTGAGTAAACATGATGTTAGTTATAATCCACATGTATCCTGCAGCTTCCATCCAGTTTGAAAATGTAAGCTACAGTTAAGCTGGCATGTGTACATTTGAGAGACAGCTGTTGTACATGTGCAGATTCATTTTATTTAATATATTTATATCCTGCATTTCTCCCAAATTGGGGTTCAAGGGAGCTTATGACCTTCTAAAATCATCATTTTAAAATACAAACTAAAAAAAACCTACCAGTTAAAAAAATAGTTAAAATACAATAAAACACATTTATAACCAACATTAAAATACCAGTTGTCTTGATAATGGTCCAGTTGTCAACATCGTCTGAACAGGGCAGTATTAGCCTGTCTGTGGAAAGATAACAAAGAGGGAACCAGTCTATCCTCTCTTGGGAGGCAATTCTACAGTACAGGAGCAGCTGCAGAAAAGGCTGTCTCTCATGTCACCACCAGCTCTGCCTCTGATGTTAATTGGACCAAAAGAAGGTACTCACTCCCCTGAGGATATTAGCACCCAGCATAGGGCCCCCCAAAGTTGATGGGTGCGTGTGTGCCATGTCATGTGATCATATGCAGTGTGGGGCTCACCTGCCTCCCCCCAATATTCTATTCAAGTTGGCACCCCTGGCACTCAGGCAGGAAGATATGATCCTTCAAGAACCTGGACTCTAGCCATAACAGCCCTTGCAAAGATGACAGCTTCATTAAATGTTTTGGGGTTAGGAAGTTGCAGGCCTGAAAAAACAAATTAGGTAATGTGCATCGGGTGAAAATGTCACCGTCCCCTCTCTGGTGTGCACAGCAAGTGCAAATGAGACTTAAAGTGCAGTGTAGGAAAATGAGTTTGTTGTGCTGTAAGCTGTAGACATTGTGTTTCTCTTCTTCCCTCATTTTTTCTTCTTCTGGTGATGTCAAAGACTACCCCCTCTCATATTTACCTACCCATGTGCAGAGATTATTATTTGCAGCAGGCCTTCAGGTGCTCTCCACTCTCAGGTGAGTTGAGTAGCAGCCAGGTCAGGCAAATACCTTTTTGTATTGTGGTATCATATCTATGGACTTCTTTCCTAAGGGAGAGGCTTGTTTGGCACTGACACCTACATCTTTTTCACACAGCGCTATTATTATTATTTTTAAATCCCTCTTTTAAAAAAAATTCTTTCCTTCTGTTGATTCCCTAGTTCTAGGTTTGTCGTCTTCTATCACTCTTCTAACATGGCACAAAAAATCTAAGCAGGTGAGGTTTTCCTCAGTACTGCAGCTGCATGCAAGAAAGAGCTTCGCCTGCTGGATTTTGGGCTGCAGTTAGAGCTGCAAAAGCAGGGGTGCTTTGAGGTAGATTAGAGGTAAGTTCCTCCTGCTCTGACCTTTTATTCTTAAATACTTCTCCACTAGACATTCTTTCTCTCCCCCACTTCCCCACTCCGCTATCATTCTTCCAAAGTTCTCAGGAAGGCTGATTGGCTTTAATTGAAGAACTTCTGTAAAGCATCTATTCAGTCTACCATTGGTGGATCTTTGTCATCAGGGTAAATGACAGCTTCCTGTCTTCCCCTGTACAAGCTGACCTCTTCTGTACATTCATAGCTATCTCTTCTGATGTGTCTCTTCCTGTGCCTTCTATGCTTGGCTGCTCCATGTTTCCTTAGCTACCTGCCCTCTTCCAAGCATGCTTGGCTGCTTCCTCTGGTACATATTTTCCTATGCCCTCTGTGCTTAGTTACTACCATCCATGAACCTATAGCTACCCCTCTGATGTATATCTTCCTATCCCAGTGCATACTTAGCTATACCTCTCATGCATATGTCATATGCTTGTGTACATATCGTCTTGGGTCACTGTGCCTACGTAGCTTATCCTCCCCCGCATAGAAGCTTATCTCTCCCATACATATTTACCTAAGCCTTGTACGTTATCCCATGTGTATCTTATATCTCTTATACTTAACAATCTATGCATCCCCTATGCATGTCTTGCTGGTGAAGGGAAGTGCTTTGCATTTTTTCTAGGCCAGGCATAGGCAAACTCTGGCCCTCCAGATGTTTGGAGCTACAATTCCCATCATCCCTGACCACTGGTCCTGTTAGCAAAGCATGATGGGAATTGTAGTCCCAAACATCTGGAGGGGTCGAGTTTGCCTATGCCTGTTCCAGGCCCTCTACCTTTCTTCTTAATCAGCCTCAAATACCTTTCTACACTCTTGCTTTTCTTCTTATACCCCTGAACATGATTGTTTCCCCTCCTTCTGTGAAATTAAGCCAAAGTACAACAGCGGCATTGGCTTACATTCATACATTGCAACTGTCGCTTGTCCTATTCATCCATTTTTCTGTTGCATCCTTCTTTGTCAAAAATTAGCTTGTAATCTTTTTGGGGCCAAGGCTTGTCTTTCTGATTTATGTTTTTCTGTATTGTGTAATATGTGCTGTTGTTGCTGCTGTGTTAATAATAATGCTGATGTTAATCACAAAAACTCCAGTCAGTGCCACCCATGCCACCCTGACTCATCATTTCCTGAATGTTCTGCACCTCAAAGAGCAGGTTTAAAATCAGTCTGCAAATGGGAACATTGCTAAAAAGAGCAAGCTAGTCTTTCTTACCGAGAGAGGATGATATTCATGTTTGCAGGAATCAGCTGGTCTTCAGAATATTTACAGCAATAACAGGGCTCTGGTGGAATTGAAGGAGCAGGTGTACCAGGCTCTGCTCAGGTGGCACTCCAAGCCTAGTTGGTATAGTAACCCCACCAACAAAGGCATTGCCCAGGGGAACAGGATGGGTGATGGTCTCCAAGGGTAACTGTTTCTTGGAGTAGGGTTATTTCTGGAGCCCAGCCCAGCTGAGTATTTGTTTAGACTAACGTGCTGAATGTAACACTGCCTAGGGAATCAAATTACTTGTTTGTTTTGGTTCCATTATTGTCATTTGTTTTATTAATTATGGCAAATACTGTGCTGGTTTGGTTCTGATTCAGGGTACTTAGCAGTTCAGATGAGACTTTTTCCAAATAAGATTATTAGGGAAATGAATGGTTTGGACCAGATTTCCATGCATCTCCAAGAGCATGGTTGGATTAGTTCTATAATTCAGTTGGATTTGTTGCATAAACCCACTAAAATGTATTTGTTTGTGTTTTTAAATCTATACCCTGCTTTTCTTCAGAGAAACACAAAACAGTAGCAGAATAGCAGAAAAACATTAACTGGCATTCAGTACCTGTGATTTCCAGAAAGGGCTTCTTGAAAAGCAATGTGCTTTTGCCAGGCAGGCTTCCATGGAGAAGGCATTCCCTACAGTTGGAGCTACAACTGAAAAGGCCCTGCCTGTTGGCGGGCCCTTCCAAGCATCCTTTTTATTGTGCTTTCACAATGATTTGTGTTCATGATGGTACCAAGGTGCTAATATGTGATTCCACTTTCAATACTGCTTGTACCTGGAAAACCATTGGGACAGACATACTGCTTTGTTTCTATTCAGTGCATGTCTTGCACCTTCCTGCTGAAGTCCTTTAACTTTTCAGACCAATTGACTAACTAGGAGGTCTTGTGCAACATACCTGCTTCCCAACAGATTGGATGTTTTGTGATAAAGAAGATAGTGGGAAGGTGCAGTGGAAAGTGTGAGATGACAATTGCTTTGACACAACATCATCTAACCTTCCCACAAACAAATCAGGGTGAATGATCATTAGATAGCCAGCCTCCTCTAATCTCCATGCAAACAAATCAGGGTGAATACTCAATAAACAACTCATCTGAAAGCACCCTGATGCAACAATAACCACCCTGATACCATCATGAGTACAAATAATCACGAATGCCCATGAAAAAGATGAGTGGAGGGGCCAAAAATGTATTGGGTCTGCATTGTTGAAAGAATATCATTAGTGCTTGCTCATACTACCATGACTTGCTTTCCTTGCTTTTAGATACTGTTTTCTTTTCTTCCAGCCTTCTCATAGTCTGGAGTTAGAGGGTGCTTCCTGGGGGCATGGAGAAAGCTGTTAAGAGGATAAAGAATCTCTTCTATCTGTCCAGATGTGATAGGTCAGCAGGAAGTCTTGTTTTCATTGTGTTGCAGCTGGGCAGGCAATGCCTGTTGATGTGCCCCAGGGTCTGGCTCAGTGGATGTCTGAGGATTAAGTGTAATCGAAATTCAATATATTCTGTAGCAAGATAAGAAGGAAGACTGAATGGAAGACCTATATATATGCACACGTATATGCTGCTTTTACACACAGAGACAGGTTTTCTAAAGTGGGTAAGCTAGTCTGTGCATGGCTGTTTGCGGAAGACAATGGGCTCCTCCAGACAACCTGTTTATTGAGCATTTATCCTGATTTGCTTGTACAGCACTTATGCAGTGGTTAGATTATGTCTGGCCTTTTTATTGTTAATGGGGTGATTGTGTGACAATGAGCATTCATTCTGCATCCATGCTTATTTCCTTGCAGGCTGTTTACATACCTTCCGGTTAATCATTTGTTCATCCCATTTTTCAATGTAGTTTCCTGTCATAACCCTAAAAAGTCATTTTTTTTAAAAAAAGGGGGATTTGTTGTGCTATGGTGACAGAATGTTTTAATTCACTTCAATTCTGTAATCCTAAAGTTCTGATGTATGTTTGAATCCCGCCTGCAAAATCCCTCCTTAGTGCTCAAAATTTATTATGTTTTTTGGAAACGCTATTTATAGATGGCGAAGATAGGGATGCAACTGCAAACTCATAGCCAGTGCACAATTCCCAAGGGAGTTTCTGCATGCCCCAGAGGCCAGCAAGCTGAGAACATAGTGTTGAGTCACACTGTTCTCTTGTGCCAAGCAAAGAGGTGGGGAATCTCTTTCTAGGCTCATAAAGCCTGGCAGTTGATGGCAAATGATAAACATTTTTACAACACTCCATCAAAACTTCAAACCAAGCAGCCTATTACAGATGGCCCAACTGCATGCAGGCTCCAAGGGTGTATAAAAACTTCATTTGTGGTGCTTGATCTATGAGGATGGTTTCATACATAAAAGTTACCGGTAGTTCTTAATATTGCACTCATTGAATGATGGTTGTGAAAGTGTGAATTAGCCTTTAATAGGATCCTTCCTGCCTTTGTGGTTCTGCATCAAGAAAGATCTGAATGTGGGATAGTGTGCCAGGTGTACGCACTCAAAGAAAATGTGGAGAAATCAAAATTATGTCCTTTCTATGCGTATAGTTGTGCAGCCAGAAGAGGGCAGCCAAAAGCTTTATATTCAGGATAATCTTTCCAGCCCTGTGCTCTGGACTTGTTGAATAACAGCAATTCCAGGGAGGCACTGTAACTGAGAATGGTAAAATTCTCTGCAAGCATTTTGATTTCTCAGGGGATGCTATATTACTAAGGGTGTTTGCATATGTGAGCCTTGAATTGGTTGTGCTTTAAATTAAGCTCTAGTGCAGCTACAAAACTTAGAAGCTACAGTGTAGATTCAGATTGTCTTCTAAACTCTATACTACAGTGAGAATATTTACAGATGTCTATTTCTGCTCCTATAAAAGGGAAGTATCTCATGTAAAAACAGAGGATTTTAACACAGCCTTCCAAACCTGGTACTGTGCAGATGTTTTGAACTACAAATCCCTTCAGCCCCAGCCAGTACAACTAATGATCAGGAATGATAGGAGGTGTAGTCATACAACATCTGGAAAGCACAAGGTTGGGGATGACTGACTTAGAATATTGATCAGGTTTTGGGGGGAGACCCCCTATAAACCCAAGAAACTGATGAATGTCAGACTCTAACTAATATTTGGGGATAGGAAGGGAAAACGAAAACTATAGAATTGTTCCAATCAAGGAATCCCAGGGTCCCAGCCTTGCCTTGAACGCAAATCATTATGAAATGATGGCCAGACATCAAAGAAGGTTCTCAGATCTGTGCAAAACAGGGATTGCCAAAGTGATTGTGGGTGTTGTTTTGTAGGAGGCTTGGGTTTTTGGAGGGAGGTGTACTGGGAAAGAGGAGGACAAAGGCCAGAACTCCATGAGGGGCAGGAGGTCAGAACTTTCTTAGCTACTGGCTGGTGAAGGCTGCACCAAGACACCTGAGGCCACGACTGACTGCTGCTTTGGACCCAAGCTTACTGAAGCTATGAGGAGGGGCAATGAGAGACACTCTTGAGGTATAATGTTCTGCATCCTCTCCATTGCAGATTTCCAGGTGTAAATATGTATTAAGAAACCTTAATTCTTAAAGGCACTAGCCTCCACTGTGCCTCAGTCTTCTCAATGGAAACACAATCTTGGGTAAATGCCTGAAACTCCTGGAATCCTGAAACACTGCTCATGAAGATTGGGCTGGCATGTTACAATATGTTAGCACTTCATCCCTGAATGATTGCAGGATCTAGTTTGTGGAGCTTACAGGGTGGGCTACTTGTTGTTATTTTGCTGTTGCTTTTGGAGCACAATGGATCCTGGCTATTAAATTAGGAGTATGTCATAAAGAAAAATACACAGCAGTGTTTGGGATATAAAAGCAGGGTTATTTTTGAGAGATGCTTAAGATCAGGAAACCAAAGGGCATCACAAACAGAATGCTGATCACCTGCACATGCTCCCCTACCCAAAATAAAATGCTATCTGTATAAGAAATGTATGTTGAAAAAAAGAGGGAGGAGAAAACAAAGAGAGAAATTAAGAGCTTTTCCAGATTTCTTTTTGTGCTTCATGATTATTTGTTGTCAGGATGGTGTTGGGACTGTTATATATGATCCCACATTCAATACAGTGGTACCTCGGGTTACATACGCTTCAGGTTACATACGCTTCAGGTTACAGACTCCGCTAACCCAGAAATAGTGCTTCAGGTTAAGAACTTTGCTTCAGGATGAGAACAGAAATTGTGCTCTGGCGGCGCGGCAGCAGCAGGAGGCCCCATTAGCTAAAGTGCTTCAGGTTAAGAACAGTTTCAGGTTAAGTACGGACCTCCGGAATGAATTAAGTACTTAACCCGAGGCTTTGTCAGTCATAATGTTTGCCAATTAGGTGGCATGTTTTGGGTATTCAAGAGGCTTTGTGTGCATTATCTTCTTATTCCTTATATACCTTGTAAGTGACTAGGCCAATATTGTCACTTCCTCTTACAGTGAACTGGGCTGATGATTAGTGTTATTTATTAAATTTATATACTGATCTTCATCCAATGATCATAGGGCAGTTTAGTGGAAGCAAAACAGGCCACAGGTATCAGCAGGTGCGAGGAACCCTGAGATTTAAAGGAGTATGAAAAAAGCTTTCAGATCTAAGAAACTTGGCATGTTCAGTAAACACAGACTGCTGACTGTTGAATGGGAAAAGAAAATTGAAAATTGAAATGGGGAGTGGAATGCCCTACTTGAGCCTCTAGCTACTTAGAGACTCATGGAGGAGGACGTGGCCAACAGGAATCCTGCTTATGTTGAGGAGACTATACTACCACATTTTGTTGTAGATCCCATTTACTAGAAAGAAAGGAAGCTGCCTTATTTGGAATCAGGCTCATAAGCCACCTAGCTCAGTGTTGTCTGACTGGTTGAGGCTCTCCATGATTTCAGACAGGGAATATTCCCAGTCCTGCCTGGAGAGGCCAGGGATTGCACCTGGGAATTTCCACATGCAAAGCATATGTTCTACCACTGCACAGCGGCCCTTTCACCAGTTCTCATATTGCAGAAGATTGAGAGAACAGCTACATTGCCTAAGCCAAGACCCATAATGAGTTCACAGTTGAGGCAAGATTTGAATGAAGGTCTTGGTGGTTTGCAACTCACCTGTTAGCTTCCATATAGTGCAATTATCTGCATTCGGACATAAACTGGCATAGAAAAGTCCTGAGATGCCTTTGACCCACATAACCTTTGGGTCAAATCCTCGTTAGTTCAACATTTTATCCTCTTGACCAGTAGCTCAGTAGCCTAAGTTGCTGCAAGCATTTCTTCTGTAAGAACTAATATTAAGGGACACAACCTGGCCTCTTGGAAGCTTATCAGCTTTAGAGCTGTGTTGCTTGACTGAGATCTTGTTATTGCCATTGACCTGTTCAGAGGGTCCCAGTGGCTGACTGGCTGTCTCTCTCTATAGCCAGCATCTCTCCAAATTGCTGGGGAATAGGAAAGGGAGCAAACACAATCTTCCTCGCTCTTCTCTTTATCAAACCCATGTTCCCAAATGAATGAGAAACTGCCTAAAGGGCAAACCTCAGATTAGGTATTGACTATCTGCCTAAATGGTGAGCCACCTGTTTGTTATATGCTGAGTTGCCCTTCTGCAGTTTAGAGCTACACCCCCTATGGTATTATACAAGAGTGCATACATGCATGCCACAATACTCAAAGTAGTAAAAGAAAAAACTTTTAGAGTTTACAAAATGATTGCTCTTCAATTATATTACAGTAATAAAATATAATCAGCATCTATTATATGTGTTTGCAATGGGAAATATAGTTTTGCAATAACGTGAGGATGAAGGCTGAAAAAGGCTTTCCTTAGTGGTGATTTATGGATTCATGACCAGCAATATTTGTGATCACTGGGGGTCTGCAGCTTAATCCAGATAGTATTGGGTGCTAACATTGCTTGGATAGCTGGCCAACCTGGAAAGGCTGAAAAAGGCTTTCCTTAGTGGTGATTTAGAGATACATGACCAGCAATATTTGTGATCATTGGGCGTCTGCAGCTTAATCCAGACAGTATTGGGTGTTAACATTGCTTGGATAGATGGCCAACCAAGAAACAGGCATTCAGCCTCTTCTGGAAGTATGCACACTCCTCCTTAGAAGCAAGTTTGTAATTTGGAAAGAATCCATGATTTGGCCCTACCACTAAATAAACAGGAAGAGTCTATGGTCAGGACAGCTTTTGCACAACTTTGGTTGGTGTGCCATACTGTGGCTTTTTCAGGTGGTTTGCCTTACTTCCAAATTAGGCAACACCTCTACTCACGTGGACCTTCCTGCAGCCCTTTTTGAAAAGCCATTTTAATACAACAAGTCTAATTTCAGTGTATCTTGGGATAAGTAAAATACCTCACAGCTATTCATATGATAGTAGAAAGGGAAACCCTTTCCTGGATCAGTTTTTGTTTGAAAACCCCTACTGAACATTTAGGACTCGGGTACTTTCCATTGGAAAGGTAAAAAAGGTAAAAAAAGAAGAACCACATACAGGAATCAATGGGGAATTTCTTGGGATTTTATTTTTTTTAAATTCAGAAACAAAGCTTCCCTGGAATTGGCACTTCAATTGGCTTCCCTGGATCACTTTTACATTGGGTATTGTCAGGGGACTGCCATCGGAACAGGGGAGGGAGGCAGGGGGACGTTTGGGATACAGAGAGCCTCCGAGAGAGGGAAGGGGCCAGCCAAGTGGGATGGGCTTCGAGGATGCTGCTGAGAGCCCCAGGACCTCACCTAGCCTGGCTGGCCAGGAGAGACGCACTCCACTTCCGTTGCCCAGCTTGCGCAGAGGAGTGAAACGCAAGGAGGGGATGAGGAGGCTTGGGGTGTCTAAGTTCTTATGTTGGGGGGAAAGCCGAAAGGGGCCACTCCCGGATTCTGCAAGTGACTAAGATGGACATGAACTTTGCGTATCTGCACTGTAAATAGTTTGCACAATAAAACCTGTAAAAGACAGGTCAGAGTCCTGCCTGGTTACTCAGGAGCAACCACCTCACAGCATCTGACAGATAGAATAATTCAACCAACCAACTCCACATACATGGATTGAATTTAATTTTGGGGGATATTTTTTTCTCCCAGTATCTCAGAGTGGGGGGGGGGGCGAATAATTCTCTAAAATTGATAAGCGGCTGAAATTTTGAGATATGCAGGTGACCATGTCTCTTGTTATCTTGATAGTGATTCCTTTGCTTATTTTATGCTTGTTTGTTTTATTCAGTAATTTTTATTCCATCAAAGTTGTGAACTGCCTTGGGGCTTCTATTAATAGAGCTGAAGGACATGATAGACACATTTTGTGGAACAAAAGCAAAACAGTAGGGTCTTGCTTTCCCCCAAGAAATTTAAATTTTAAAGGATGAATGGCACATGAAATGGACAGATACTCCCCTTATATTTTAGTTAGAAGTAGCCACAGAGGCTCCAAATTGGTTCTGAGCAGCAGTGCTGGGCCCATGCAGATTTCCTGATAATAATTGCCTCCCTAAGCAGAGGTATGGCTAGGTAATTTTAGACCCAGGACTTAATGGTTTTATCCAGCAATGAAGAGGTGGGCTTTGTATGACTGTGTGACTGTTACTTAGTTGTGAGCATAATTAATATTTCTCTTCTTCCTGCCACCTTCCATTCTGTATTCTTGAACAACAAACAACAAAATACTAACCCTGGTTTTTAAAAAAGAAAAACTCAGAGCATGTACATGTTAACACCACAGGAATAAAATTGTGTGAGTTTTTGCTACCCTGATGCTAAACTAGGGGGGAAAGCAGCATTTTCTTGCAGAAAAGGATAATACATGTTAAAGTAAAAAATAACAGCACAATGTGAGCATCTGTGACCACATACTGTACACTTCCCAGCCACTCCTTTGCCTGTAACATGCTTTTAAAAATGAGGAAGGATGCCTGCCCATTTATCTTCTGCCCAATGAATATTCATCTTCATTGGATCCTGGCTTATAAGCCCATCCTGGCTTATAAAAGCTAGCTGGGAAGGGCTGGGCGATGGGCTTCGTGGGGTGGTGAATGCTTCCCTCCGTGAGGGAGCCTTCCCAGACCCGCTGAAAGAGGCGGTTATTAAACTGCTTCTTAAAAAACCATCTTTAGATGCGGCCACGATGGCCAACTATCGCCCAGTCTCAAATCTTCCATTCTTGGGCAAGGTGATTGAGCGAGTGGTTGCTGAACAACTCCAGGCACGCCTGGAAGAAGCGGACCATTTGGATCCCTTCCAGTCGGGATTCAGGCCTCATCACGGGACTGAAACTGCCTTGGTCGCACTGGTTGATGATCTCCGGTGGGCTAGGGACAAAGGTGAGAGCTGTTTCCTAGTTCTGCTGGATCTCTCAGCGGCGTTTGATACCATTGACCATAACATCTTTCTGGACCGTCTTGAGGGGCTGGGAGCTGGGGGTACTGTCATACAGTGGTTCCGCTCCTTCCTCCTGGGCCGTGTTCAGAAAGTGGTGGGGGGGGGATGAGTGTTCAGACCCCTGGGCTCTCACTTGTGGGTTGCCTCAGGGTTCTGTCCTCTCCTCCATGCTTTTCAACATCTACATGCAACCGCTGGGAGAGATCATCAGGGGGTTTGGGCTGGCTGTTCATCAGTATGCGGATGATACCCAGCTCTACCTCTCTTTCAAATCAGAACCAGTGAAGGCGGTGACGGTCCTGTGTGAGTGTCTGGAGGCGGTTGGAGAATGGATGGCGGCAAACACATTGAGATTGAATCCTGACAAGACAGAAGTACTGTTTCTGGGGGACAGGAGGCGGGCAGGTGTGGAGGATTCCCTGGTCCTGAATGGGGTAACTGTGCCCCTGAAGGACCAGGTGCGCAGCCTGGGAGTCATTTTGGACTCACAGCTGTCCATGGAGGCACAGGTTAAATCCGTGTCCAGGGCAGCTGTTTACCAGCTCCATCTGGTACGTAGGCTGAGACCCTATATGCCCGCGGACTGCCTCGCCAGAGTGGTGCATGCTCTGGTTATCTCCCGCTTGGACTACTGCAATGCGCTCTATGTGGGGCGACCCGGAAGGTGACCCGGAAACTACAACTAATCCAGAATGCAGCAGCCAGACTGGTGACTGGGAGCGGCCGCCGAGACCATATAACACCGGTCTTGAAAGACCTACATTGGCTCCCAGTACGTTTCCGAGCACAATTCAAAGTGTTGGTGCTGACCTTTAAAGCCCTAAATGGCCTCGGTCCAGTATACCTGAAGGAGCGTCTCCACCTCCATCATTCTACCCGGACACTGAGGTCCAGCACCGAGGGCCTTCTGGCGGTTCCCTCACTGCAAGAAGCCAAGTTACAGGGAACCAGGCAGAGGGCCTTCTTGGTAGTGGCGCCCTCCCTGTGGAACGCCCTCCCACCAGATGTCAAAGAGAACAACAACTACCAGACTTTTAGAAGACATCTGAAGGCAGCCCTGTTTAGGGAAGCTTTTAATGTTTGATGTATCACATTATTTTAATATTCTTTTGGAAGCCGCCCAGAGTGGCTGGGGAAACCCAGCCAGATGGGCGGGGTATAAATAATATATTATTATTATTATTATTATTATTATTATTATTATTATTGGATGACCCTGAGTTCTAGCATTACGAAAGGGATAAAAACTTTTCTTCCATCTATTTTCTCCATATCATGCATATCATGTCACCTTTTACTACTCACACTTTTTTCTAAACCAAAAAGCCTCAAATGCTGTAAACTTTTTCTTAGGGGAGTTAATCTATACCTTTGATCATTTTGGCTGCTCTTTTCTGAACTGTTTTTTCAACTCTGCTATATCCTTAAAATTGTGTCAGTCAAAAAGTAATAGCAGATGCTTTGGGGAGGGGGGGATTCATTGGGGACCACAGTGTGCAGGGCAGGGGAGGTTTCACCCTTTTCTCTCCAGCTGTGGTCCTGACAAAAAATGCCTTTCCACACCTATTAGCTTTGGAAGGGAAGACTCTGTTGGCACCAATTCAGGCTTCGTCTCCAAGGCCTAAAAGATGGTGTGGTGTGGATGGAGTGATTTTAATTGGGAATTTGTCGCTCTCTTTATTTCTGCAATCATCCCCACCCCAATTTTGTTTTCATCAGACACAGAATTACTGGACAATATATTTCTCTTCTGTCCAAGAAAGAGCCTGGATCCTTATCTCCTCTCTCCCAGCAACTCCCATTGCACCCTGCCTGCTGCTGCTGCCAAATCGCCTCTTGCTCTCTGGAATGCTACAGATCTGTTTTTGTGTCTCCCGATGGCTTTCCCATGTGCTCTGTTTTGCCATCTGTTTTGCCCATCAGGCTTTAACGCCACGATAACCTCACGCTGTGCACTGTGAAGCTCGGAGACTGAGTTGTGTTTGGGGAGACTTCCTCTCCATGAGAGGCCTGCTTCACAGAATTAAGTGCTAACAAAGCCCTGACTGTCCGTACAGCAGGTAATCCTCTAGAAAAAAGCAGATCCATTTATTCTTTTTTTAAAAAAATAAATCATTCCAACTGCAGCATTTAAAAGAATTGAATGTGCTGTTTTTTAGAAAACAAAAGGCAGATCCCCTGTTGAGAAAGAGAGTGACTGAGTGTCTTGTCCGTTGTTATAATTGAGAATAGGGAAGAAAATAACTTTCTGATAAAAAGTTTGGATGGACTTTTTTTTTTAAGGGTCAGAACTAGTTCTGCTTTCTGTCTAAAGTGGAATTACATAAAGCTTTTGAATGTGTTAAGATAGTGGTGGGGATCTAGTAGCTCAGGGGACAAATTCAGGCTATAGTCGGCTAGGCTAAAGCACTGGCAGTGCAATCCTGTGTAAGTTGTTGTTGTTGTTTAGTCGTTTAGTCATGTCCGACTCTTCGTGACCCCATGGACCAGAGCACACCAGGCACTCCTGTCTTCCACTGCCTCCCGAAGTTTGGTCAAACTCATGTTGGTAGCTTTGAGAACACTGTCCAACCATCTCATCCTCTGTCGTCCCCTTCTCCATGTGCCCTCAATCTTTCCCAACATCAGGGTCTTTTCCAGGGAGTCGTCTGTTCTCAGGAGGTGGCCAAAGTATTGGAGCCTCAGCTTCACGATCTGTCCTTCCAGTGAGCACTGAGGGCTGATTTCCTTAAGAATGGAGAGGTTTGATCTTCTTGCAGTCCATGGGACTTTCAAGAGTCTCCTCCAGCACCATAATTCAAAAGCATCAATTCTTTGGCGATCAGCCTTCTTTATGGTCCAGCTCTCACTTCCGTACATCACTACTGGGAAAACCATAGCTTTAACTATACAGACCTTTGTTGGCAAGGTGATGTCTCTGCTTTTTAAGATGTTGTCTAGGTTTGTCATTGCTTTTCTCCCAAGAAGCAGGCATCTTTTAATTTCGTGACTGCTGTCACCATCTGCAGTGTGTAAGTAAGTAGCTGCAAATGTGCCTTTTTTGAACTGCACAGGGTATGACACTAGTGGTGCAGCAATAAAACTGCTAGCACATTTGCCGAATTTCAAATTGGATGGGGGACCATGTGTTGAGATTCCTGCATTGCAGGGGATTGGACTAGATGACCCTCAGGGTCCCTTCCAACTCTACAGTTCTATGATTCTAACATTTGTTTATTTTCTGTATGCATTTTTGTGTGTGTTCCTGCAAGATGCATAATCCCAAATTTGATGGAAAAGATACAATATTAAAGGTGGCCTTTTCTTTTAACAAGGAATTTGTTGTTGTTAAATAGCAGTTTAAGAGTAAAAGTTCTTCAAAATTCACAGAGACATATATTTTTTGTGATGTTCATTTACAGACTGTAGTGAAGGGTCACTGAGCACTTTTTTAAAACATAGTACATTTTGGTGCTTAAAGAATTGTTAATTGGTGGACAGCTATGGGACCTGAAGCTTGTTGTAGTTTTAAAGGGTGTTTCCAGGCTGAAGCTTAATATTGCATGTGGGTCGTTCAGATACTACAAATGGGTCAATGTCAGTGAGGTCCCCCCACCCCAATTTATTGGATTTTCTGCAGAAAGGATGAATTTGGATTAAATGGGGAGGTGGAGGGAGACATGCTGGCAGTTTGATGCCAACGTGTGAGAATGTTCAGGGATGCAGGAGAGGTTATATTGTTTGATTACAGTGGTACCTCGGGTTACATACGCTTCAGGTTACTTTCACTTCAGGTTACACACTCCGCTAACCCAGAAATAGTGCTTCAGGTTAAGAACTTTGCTTCAGGATAAGAACAGAAATCGGGTTCCGGCGGCGCGGTGGCAGCAGGAGGCCCCATTAGCTAAAGTGGTGCTTCAGGTTAAGAACAGTTTCAGGTTAAGAACAGACCTCCGGAACAAATTAAGTACTTAACCCGAGGTACCACTGTATATCCTTTCCAACTTGTGTTAACAAGTTCTACAATTTAGCAGAGTAACATTCCCCTTTTTAAACTTACAGCAGATGTGTTTGCTTAGGCTCGCTAAAGCCTCTATAATATGTTTTAAAGGTAATTCCCCATTTAGTCTCTCATAAAAAGATAAGACACGACACAGTCTTCTGTAAAAGTATAAAAAGAGTTTACTCACACATTCTGTTCACAATTGGATCCCAGAAGGCAGACTTAGCTTAGAAAAGTTATATACACCCGGAATCTATCCCATAAAGAGACAGTCCCTTTGTCCTCTCTTGGCTGCATCTTAGGCTGAGCAGATGTTGCTCCTTCGACGAATGTAGTCAGAGAGAAAGATGGTGGCCAATCCTGTGCTTTTGTTACCTGCACAGGTGAGGCCACGCCCACCTCTAATCTGTCCCCGAGGAAGTCTGTCCCAGCCCTAGGAGAAACAGGAAGTTCTGACTGGCTGGTCCAGACATCTCCTTTTATGTCCACTCTAGGGATGTTGTACTTGACTGCTCTTGTGTTATACATCCCACACAACGACATCCTGTTGACACTGCAACAACAACAACAACCCTTGCTTGTATGAGGAACACCAATCCCAGAATAAACACCAATCTGGAAGCCGCCTTAGGTTCCAAGATACCATCAGGTTATGATTGTTTTGATAATCAAAGAACAGGATGAGAAATTCCTAGTGATTAGTAGAACCTTTAAATTAGGGATACATCCTTGACCATCAGCGCAGCTAGCGTTCCAGCCCTTAGGTCATAAAAGGAGTCAAAAGCTCCACTTCTGTTGAAGGTAGAAGGGAAGAGAGCAGCATAATTTATAGTTCATCTGACAAGAGTTGTAGCCAAGAGAGAGGGAGAGAATCATTCTGGAATAGCTGGAATTCTCCAGCCACTATGACTCCAAAGGATAAGCCTTGTGGAATGTGTGCATGTGTGTGCTTTGTGGGGGTAAACTTTTTGATCTATGGTGGCACGCTTCTCAAACCAAAACATAGGGAAGTAGTGAAAATTCTTAGAGCAGGGGTGGGGAACCTGTTGCCTCCCTGTCTTTGCTAGAGTCCAACTCCCACCATCTCTTATCATTAGCCATTCTGCCTGGGGTTATTGCGAGTTCTAGTCCAGGAACAATTGGGGGCGCTACATTGGAAATCTCTGGGATAGGAGGAGCCACACATAATATAGTATTTCAAATAGTCTGCTGGCATTGTAAATGGATTTATTGTTGCTGAGCAATGCTGTCTGATGTGGTATAGTCACTCTTTTACATTCCCGCTAGGTCAGTGGCCTTGTGGGAAATGAAAAGTGTGGTTAGATTGAGCCATTTGGTGCTGCTTGGAATGATGGTCCAGAAATTTGTTTTAATGTGGACCTCAGGATAGGTATTAGCAATGGTGCTGCCCAAGCTCTGGAGCCCTGGCAGCTGTCCAAGGATGCCAAGGGTTGACACCTGCCCTATCTACTCCCCATTAGTACCAATGTGACCCCACCAATGACCAGACCATACTAAAACCTACAGAAAAACTTGGATAACACAAGTGCATGATTTGCATTTGTATAACTTGGTTGATAGAGAATGAAACTTGAGATTCAACCAGGTGACTGTAATGTCCACTCAGGCCAGAAAATTCGATACTTCTGCAGACTACCAAATTTTCACAAACAGTTCCTGCCTTGTAGCAGTGCTTTGATGCAGGCTTATTTAATTGTTCAGCTAAGGAACCAAGCTTACAGTGAAATCTCAGCAGATACAGAGCCTTTTGTGACACTCAGCACATAACAGACTCGTGTGTGTGTCCGTCCAAGGTGAAATCGATTCAGCTGAGAAGACAGAGCAAAACACTCTTCACTCTTCTTTCTCCAACCCCTCCCCTCCCCTCTCTGTTTTTTCTGGGCTGAGAACCAGCTGTTTCTTGTAGTTCAGGAGATGCTGGCTGACAGATTATGTATTCTGTGTTGTCTCCTTAGAGATGGTAAAGCGGGGGGGGGGGGAGGATAGGAAAGGAATAACTGTAGAGCTAAGCAGTTTCATGTCCCTCTTGCTTAGAAGGCTTTGTAAAGCAGGACATTTATAGGAAACACAATAGTAATAACTCGTTATAAGCTTAGGCTGCATACACACGATACATTTAAAGCACATGTACCTCACAGAGCTGTAATTCCCAGCATCCCTAACAACAGGCTTCCTCAACCTTGGCCCTCCAGATGTTTTTGGCCTACAACTCCCATGATCCCTAGCTAGCAGGACCAGTGGTCAGGGATGATGGGAATTGTAGTCTCAAAACATCTGAAGGGCTGAGGTTGAGGAAGCCTGCCTAACAAACTATGGTTCCAGGATTCTTTAGGAGGAAATAATGTGCTGTGATAGGCAAAAACTTGGGGAGGGGGCCAGCATAACCGTGTTGGGTTTTTTATATGAAAAAAACAGAAAGCAATCCATTAATCTGGCAAGAGATTAAAGTTTCGTGTACAAGATAGCATTCTTGTTAATGGGGCTCCCTCAAAATTCCTTATCCAAATTCTAAAGAGCAGTTCTTTGGATGGGATTCACTATGTTCAGGTAGGAGTCAGTCACATGCCGGCAAATTCAGTTTGTGCAATAATGGTTGATTGAGAGCAAGGCACCTGCTTTTTCAAAAGGTCAGACATTTTATTATAAGAAATGTGACAGAGAAATGCACTGGAAAGTGTGGGGTGACGACTTCTTCTTCTTCTTCTTCTTCTTCTTCTTCTTCTTCTTCTTCTTCTTTATTTGTACCCCACCCATCTGGCTGGGTTTCCCCAGCCACTCTGGGCTTCCACAAAGGGCTTCCACAAAGACAAAAAATACACTAAGATGTCATACATTAAAAACTTCCCTGAACAGGGATGCCTTAAGATGTCTTCTGAATGTCAGGCAGTTGTTTATCTCTTTGACATCAGATGGGAGAGCGTTCCACAGGGCGGGCGCCACTACATAGAAGGCTCTCTGCCTGGTTCCCTGTAGCTTTGCTTCTCACAATGATGGAACCGCCAGAAGGCCCTCGGCACTGGACCTCAGTGTCCGGGCAGAACGATGGGGGTGGAGACGCTCTGTCAGGTATACTGGGCCGAGGCCGTTTAGGGCTTTAAAGGTCAACACCAACACTTTAAACATCACTTTCACTGATGTAGTATCATCTAACCTCCCTGCAAACAATTTGTTAAATGTTAGTTAATTTTCTAAACACTTCTATTGTTTTCTGTTAAGTTAACAGACAAAAGATTAAATGTTGCGACCTCCCAAATAATGAGTGATATGCACTGTTATATTCAATGCAGACCCATCTACATCAGTGGATCTTCTTTGAGCATGACTGAGGGCTGATCCACAATTCTGCTTGTCCCATGGCTAGAAAGCATGCCTGCTTTCTAGACATGGGTCCAAGCGGATATCCCCTTGCCCTGTTGCTTTCCCAGTGAAAACCTGCTCTTCTGTGCTATATCAGAGCAAAACATAAATCTGGCGAAAACCTGAATTTCTGTTTGCTCTAGTTGAGCACTAACGAGTGGTTATCCCCTGGAAAAAGCAGCAGGACAAGAGGAAGTGTGGATAAACCCTTACTTGGATATCACCCAATAATAACTAGGTAGATCACCTTCCCTTGTTTAAAAATAACTAGTTAGGCTGGGCCCACCTGCTGTCTAGCTCACCAAAATGCCAGGATAGAATAGGTAACAAACTGAAAAAAGTAATTAGACAATATTGAGTATAATATTGAGGCAGCTTCCTCTAGTTAAATCAGCTTTGGCTCCACAGTTATGTATATAGTATGTGAAATTGGGGAATGGAGGGTTTAGAAGACCTTAGAGAATAATAGAACATGATTCTCGGAGAGAGAAAGTGCCTTGAGATGTTTTAAGGCAGAGACTGGAAGGAGAATATATTAGCTGCAATATTTTACAAGAAGAGTCTGGTTCAATAATAGAAAGCTGATTTTATTTTATTTTTAAAGCAGAGTGAGGCTGCTGGGCTTCTCCTATGCTGGGACTTTGCCCTTCAGTCTATGACTGTGTCAGCAGGAAAAACAAACAAGCAAACACCCCAGCTGGAGTTCAGAGGACTGGTCTTCTATGCTTATACTTTTGTGTAATTGATCTTGGAGCCTCATAATTCTGAAAGTGGAAATGTGTGTGGACATTTAGGAAACTTGCAAAAGCTGAGGTGCAGAGTGTTTTAAAACTGTCAAAGCCATAAACTTGCTCCAATAGGTTGCTTTATTGTGAGTGGATAGACAGGATAGAGGCAATGGAGCCAGAAGTATTGCCAGAGAGACCTCCTTAATAGTCCTGACAACTACCATACCTTCCTTTTGTTATGCTATAGTTCAGCTTAATGTGTCTCTGGAACCTGACTTGTGGCTCAGCTTTCCTGGACAAACCACTGGATTCTCTATGCTCCACCTTGGTCAATAAGATATTCCAGCTGGGGTTCTTTTGGGTGACCCCCATGCCCCTGAGATTTACTAGGGACTGAGCCTTTAGTGTGGTAAGCCCTACTCTGTGGAACCACTTGCCAATAGAAGTCAAGCATGAGTTGTCTCTGCAGTTTTTTTTTAAATAAACTACTGTTCTGACATACCTTTAGAGTAGGACCCCCCAAACAGTTGTGCTTCTTAGGTTGTATCCCACCTTGTCTGGTGCGATTTATAAATAATTAAATGAGTGAGTGAGTGAATGAATGAATGAATGAAAAGGTTCTCATGTCAGGACCTTTGTCTTTGAGCTTGTGTCTTGTTTCAGGTGAAACTGAACCACGCAGTTCCAAAAGTCTGCTCACAGGATCAATATTTTTTTTAAAAAAACAAGGTCTTGTAGTAGTCCAAAGTCAAAACACATGGCAGTGTGAGAGGCAAGGCCCTGAAGCAGTCCAGGTTCAAAACATGGAGGTGGTGGTGAACGCATGGTCCAGTTAAGAACTAGGTCACAAGGAAAGTCAATGAGCTACTGCATGGATACTGTTCCAGCACTCTATGTCAATAATTGAGGGAATTTCACTCTGATCCTTCAGTACCCCACCCAGAGCAAAGCTGCAGGCCATCCGGACTGCCTGAAGAATTGGTCTTGTTCCTCAGGCAGGCACTTTTGTTTGGTTGCCAACTCACCCACACTCTGGCTGCTCTCAGCCTCCATTTTTGATTCTGTACAAGTACCCCCTGTGCCTTTTGGTTAGGGTGCCATGACTTCTGAAGGCCCTTCATCCTCCTGCTTGGCCCCACTGAAATGGCCTGCTCCTCTGTAGCACTTGCTTTGGGAAGCTCCAAGTCCTCCCCCAAAGAGCAGGGACATGACAGCTTGTGTTAGCCTGCTGACTCCAGAGGGTCTAAACTGGCCCAAAGCTCCAGAAACCACCATAATTTCCCTGCCAATCCTAGAGAATGTGTAATGGGCATAGTGCTACCCCAGCAGCTGTGCAAAATGGTAATAGCTGCTGACCCAGGAGCCAAATGAGAGAGAGGGTGAGCTGTTGTATATTTGCTGCTGCACTTTCCTCAGCAGTTCATGGCCCTCAGATGATTGTCCTCTTCTTCTCCTAGTCCCTCGCAGCATACTGACACCAATAGCATATGGAAGAGAGATAGGAAGAGGGGTGGCGGCGGTGGCTGATGCTCATTTGCATGTGCTAATTCACTTAAATGTGTGCAAATATAAAACCAAATAGGCTATTTTGAAAGTGGTCACGTGCTCGTTCAAGGAAGTTCCTTTGAGGAAGGGCTGTAGCTCTATAGTCTTCTCTATGGTCTTCTTTGAATGCAGGAGGTCCCAAATTCAATCCTTAGCATCTCAAGGTAGGGCTGGGAGAGAATTCTCAGAAATTCTGGACAGCAGCTGCCTGTCATTGTAGACATTACTGATGTAAAATTATTTCTCATTTTAGTTTTTGCTTATAGCATGGGTGGTCTCATCTTAAGACGAGGCATTTGTCCTTCAGTTTCACGTAGGAAAGAATGCAAACAAGATGTTGCATCTTCCAAGATTTTGCCTGCTGTAATATTTGCATTTTGTTGTCTAGCAATAAAAAGGTTGCTTCTTTCCATCAGAGCTACTGTCCAAAAACATGCCGATTTAATAGATTGATTATAGATTAAATTGTGTATTATTAAGTGACCAAGATTATTATTATTAAGTGACTGATAGCCGTTATTGTCATAACCAATGTTTTGTCAGTTCAGTTCCAGGCTCTGCAAAGGGAACATTAATGGAACATAGAGGGGTGGTACTTTTGAGGAAAGAATTGATGTGGGTTTTATTTATTCTCCTGCACTCTACCCCTGTTTTTTTGGTGCATTTTCTGTTTGACAGCAGCGCAAGCAGCAGCTACAAAGTTCAGCACAAACTTTTCATCAGAACCTTCTGCCAAACACCACATGGGGTAGCCTACACACCTGTCATAAGACACCATGCCAACAAGACCCAGGTGATCTTTCCATGGTGAGTGGGATATATTTTTACAGCTCTCAACATCTGTGAAGACATTTTAAAAAGCTGGGCTGGTTATAAGCGGGCTGGTTATAACCCAGGCCCCAAAAGGAATGAACTTGAAGGGCTCCTTCACCACACTCCTTTAAGAAAAGTGGTTGTATTTCAAATGCCAAAATTCCCTGCAACAAGGTGACTTCCTTCTGGATGTATTGAACCAGGTACCTGGTTTCATATGGCAGATAGCTTGAGTGTGGGCAGTGCCAAAGGGTGTTGGGGGAAAGGTCTGAGTAGGGGAATTCCAGGGCCACTCAAGCTAGGAAACTGTGGCATATTACATAAAATTGGAAATGGGTTGCTAGGATTGCTGGCTCAAGACATGTTCCCATCCCAAACAGCTTCATTATATAACTGAAGAGATGAAGCCCTTCAAGGACAGAGAATGGTGGTGTGCAAACTCCTGGACTGCACCTAGATATGCTCAATCCAAGAGCTGTATCTCCAAAATCATTTGAGGGGCACCTTTTGGACTACACACTTCACCTTTGGCATTCCTGAAAATACCAACAGTCAGGTGACTGCACTGTTTACCAAGGTAAACATACCAGGAATTTCATCTGCAATGGTTGGCTTTGGTGAGGAAGATTTTGCTCACTCCCAACTCTAGATCATTTATGAACACATTTAAAAAGCACAGGTCCCAATAATGATTCTTGGGAGACTTCATTTTCTTGATCCTTCCATTGAGAGAACTGTCTACCACCTCTAGTACATCCTTACCTCTGTTTCGTATAGAGAATGCATCCAGTGATAATAGTGTGCCCCACTCTCTCTCTACATTCCACCAGGTTTGCATGCATTGTGCCCACTGTATCTATGCTTCTTTAAGACCAAGTACTTCAGCTTGTCCATCTTGGCTTGCTGAAAAACTCTCTTCAGACTGGCAAATGAATTGTAAAAACTTTCTTATGCAGCTAATTGGTCAATTATTGAGTTCCCATTAAGGAACAGTTCCTATTCTGCATACTGTAAGGCTGAATTGTGAAGTTGGTTCTCTTGAACTCTTCTTGACTGGTGCTCTATTAAGATGTTGTGTAAGAATTGAGGTCAGGCCTGTAATATTAATTCAACTTTCTAAGCATTTAAGCTTTAGACTCATTAGCAAGAAAGCACCTGTTTGGGGACGGGGTTGGTATAAACCAGAGCTGTTGCTTTTGCTCATTTTGCAAACATGAAAGTAATGTTTTCACAGTTCAACATGAAAAACACATCTGCCCTCAAATATTTCCCTCTCAGAAGTTTTCTATTTTTCTTGTCTTTTCTTTAAAGGTTCCCTAATTTTGACAGATTGCAGATGGCTTCTTTAGGGCAGGGCTATAACAGAAATAGACTCAGGCACACTGGAAATGGCATCAATCAGTCATGGGGATGGATTTTTCCAAAATGCTTTTCAGCCTAAAGCATATAAAGCTGTTATATGTAGCCAGTGAAATATGTGTGCAGTTCTGCATCAATTTGTCCATCTTTAGTGCAGTGCAAAATTTGCCAATGCCCTTCTTAACCTTTTCTACTGGCATACAGCAACTGATTACTTTGATCTGTGTTTGTCCTTATTGCAGACAAAGGGCTCCTCCCACCCATCTGTTTTTTGAACATGCATCCTGATTTGCTTGCACAAAGCTTATGTAGAGGTTAGACTATGACTATGTCTGGTCTTTACTGAGCATTTGTTTGTGGGGACGTTATATGACAGTGATCATTCATTCTGCATGCAACCTGATTTCCGTGAAGGGTATTTCTGTCTTTCCATTAATCAGTTTTTCATCCCACACTTTTCAGTGCACTTTCCTGTCACTTTTCTAACCGCAGGGTCTGTTTGTTGTGCTATGGTGACAGAGTGCTTTAATCCACTTTAAATGCACAATCCTAAAGTTCTGATATGCACTTGATAATACCTCATAAGATACTGTGGAACTGACCTTAAGGTGGAACAAAGGAACTTGGGAGACTGCAAGGTGAAATTGCTGAGGTTAAGTGCTCTCACTTGAACTAAATCAGGACAAATGAATGTTCATCACACTATATGTGTTAATTAGCTTATCGATCCTAGGATGTCTGTGTTAACAGCAGTTTTTTTGTAAATGGCCATTGATAATAACAAAATTATCAACATCTGTACTTTTCTACTTTTCATTTCCTTCTGACCTGTTTAAAATCCCCACCCACACATCCAACCATGAGTGATATTCAGTGCTAATCCTACTCAGAGTAGACTCATTGAAGTTGATGGACGTTACTTACTAAGATTTTTTAATTTCAGTGGGTCTATTCTGAGTGTGCCTTAGTTGACTAATACTGTGTGCGTGACACACACTCGCAACTCAAGATAATTTTGTGCATCTGATGGCGTTGACTGTAAGCTTTACTACTACAAATGTGATTTTAAGTGCCAGAAGAGTCTTTGTTGTCTTTGCTGCAAAAAAACATAGGGGTGTCCACAAGATGCAATAGGCACCTTTATTTACATTTCATTGATTACCTCTCAGATTACTTAAAAAGCCTGACAGCTGATTGATTAAAAAAAAAAATCTTTAAAAGGTTGATGGCTCTAGCTTTAAGATCTTCCTGTTTGGGCTGGTTTCAGTTTTTTAAGCCTTTAACTGGGAGTTATTTCTTTTGGGCATGTGCTTTATTTAGTTTGATTTTTCATTGGATACTTTATTGTGTGTGTTGTTTTAATCTTCCAGCCTGCTTACCTAAGGAAGGGGGTTAGAAATCATAACAATTAAGGCTACAGTCATCAACTTACCCGGAGGAGTAAATCCTATTAAACTTGATGGTATTATTACACGTCACCCTCAATCTCCACAGCAGTGCGAGTTCCATGTGTGCTTTACCCAGGGTCTGTGTTTCCTTTTAAAATGAGGCACAGTGGAGACTGTGGTGTCTTTATGGTGTATGGTTTACTTACACATATATACAACCTGAGCCTATGCTGGAGGGATTCACAGCATTACGCTCCAAGATACAGCGGCATAGCAACCCTGGCTGGCACCTGGGGCGGACCAAAGTTGTGGAGCTGTAGAGCTTTTGAGGGGAAATCAAAGTTGTTGAGCTGCCAGTTTCAGGGACAGGAAGTGGCTCTGCCTCCCTGCAGCACCCAAAATGCCCAGCAGCGTTCCTAGGTCACATCACTGCCACTGCAATCCTAAATTCAACTCCTCTTCTTCCAACTCTAGTTCAAAGTCTCTTTTCATTCTAATTAATTCTAAGTTGAGGGAGAGGCCTCTCCCATTTGTCCTTTGACAGAGTTCCAATCCCTTATTCCTTCTAATGGCTTACTTTTTGTGGGCTATTACCAGCCATGCTCCTGGCTTGTATTTTAACATGCTAAATCCAGTGTCTGGCACTGAGGAATTAGAAGGGGGTTCCAGGCACCCAACAAACTCATAATAGTATTTTTCTTGAAGAAAGAGGTATCAGAGTAGGTTGCATATCAATGAACTTTCAAAGGGATTTTGTCTGATATGTTAGTTGTGACACTCTTCATGGAAGTAAGCAGGTCAGAGAATTCCACCAGAAACAGAAACAGGAGCAGAAATTGCTGCAACTCACATGTTCATTAGATGATAGGAATGGAAGTCATGCAAGCAAATGTGAGTGGTACTCAGTATAGTTTTTATAGTCCACAGAGATTAAGTAACTAATTACATTGTTTTCGTTATTGTTTTGACATCTCACCTTCACTGAAATGCATTTAAATTAATTGCATAATTAATTATATAAATCTCAGCCGTACCAGATAGTGAAATGAACAATGTAGGTTTTAGCAGAAACTGAACTGCAGCAGAATTGAAACAGCACTGACTCCAGTTAACATAGGGCAGGATGAAACCACTACCTTCTTACATCCCATATGATCACTGAATGTGTGTCTTGGGAACCAAGCTGCAAATATGGGAGAAGTCTCAAGCAAAAGGATGGGGAACAGTGTGAGGAAAACCTGTGCTGAAATTACATTGTGGCTCATGCATATTGTACAAGTGTGAGCACACGTAATGGCATCATAAGGAAACATCACATACAAGATGTGGTTGCTGTCGCATACTGGGGGCAGCCATCACACAGGAGAGCTGATGGTGACCCCTGGTGGTGCAGGTCTGTTGGTGGGTTGGCCGGTTCCATCCTTTAATTAATGCAGTGTGATTATGGTGTTAAGTCTCAGAACTAGTTTCTTAGTCTGGTTGGGTCTCTGAGATGCTGGGTGAGCATTAGGCAGCTCTTCTAGTGCCATATAATTGCTTCTTCCCTAAAGGCACTTGCAGCAGCTCCTGCCAGAGTGCTTCTTTTTGAACCTGGCAACTGAAGAGTAAGCAATGTATTTTAATTCAGGTCTTGTGGATATTCTGTAGAGGTGCGCTATGTTAGGACACAAGTCCCTTCTAGTTGCCAACAAAATCTGGAGTTGCTGCTAGAACGCTAAACCACCTCCCCGTTTTTTGTTTGTCACACCAGCAACACTGCCTCTTCTGTCAGAAGAGGTCTTAGTGTTAAAAAAGTTACAACAACAACAACAACAACAACAACAACAACAACAACAGTATTTTAATAATTTATACACCACCCATCTGGCTGGGTTTCCCCAGCCACTCTGGGCGGCTTCCAACCGAATATTATAATACAATAGTCTGTCAAACATTAAAAGCTTCCCTAAACAGGGCTGCCTTCAGATGTCTTCCAAAAGTCTGGTAGTTGTTTTTCTCTTTGACATCTGGTGGGAGGGCGTTCCACAGGGCAGGTACCACTACTGAGAAGGCTCTCTGCCTGGTTCCCTGTAACTTGGCTTCTTGCAGGGAGGGAACCGCCAGAAAGCCCTCGGCGCTGGACCTCAGTGTTCGGGCAGAATGGTGGAGGTGGAGACGCTCCTTCAAGTATACTGGACCGAGGCTGTTTAGGGCTTTAAAAGTCAGCACCAACACTTTGAATTGTGCTCAGAAACGTACTAGGAGCCAATGTAGGTCTTTCAAGACAGGTGTTATGTGGTCTTGGCGGCCGCTCCTAGTCAGCAGACTAGCTTCTGCATTCTGGATTAGTTGCAGTTTCTGGGTCACCTTTCAAAGGTAGTCCCACATAGACCGCATTGCAGTAGTCCAAGCGAGAGATCACTAGAGCATGCACCACTCTGGCGAGACAGTCCATGGGCAGATAGGGTCTCAGCCTGCGTACCAGATGGAGCTGGTAAACAGTTGCCCTGGGCACAGAATTGACCTGCGCCTCCATGGACATTTGCAAGTCCAAAGTGACTCCCAGGCTGCACACCTGGTCCTTCAGGGGCACAGTTATCCCATTCAGGACCAGGGAGTCCTCCATACCTGCCCGCCTCCTGTCCCCCTAAAACAGTACTTCTGTCTTGTCAGGATTCAACCTCAATCTGTTAGCCGCCATCCTTCCTCCAGCTGCCTCCAGACACTCACACAGGACCTTCACTGCCTTCACTGGTTCTGATTTGAAATAGAGGTAGAGCTGGGTGTCATCTGCATACTGATGAACAGCCAGCCCAAACCCCCTGATGATCTCTCCCAGCTACTTCATATAGATATTAAAAAGCATGGGGGAGAGGACAGAACCCTGAGGCACCCCACAAGTGAGAGCCCAGGGGTCTGAACACTCATCCCCCCCACTTTCTGAACACGGCCCAGGAGGAAGGAGCGGAACCACTGTATAACAGTGCCCCCAGCTCCCAGCCCCTCTAAACGGTCCAGAAGGATGTTATGGTTGATGGTGTGAAAAGCTGCTGAGAGATCCAGCAAAATTAGAAAACTAGAAAATTTGAACTATGCAGATGGAGTCCAGAGAGAAAAGAAACACTGATAATACTTTATTGAGGAAAACTGAACAAAACAGAGTGTGTGATTTAAGGAGAAGTATAAACAGGGATGTTTTGCCTTTCTTACTTCAGGTCTTACATAGCAGGGAAACATACAAAGGAAAAACTCACTCATAACTACACAGCCAATCAGGGTGCAGTAGCCACTCAGCCTGGCAGTAGCAATATCACCTTCAACACTAACATAATTAACACTTAAGTTACACACTGTATGACTATTGCTGTTGCACTTCCAATGTGTAGCTTACAGGCAGAGCAGTTAAAGCTACTCAGCAGGGATAGGAAAGAAACCATTTGCCTGTGAACCTGGAGGGCTGCTACCTGTCAGAGTAAACAGTATTGTCCAAGATAAGCCAATGGTCTGACTCAGTATAAGGCAGCTTCACATGTTCATCTTTTGCGTTTATAGAATCATGAGATTGCTTTAATAATTCCAAGATGTTTAAAATGCAGGCTCTTTCCATTGCCTTTCTAGGTCTGCATTTTAGCTTATTTCACATTTATCTCTTCTCCTCTGCTGCCTCAAGGGCAATAAATATTTTTAAAAGTGAAATTTGAGATCATTGCAACATGACCCTGGATATTGGTCCTTGAGAGGGTGGGGGGCAATACATTTTTATTAACACTGCAAAGCCTTTACAACTTAATATCTAATGATATACAGATGGGGTTTTCCTTTTGCTGGCTAGGTCAGTAAGCTGAAACAACAGGGACTCTAATGACTTGGTATCTGAAATCAAGGTAGAGACAAGTTTGAGCTATTCCTGGATTGGCTGGCAGACCACTGTTTATGCAGATGGGTTAGCCAATGGGGGAACAAAAGTCATATCTGCTCCATCTTGCAGATGTGGAGAAGGGGGGGGGCAGAGAGAGAGATGGGATGAGTTTGTTACCCTGGCACTTTGCTTTGTTAAATGGGAGCCTGCAGCGTTGCAAGGGAGAAACGCCTGAGCATAGCAATAACAAGCATTTTAAAAAAGGAAAAAGAACCCTCTCAACTGTTCTCTAACTTTCCTTTCCTGACCTTGAAGGATGTTGGAAGGTGTCATCTCATCAGCATTTCTGCAGTCGCTGGGAGATGGGGATAGGGTGTGTGTGTGTTGTGAGGGGGATGTGATTTTTCTTCCTTGGGGCACCCTGCCAAGAATAACAGCAGACTCCAGCAGGTCGGCACAGGAAGGGAACGGCTGGGAGCTGATTTGTAGCAGGAGCTTTGGAGAGCCAGAATGCATTTTTATGGAAGAGACCTTCAGAGATGCATAAACCTCCCCCTGATTTCTCCTCCATCCCCCTCTTCCCATTGGAAGTTTGCCAAATCCGTTCTAAAAAGAAGGGAGGACCTTTCAATAAGCTAGTCTTAGATGTTTGTGTTCATGTCACTGATGTGTGTGAAGAACAAAGCAATCTGATGAACTGACATATAATTTGGACAAAGCAGGAGACGGGAAAATTCCATGGGCTACTTTTTCTTCCATCCTGCTGGTTCCCAAAGACTTGCTGAAAATGCTGAGTACAAGCAACTGACTATGGGATGGAGTAGGGGAGCCCATCAAATCCCATGCCACTGTCCTGTCATCCAGTGTAGATGGGATGGAGAACTGTGACTTCTGAAAGCCATGCCATTTCTAAGGCTGTGTAAACACTAACCCATTTGTAGTGCAAAAAATGTAGTTTTTATCAGCCTGAAATAGTTCATGCTTGTCCTCGACATGCTATGTTCAGTCTACTTTTATTTTAGATTCTGCCTGTCCACAAGGTACTTGCTACACATCTGAAAACCCTCCCCTCTATTAGGTTGTCCATGCCTTTTCTTCCTTGTACATGGCCTAGGTGCACAAAGAAGGAAGTGGTGATTGCAGTCGTAGTATACACTTGGGACTTATCCACACTCATGGGTGTAGCTGGGGGGGGCAGGGGGCTGCCCCCCTAGATCAAGTAAAACAATAGAAAAACTTAACTAACTGAACAATCACATTGGTTCTGCCACCTCTGATTAAAGCCCTGTCCCCACCCCCAACAAAGTCCTGCCTCCCCCTAACAAAAATCCTGGATACGCCCATGTCCACACTTACCCTTTCATTTCCATGTTCTAGACACAGCTCCATGCTTTAAAGCTCCATGTCCGAGTGCTTCCTTCCCCACTTTCCCCAGAAGAACTCGTTCTTTAATACTGAATCAGAGTGACTGGCAATTTGGGTTTTCTGTGGATTGCTGTTTGCTCTGATTCAGTGGTAAAGACTGGGTTTTTGCAGGGAAAGGGAGTGCTCAGACACAGTGCTTTAAAGTGCGGGCCTGTGTTTAGAAACATAGCACAAAAGGAAGTCTGGATGAGCTCTTGATGGATGCAGCCCCCATTGTTGTGACAACCTATGTTTGTTTTCAAATGGAGACCCTGCAAAGTAATGCAGAATCTGCCATGAGCTTTTATTTTCAGAATGAAACCAGTTTCCCAAGAAATACTTTTTAGGGGCAACAAATATGCAATAGATCTAGATTATATGTGGATTAGGTAGAAATAAACAGTACACTAAAGTCTTCATTGATTCTAGGATGAATGGTTGTGTGTACACAGCCTAAGACTAGAGGACTTGCCTGGAACAGTGTGCACCTTTTCCTCCAGTGTATTATTCTTGAATTACATCTTTTTCAGGGAAATGTACTTCCTTCGCTCTGACTCTCACTGTACAATGAATGCATACCTGGTCTTGTTCTGAACAAGGGCATCCTGTATGTGTAAGCTTGGCTGTCTTTGAGGTCCCTTGACTTGAGCTTTACAAACAAAGACTTCCACCAATTCTTTTCAGGAGCACACTGAAAAACCTCTTAGACATGACCCTTGATCCCAGGCTTCAGGCATTCAGAGAACCTGCTAGGAATGGAATATTTTTTGGCCTTCTAATTTCCTCCCTTAAAATCACTAATTTCCGCCTGCTGTTGACAGTGTCATTGGATTGAGTCACTGCAAGCTGCACTTGCTATTTTATTCCTGAGAAGCCTTCCATGTAGTACTTATTTGGAAGTGCACAGACCTCTGTGCTTGGGCATGCAACTTTACACTCTTTGAACCATTTCTGCATAAGCAATGTAAGGACAGATAATAAACTTTGCAGAGTGTCTCTGTGCTGCTTTGAGAAGGCTCTAAAGGGTGGGGCCACTTTGTCATGTTATTTCCAACAGGGGATTAGACTAGGTGTCAAAAATTGTGTGTGTTAATAGCATGTGAAGTTTGGCATGCTTCAGGAAAACAGATTGCAGAATGGAGAGCTTTAAAGCATTTCTTCACAGCTTTGCCCCACATAAACTAATGGCTAACCAATTTCCTCCTGTATTGAGTAAAACGGAAAAGTTGCCTTTGAAAAAGCCACTAGTCTGGCTGTTTCTCCCTAGGAGGACTGTAGTAGTGACTCTGTCAAAATTTGTGTGCAGTTGCTGACCCTTCTCGCTCAGTTTTGATAGAGTCTTTGGAACAGAGCAAACTGTGTTCCTCTGTGGAGAATACCTGAGACCATGTTCATGATAAGCGGTTACTCTCACTGGTTTAAGGATGGTACAATAATTTTTGTTGCCCTTCAGTTAATCAGAATTGCTGTTGTTCCCCCCTTGTGCCTTATTGTATCCTCTTAGGAGCATAATGATAAACAGTGCATTAGATTATCAGAGACTGCCCAAGATACCATTTTCTCATTTTAATGTTTAATATCTTTACCTCTTCCCTTTGCAATGACATTTACACACTGGGCATCTGGTAAGAGACCAGAAGGCTTTCATTGCTCTTGCCTAGAATGCAGGGGATATGAGTCCAGCTGATGAGTTGCTAAGTAGATGGTTCATTTGTACCTCCTTTAAAAGTTCAGGGAGTGGGTTTTTCTCTCCAAGACATTTACACAGCTGAGGCTTGCAGCCCTTACATTTTGCCACTCCAGGCAGTTACCCAGTTTGCCTTGATTGCTGGGCTGGCCCTACACATGGTTAGACTTATGTGGAAATGAGGGCTCACTCCATCACTTTTCAGAATGCCTCTGTACACCACTCAAGGTCAGGCTACTTCTATTCAGATCAAGAAAGAATTCTTGATAGCTTAGTAAAACCTTCATTGTGGGACAAAAATACTCCTTGTGGGGAAAAGGATGAGCCTACATTTTTGCATAAAAAGTATCAGAACTGTGCAGCACAAGGTATATTAAGAACATAAGAAGAGCCTGCTGGATCAGGCCAATGGCCCATCATCCAGCACTCTGTTCTCACAGTGGCAAAGCAGAACCTCAGTGCAACTGCCCTCTCACCACTTGTGATTCCTGCAACTGGCATCCAGAAGCATACTGCCTCTGACAGTGGACGTAGAAAATAGCCATCATGTCTAGTGGCCATTCAAGGTAAATTGAATGATCCCTTTTTAAAAAAAGCAACCCTTGATTAATTACCGGTACTTAACACTGCCTGCCTATTTATCCATGTGATTGTAGCTTCTGTGTGAAGATTCTTGTACCAGGGATTGGCACTTGCTGCTTATGACTGTGTAGTGCACAAGCATGCTGACAAAGGCTTTCTGACAACAGTGTTCACATCCATGCCCTTGGAATTAAAAGCTGATTTGCCTTAACGGAACTGCTCATAGTTTTCTAAACTTCTTCGTTTTTCAATTACAGTTTGGGAGAATTTGGATAGTTTTTTGTTTTCGAAAGCATCGCAGTCATTCTTCTGCGTTGACAGAGCACTTTGGCATATGAACTTGGCACAGTGGAGATAAAAAGAGAATGCTTTAAAAACCTCACACCATACGGAGGCACTTGGCTGGCTTCAGCCTTTGCAGGCGGGATGCCACTCTCTGAGTCACAGCTGCATGCTGACCTTTGGACCGTTTTTTACAGGAGAGGGCAAACATCTCCCCCTTGTAGGCTTTTTATCTAGATGGGCTCATTTTGAGCCCTTCACCAGTACTTCCTCTGAGAGTATCTGCATTTGCTGGTGCTGTTAGCTCCTGGTGGCTCTGCAATTCAAGGTGTATGCTCTTGGAAGCATTTGAGGAAACAAGTGTTTTACATCTTTATACTTTCTGCTATTTCAACCTACTGAAAGAAAACCAGCTTTTTTAAAAATAATAATAGTAACAACAACAACAACAACAACAGCAACAGCAATAATAATGGAGACTGCAATCAGTGTTTCCAAAATAATTCATTCAATATTTTTCTGCTGCTTTTCAGGCTACAATTAGCCAGCAAGTAACAAATGGTTCACTTAGTTAGGATCAATGTGACAAAATCAGTTTTCTGCTCCACTGTCACCACATATCCAGTCTGCAGAAGTAGTTCTGGAAGGCTGATCCAGTTTGAAAAGAATGAAAACCACACAAAGAAAGCTTCTATGATAACTTGGGAGGCCAAAAAACTGAAAGGTGAAGTGACTCCAGTTCTTAGCCTCCCCCAAACTGCCCTTCCCTCAGGTAGATACTTTATTTTGATGTGTTGCCTTCCAGAGGAGATTTGTCCTCTAGATGATGAGAGGGTAGCATTTTTTGATGCAGTCGCCACAAAAGTGCTTTGCAGAGCAAAGAGACTGTGACAATCTGTGCTCAGCAACATCCCTCTCAGAGCCAGGATGCTGACAACAGTGCTCACGGCAGCATCCTGGCACCAGTGATGGCACAAGGGAGCACTGCAGTATCACGCCAGCTGTCTGGGATGCAACTGGACAGGTACTTTTTTTAGCATAATCAAAAAGGAGAGCATAGGAGGGGTTTTCAGAAAAGATACTCCAATGTTGAAGCTGTGGGTTCACCTTGCATGAGAGCACCACCATAACAAATGTAAATTAGTTTTGAACCAACGCTCAGTTGTTTTTTGAACGGGCAGTGTCTTCCCCAGCCTGTTCTTCCACACAAGGTTTTCCCCTGGAGATTTTTAAAAGGCAATTTAGCATCAAAACACATCATCCTTCTTGAATTCTAGTGTCCAGAGATGAACTCTTTAGTCCAGGTGAATTTTCATCTAGAATTACTGTTGAAATGCACTCAAAAACCTCGAATGGGGGTTGAATATCACTTGTATAGTCCCTTCTAAATCCTGAACTGAAAACTTTCAGTGGCCGTTCTGAAATCTGTCCATGCATTCATTTAATTTATGATATGAATACAATCATACTTACATGGCAGCATTTTATGTTCTAGCAAAGTTAACTGGTGGTGACTGAGCAGGGAAAAGATGGTGGATAGCTTGATGAAGATGTTAACCCATTATGCAAATCTGTTAGAGAGCTAGAAAAGGTTCAGAAAAGGGGGTGGGAGAATCAAGACAGACAAAAGAAAGTACTTCTTCATGCCTTGTATAAACTATGGACTTCATTCCCACAAGGTGAATGAGATGCCAAATTGGATGGCTTTAAAAGAGGATTAGACAAATTAATTGGGGATTAGGTTAACAATGGCTACTAGCCAAGATGGCTGTGTTCTACCTCCACAGTTGCAGTATATTCCTGAATGCCAGTTACTGGAAACCACAAGTGTGGAGAGTGCTGTTGTGCTCAGCTTCTGCTTGCAGATGTCCCAGGGCATCTATTTGGCCACTGTGAAAACTGTCCTGAACTAGATGGGACTTTGGCCTGCTCCAGCAGGGCTCTTCCTATGTTTTTATGTCAGCCTCTCAGTGCCAAAATCGTGTAAACAGACACGGCCAAGAATGACTGCTCATAATTCATCAAAACTGCAAAATTCATAATGTAGTGAAAGGATTTGTGAGTGAACACATGCAGAGCTTTAATTTGACATAAAGATTAGAAATAACTGAATTGATTGATCTGCAACTAGAAATTACTGAAATTTGAACTGGCAGCCGAGTTCCCCGTGAAACTTAATTGCTCATGCTCAGCAAAAACAATGGAATAAATTTATCCAGTGGGTTTTGTGCACACCCTGACCCATCTTTGCTGAGTGTTTCTGGTTAGCTTGTGTGAAGGGGGAGAAGAATGCTGCTGTTGACACAGTCTAAAATAACACTTTCAAGCCACAGCCTTTCTTTTTTGTGTAACACAAAAATGATACGAGCTGCTTTGGACAGAGTCTGACCATTGTTCTATCTAGTTGAGTACTGATTACTTTGTAAGCAACTCTCCAAGGTCCCAGAGAAAGGTCTTTCCTGGCCCTGCTAAGATCTTTTAACCAGAGACCCAGCCTTGGACCTTCCTCATTCATAGCATGTGCTCTACCACTGAGCTATGCACTGAGCTCTCCCAAATACTTGGGGTTCTGCCATTAGGAGATTAATGGTCCATCTAGCAGAGTCACTGTTATCCTGCCTGGCTGCAGTGCTCCATGATCTCAAGCAGACACGTTTCCCACCCCTGCAATCCAAGAGGCTATATGTCAGCTTGGAAACAGACTGCTCTTTGGGAGATGTACCTAGCAAGCTTGCCTACAGCTTTGCTTGTGATAAAATTAGACTCTGACTGTGTCCAGGGGAATGTGTATTCTCGCTGCTGTGGACATAAAAAATAGGAAACCATTTGAAGGAGGAGCAAAGCAACCACCTTTGATTTGCAGACCAAACCACCTGTGCTTGTTTTTGTTTATTAACAGCATGTCCTTTTCTGGCAAGCTGACAGGCCAGCAAATGGCAGCACCTGTTTGCCGCTATTTTTCACCTCCATCAGATCTCAGCTTTCTTCCCTTATAAATATTAAGGGGCAACCTCGGCATGACTTTTTGGACTAACGAAAGATGTCCTTTCTGTGCCTCTCATCCTTACTTCTGGACACAGCCATTCTGGCTGAACTCCCTGTGAACATGATATGTGGGCTTTGTGTATCAGATTCCTGGGAGTTACCTCTCTCTCTCTCTCTCTCTCTCTCTCTCCCCCTCTCCCCCCACCCCGTCAACTCTCTCCCTTGTTCAGTTTGTGCACAACCCAGATTTTGTCTTGCTGGGGTTGCATTCTCATGAATAAGGACCAATGGTAACTCTTATGCAGAAAACAATGAAGGTTCAATTTATATAGACACTGTTTCTTAAATAAGCAGAGGTATTCTATATCTCTGCAGGGGAGATCCCCAGGTCCCTTTTGCTGTTGCTCTCTGGCATGCCATGCATAGTTTCCAGTTAGCTGATTAATTGAAAACTTACAGCTAATTTTGGCCAGTATTTAGGATATATCACTTCAGGGTTTGTTTAAAATATAAGTTATATTATAACCATAGACTGTAATAGGGTTTTTTAAAAAAAACTTATACAGTAACTTTAAATATTGGACTTCCAACTGTGTTTCTGAGCCAGGTTAGATGGCCTCCTTAATAATAAAAAATAGTGACAAATTGAATTAAAGATGCCTTGGAGCACCCTGGTGGTCAGTCTGTGGCATTGCCTCTCAATTTCTAGTTGCTTTTATTCTTAAAGGCAAGGACAGAAACAGAAGAGCAGTGGAGCCCTGCCTGGGACTTGACAGAAGTGAAAGGCATTTAGCTAATGAAATTACCCAAGTGAATTAACGGAGCAAAGGAGTGCTCTGCAGTACTTGGCTGAAACGGGCACAACATTCAACTGACTTCCAGTCTTGGGACAGTCATGGGAAAACAAACCTGACATTCAGAGACTGTGCAGTTAATCACCAGCTCCGTCCCCTGACCCCACTTTCCAAAGCCTTATCTTTCCAAGCAAAGCTGCAGCATTTGAAAACCAGCCAAACTGTGTATGTGTCTGTGGTGTTTTTTTAAATAACAAAAATCTTGCTCCCCATCCCTACTGAAATAATGGGGCTGGAGACTGGTTTTTGCTTGTTTGTTTCATTTATTGAATTAATGAATTTGTATCCCAGCTTTCCAATTACTTGTATTAGGTGGCTTACATCAAAAGTGTAGCATCCATAAAAACCATCAGAACAACAATAAAATCAACAACAGTGAGGCCAAAGCAATAAAAAGCATTAAAACCAATTAGAAAATCTCAGTACGGGAAGGCAGAAGGAAGTAACCAGGTTTTAAAGTTGAACAGCTGAGGTGCCAGGTGCATCTCTATAAGGAGGGTGTTTTGCAGATGCAGCACTGCAAATAATAATAAAAAGACCCTGTGTCCAGTTGCCACCTGTCTAATTTTCAAATAGCCATGTTTCTATAGAAGAAGGTGATTCTTTAGGCTACCCTGACCCCAGACCATTTAGAGCTCCATTGGAAAATACCAGGAATCAGTGTAGTTCCTTGGCTAGAGATACATGCTCAGAAATACTTATACTCCAAGTATCTCTATAATATGGGCATTTTGAGCCAGGGTTCAATAAAGTTTATTTGGTCCTAGAACCGTTTTTTTAGTTCCAAGGTGAAGTAATGTGACATGTGTATTAATAAAAATAGAGACAAAGGGCATCAGAGAGAATACAAAATGCTTTTCATTTTTCACAAGAAATTACACTCATCCCTTGTATATCTGGCATTGGGGCCTTCAGATCAGAGAACTCGATATTGAGGTCATCCTAAATCCTGTCATGATCTGCTTATAACAACTAGGCCTTACTTAAAGGGACAAAAACTATATAAGCTGCCCTTAGATCCTCTTGCAAACCTTCCATTGCTTTTGGTTACCTTTGGATACCTTCAGAACAGATGTGGGGAACCTGCAGCCATTCAGATGTTGTTGGACTACAACTCCTATATTCCCTGAGCATTGTCCATGCTGTCTGATCCAACAACATCTGGAGAGCCATGGGTTTCCCATCCCTGCTGTAAATTAAAATCTGACACCCCCCCAATGTAACAGTGTTTTTTTAAAGACCTCTTCCTTCCCTTTGCCAATCTCTGTTTTCAGCTAAACATTTGTTCCCGTGCCCTTCTCTGTTCCCAACCCACCCTTGAATACCAGGGCCACCTGCGAAGAAAGCTGAAATTTATCCCAGGAGGAGCAGTAGACTCTCTTCTCCTGAGTGTTTTCTGAGCTGATGTCATACAATCTGTTTGATTTTGCAGCCAGTTGTTATGGGGAACATCACGCTTTCAGCACCATGAGCGATGACATTTTCCCCATGTGCAAAATGCAATGCAGCTGTTGTTAGAGGAGCAAAGGCTGCATCAGGGAGGCCAACTAGTTAAGACATGGGCGGATGCTGTCTGTGTAGGAAAGTAGTCAGTCAATCACCCATTTGGAGTTTACTGCAACTGAGGACTCCTCTGGCCCAGTTGTTCTTGCACTCTACTAATGAATGACAGGCTATTCCAGGGGTCTCCTGGGGATCTTTTGCTTTGCCCTTGTGCTTCTCATCTTCAGTTGCCTTGGCCATGTACCTCTTCCATGGAGTACTGGTGAGGAGCCACAGGCACACAATTTGCATTCTGAAAGTTTAGTCCTAACTATTCAGTTGTTGTTTTTAAGGAACACAGGTAGCAAGGGTGGGAAAGGGCTCATCCAGACTTTGTTTTGCACTGAGCTTTCCAGGCACAGGTCCATGTTTTAAAGCTCTCTGTCCAAGCTGCTTTTTATTTGTCCCTGTGCTTTCTCTGGGGAAGCCCATGTTTTACCACTGAATTGGAGCAAATGGCAATCCATGGAAAACCTGCTTGCTGTTTCCTCCAATTCAGTGGTAAAATACAGGTTTTCCTGAAGACAAAAAAACAAACAAAAACAAAACATGTGCTTGGACATGGAGCTTTAAAGCCCAGACCTGTGTCTAGAAACGTGGCACAAAAGGAAGCCTGGATGAACCCAAAGACTTACCTGAGACCTGGAGAGCAGCTGTCACTCAGTGACAGTGCACAATGTTTGGTGCGGCTGACCATATTAGTATAAGATGAAATTGTATGTCTTGGTAGTAATGGAGTTCATGGGGTTCCATGGCAATCTATGGGAGCATTGTTCATTTTTCTTTTGATTCATTTCTCTGAAACTAAGCTCAAAAGTGAATGCCACAAGCAAAAATCTCTGTTCTATTTTCTGAGGCTCTAATTGTTTGTTTGTTTGTTTTTACTAAGGGAAGTTTACTGGGGCAAAGTTAGTTTGAAACCACCATCTGCCAGAGGCAGACTTCTCCATAGAATCACTGTGGGCAGTAGGGGTTGGTGCCCCCTAGACTGGTTGTAAGTAAAAAGGCATGCAGGGCAGGGCAGGTGGGGGCTATTTGAGGGCAGGCTGAGATGAGTGGGGGCAGTGCTCCATTTTCCCTAAAGGGCCAGCCTCCACTGATTGGGTGGCAATACTAGGCACAAAGTCTAACTTACAATTGGTAGTGTACTGTTCCCCCCAATGTCCAAAATTCCCATGGTAATGGGAAGACATCCAAAGGAATAAATGCTATAGCAATAGGTGACATCAGCAACTGTCACATGGACTGGGTAAATGCATGTTCTAGTCATGAGAGGTAAAATATGTAGATACAGTAGTTTAAATGACGATGTCCTAGAACAGTTGATCATTAAACTGGCCAGAGGGGAGGCAACCCTGGACTTAAATGGTGCCCAGGACCTGGTGTGTGATGTGTTGCTGTCCAGTTCAACATATATGTACTGTAAGTGGACAGTTGTATTCACTACAGATTGCAGAGCAGATTCCTGTACCTGAACTAATTTTCTCAGGAAGGGAGTCTGTGGAACTGAAGCAAGCAGCAGTAACAAGTGACAAATTTCTAGGCCTTATTGACAAATTTAAAATGAACAAATCACCAGGTCCAGATAGTATCTATCCAGTATGTTCTTAATTAGCTGAAATTTGGAACTGATGATATTCTAAGAAGAATATGTAGCTTGTCTGTAAGGTCAGTCTCCATACCTGAAGGTTTCCCATAGGCGTATGGTTGGGCATTGTGAGAACAGGGTGCTGGACCAGATGGACAGCCTTTCTTAAAGTTTAGGACTTCCAGCTCTAGGCTTTATTTGAAGTGATTTTAGTCTAACCTTTCAAATTTCACAATTAGCTGTAGACTTAACGATTCAGGACAGTTTTGTACCACCTGTGGCTAATTGTCATTTTCTCCCAGATGATTAGTGGATATGTTGGACCCTGGGTCCTCAAATAGCCAGATTTGTCTTCTTTTGGTGAAGGTCTGGCACAGTAGGCACAGAAGGCCATAGCTTCTCTTTCACTATCTCCCATTTTAGGTGGTTGTTTTGATCCTGTTCTTCCTCTAAAAACTTCATGGAGGTGTACAGGGTCCCCCGTCCCACATTTTAGCCTCAGAAGTGCCTTTTCAGGATGATTATGGCTACATGCACATTAATGCATTTGTAGCACAAAATTTTTGAATTTCTCAAAATGGAATTGTTCATGCTTTTACTCAAGGCTATCATGGCTACCAACCACAATGGCTGTGTTCTACCTCCATGGTCAGAATACCAATTGCAGGAAACTACAGGAGGGGAGAGTGCTGTTGTGCTTATCTCCGGCTTGCAGGCTTCCCATGGGCATCTGGTTAGTCATTGTGAGAAAACTGGACTAGATGGGCCACTGGCCTGATCCAGTGCGGCTATTCTAAAGTTCAAAATGCTGCTTTTCAATCTTCTGTGTATTGTTTCTAGATCCTGCAATCCACAAAAGTGACTGTGGTTGAATTGTGTGTATCTGAAAACCCTCCCCTTGATTAGGTTATCCAAGCCTTATCCGCCCTATGCATGTTCCATGTGAATAAAGAAGGAAATGGTGACTGTGATCTTGGTATATGTCCACCCACAACATCATTGGTCCCATCCTTTGCTGGGACAACCTACTTGTTTTCAAATAGACACACTGTAGAATCCATCTGCCTTGAGCTTTTATTTTTGGATTGAAATCAGCTTCTCAATAAGTGCTTTTCAGGGTGGGATTATGCAACAGGTCTATATTGTGTGTGAACTGCATAAAAAAGGTGCTCAGGAACCATTGATTCTAGAATAAAAAGTCATGAGTATGCAGCCCAAGAGTTACTGACATATGGTTGCCCCATGAGCTGTGAAGCAGTCGTTTGAATTTTGTTCTGACACTCTTATCCATTATATCACCCTGTATCTCTTTCTTGATACAGAGAGCCAGTGTGGTGTAGTGGTTAAGAGCGGTAGTCTCGTAATCTGGGGAACCGGATTCGCGTCTCTGCTCCTCCACATGCAGCTGCTGGGTGACCTTGGGCCAGTCACACTTCTTTGAAGTCTATCAGCCCCACTCACCTCACAGAGTGTTTGTTGTGGGGGAGGAAGGGAAAGGAGAATGTTAGCCGCTTTGAGGCTCCTGAAGGGGAGTGAAAGGCGGGATATAAAATCCAAACTCTTTTTCTTCTTCTTGAGCATTGGTACAAGTAGTGCAAAGAGCATTCTGGTGTGTAGGGTGACCATGTTTTGTATTTTACAGAGGATAGTTCCCTATTTCATGGGTTGTCAGAATACAGCCCTCTATTTGAAAGACTGTCAAGTTCAAGTCTGATTTAAAAATGAAGAACCCTATGAAGGGAGAACAGGTGGGCCCTGAATTTGCCTATCAACCCTGGACAGAAGGCACACAGGTCACCTGGCCCCAGTCCTCCCTACAATGATGAGACTTACTGTATTCCTATTTAAATGGTAGTCATCGTTTCTAAATTTGCAGCTATACTTATAAATTAGGACATGCAAATTTTATGCAAATCTCTTTTTTTAATGATGCAACTCCTCCTTTTAGGGCTCATCCACATTTTGCTTGTCCCATGCCTAAAAAGCATGGGTCCAAGTGGTTTTCTGTTTGCCCTGCTGCTTTCCCTAGGAAAACCCCTTCTTTACCGCTGAATCAGAGCAGACATCAATCCACAGAAAACTCAATTGACATTTCCTCCAATTTAATGGTAAAGAGTGAGTTTTCTGAGAAGTAAGTGATGGGGCAAGCAGAAATGTGGACAAGCCACAAGGCAATGCATAAGAGGCCACCTTACTGGTGCCAAAATGAGTCTTTGCTAAGGCAGAAGAGAGCTAGTTGTGAAGGAAATGTGATCAGTTTAAAAAGATGTGAAAGTAAAAGTTGGTTAAAGTTTTCCAAAGTGTAAACACAGGAGAGTAAAACTGTTTTGCTGGGTCAGGCCATGGCCCATCTAGTTCTGCATTCTGTGTCTAATAGCAACCAGCCAGTTGCCCTTCAAAGCTCACATGGAAGGTATAAGGGTAAGAACCTGCCCCTAGAGTTGGTAATAGTTATATAAAAAAGGTAAAGGACCCCTGACAGTTAAGTCCAGTTGCAGACGACTCACTCTGGGGTTGCGGTGCTCATCTCGCTTTACAGGCCGAGGGAGCCGGCGTTTGTCCGCAGACAGTTTTTCCAGGTCGTGTGGCCAGCATGACTACCTTGGTATATAGAGGCAGTAGCCACTGATAAACCATGTCCTTCATGAAACTATTTCTTTTAAAACCCTAAAGCAATTGCCCATGGCCCCAATATACTTTGTTATAACCTTTTCCTTTCAGTCTACACAGCTCTAGAATGATGGCAAAACTAGCAACTTTTTGACATCTTGGAAAGTTATAGTGCAGATGGCTCTGGAATGAAATTACTCCTGTTCTGAGCAGGAAAGAATTGTGCTTAGTGGCTTTTTAAAAAAATGACACCCTCTATATTCTTTTATTTGGCACAGGAAGAACTACTCCAGAGACAAATGCTGCTGGGGTGCTTCCACATCAGCCTTTTTTTTCTGGAGCTGATCTCAGCCATTCATTCAGTTTTTACAGAGAATCCAGATGGCATGGTTTCCCGATATAAGCTACTCAATAGGTTGCTTGTCCTATTGTAAGACATGGTTTGCAGCAATTTCCCTGACTTTAAGTGCAATTGCCATGCCACCCTTTGACGTAGTGACTTTGACAAAGTGCTGTTGACTCATCTAGTGTGGAAGTGAGGTCAATGACCATGACACAGTTTGTGATGGCATTGCTGAAACCTGGATCTCTGCTTTCTTTGCTTTACAACTGGGATGGGAAGCCTTATTTTTTTAAACCCAAGGGCTGAATTGCATCCTGGGCAAGCTTCTGGGGGCCACATGCTGGGGTGGGTGCGGCCAGAGGCAAAAGCAAGTACAGCAGTGCATATGACTCTTACTTTGTATAGCAGACTGCATTCCAGCCATGCCAAAGTCAGAGGTTTCTACAGTCACACACCCTTCTCTGTGTTTCAGGAAGGCAAGGAAGAGGCATGATCACAGTTTGAGGACATATTTCAGAGCACTAAATGAGGGCATTGGAGCAGGGCTGGTGATGGGTGTGGCCTAGGGAGAGGGGTTGTGACCTGTCAAGAGTCTCAAGAGCCATTTAGAGAGACTGGCTGTTCTGCATCTTGCCTGTAGTTTCCCTTTGCACCACCACTATTTCTTGTTGATGCCCATCAAGCCCTTTCCAACAGGCCAGAGTTTTGTGGATCAGCTGAGAGAGGCAGGGAATTAAATTTGGTTCCCAAACATCTGATTGGGGGTGGTGGCAGGATTTTTGTCTGTGTTGGCTGGATGTTCCTCCATTGCATTTCATTTTAAAACAGAATAATGAATATGTAGAAATAAAAACAAGCCCTTAATTTGCAAATGCTCTAACAGTTGGGCAGAGCTCTCCAGGTGGGACTACAGCTCCCATCATTCCTGCTCACTGGCCATGCCAGCTGGAGGTGATAGGAGTTGTAGTCCAAATGCATCTGGAGGACACCTTCTTTGTTCAGCAATGTTTCTCCAATGTTACAGCATTATTCGGGGGGCTATAAAACCAGAACATTTGTGGTATAAAAAGTTTGGGGAATTCAGCAGGAAGTGATGCACTGATTGGATATGAAGCTGTGCCACCACCCCAAAAATTTTGCAGGCTGAAATGTTATTAAAAGTGGGATGATAGCATTATGAGCACAAATATTATTAATGTGTAATAGAAAGAACTTAATAGTTAACTAGTCTTTGCTTCCGTTTGACAGATGAGAAAAGCAGAGGCTGAAGCAGCTGTACAGTCCAACAAACCACTCCAAGTCTTTAGTAAGAACTGGAACTTGAATGTTGCAGGTCCAAATGCAAACAAGAATCTTTCTACAGCCGCACGAACCTCTTTATATTCTTTCGGCTTCAGAAAGGTCTTGTGACTCTGGGCAGGCGACGGCCGCGAAGTTCCTCCGAAGCGGGGCTTTCCTTGTGTGATCGTTGGCCGCGAGCCTGAGCAAGGAGGGAGAAGAAGCCCTCCCTCCCTCCTCCCCCCAATGCAGATTTTGGCGCGCGGGGTGGGGGAGAGACAGGCGAGGGGGCTGGTTTATTGTGGAAGCCGCCGCTGCTGGTGGCGCGGAGGAGACCCACCTCCAGGGAGGGAGGGAGATGGCGCTGCCGAGTTCGCAGCCAAACTTTGCACAAGAGGCGGCTGCTGCTCCTCCACACGGCCGAAGTTAGCTCTGGAGCGGGACGCGGCTGGCAACCGTCTCCAGCCTTTGCCCGCAGGAGCGCCCCACGCCAAAAAAACAACCCCCCTCCGCCAGCAGCAGCCCGGATCCCAGTCCCTTCCCACCCATTCCTAAAGTGGCGGCGGCGGCGGCAGCAGCAAGTCTGCAGATGGGAACCAACTAATCGCAGCCAACTCCGGCAGCCCGTCTCCCTCCCAGAGCGTGTCCGGCCACCCGGCGCCTGCAGGATGAGCGATCAGCCCTGGGGAGCCTCCCGCAGCCGCCGCTCCCGCCCGGGCGGGGACTACCCGAGGGCAAAATGAGCGATTATCCGGAGAAGGAGGCGCCGATCTCGCGCAAGCAGCGCTTGATGGCCGCGATCGCGTCCGGGGACGAGCGTGCAGGAGCAGCGGCGAGTGGCAGCTGCTGTCGTGCCGAGTCCCCGGCGGCGTTGGCGGCGGCTGCCTCCGCCTCCTCCGACGCGGCGCTCTGCTGCTTCATCTGCGGCGGCGGGATCAGCCGGGGCAAGGAGCTGAAGCTGCAAGTGAAGTACCCCCGCGACAACCAGCCTTTTTTCCCTTTCCTGCAGCACCAGGAGCCGGCGCCCGGGGCGCAGGAGGTGACTCCGGAGGGCTGCGCTGTGGTGTGCGCCGTCTGCCGCTGCTTTCTGGCGGAGCAGTGGGACTCCTTCGAGAGGACGCGCACGCCGGTGGAAAAGCGCATGTATTGGCTGAAGCGGCCCTACCAGTGCGACGGGCCGGCGGGGGGGCCCGGCGGGTTGCGCAGGGGCCCCCAAGAGTGGAACCTCTCCTACGTGCTGGGCGCCGACGACGAGCGGCGTCCTAGTAGCAGCAGCGGCCGGAGCCAGCCTGCAGACGACGACGAGGAAGAAGGTTGCGGCGCCGGCGGCGAAGACTCTGAGCTTTCCTCTCTCTCTGACGCCGGTAACCTCTCGGAGCCTGACCTGCGTTCCCCCAGCCGGAACAGCGGCGCCAAAGGCAGTCCGGGTTACTGGCGCGTCAAAGAGCGCGCGGTGCCAAGCGCGCACATGGGGAGCCGCGCCAGTTACCGCGAGTGGAACCAGCCGCCGCCGCCACCCCCAGAGGAGGCGGCGATGGCGGCGGCCCCCTTGCGCCCGGGGAACGGGCTGCCACCGGCAGAGAAGCCTCGGAGGAAGAGGCAGCGGCGGGCAAGACTCTGGGGAGCCGAGGCGCCGATTTGGAGAGCTGCTCATGGCGCGCCAGGGGGCAGCGGCGGGAGCGCACCGGGGGCCTTCAATACAGCAGGAAGAGGCGACGGGTTGCTGGGCAAGCGACCCCCGGGGGAAAGTGGCCGAGAGCTTTCCAGTTACTGCTCCTCCGAGGAGAGCGAGATCAATATCACCAGCGACGAGGAGCAAAAAGAGAACGGCAGCGCCCTCCTAGCGCCCAGACCTCTCTGGGGGGCAGAGCCGCCATCGGTAGGAGAAGTCGTTTGCTACGTTTGCGGCTCCCTCTTGACGTCTACTTCCCAGCACAGGATTCACGTGCAAAAGCAGGAGAAAGCCTCTAAGGCGCCTTTCTTCCCCTTCCTGTGGTTGCACAGCCCTCCTCCGGGGGCTTTACCCATCAGCACCACTGGTAGCACCTTAGTGTGTTCTTGCTGCTTCGCTTCCCTCATGCAGCAGTGGCAAAGCTTTGAGTTGGCCAACGTGCCTGTCCTGCAGCGGCTCTATGTAGTACCTCTGAACGCTGTAGCCCCCAAGGCTAAGAGGGAGACTCTTCCAAGAGAGGAGGTACTGCCTGGACCCCTGCAGCTTCTCCAGGAAGCATGTTACCTCTGTGGGGAGGATTGCACCAAGGATGGCCGGTCAGTCTCTGCCAAGATCACCAACGGCAATGCCAAAACAACCATGCACTTCCCCTTCCTCAGCCTCCTTCCTTGCCCTCCCAATGCCAAAGGTCTCAACAAGCACTGGGAGGTCCATAGCTGTCGGAAATGTTATGGTGTCCTGCAGGACCTATGGGCCATGTACCGGGCTTGCCACAATGAGGAGTTCATCACTTCGGTGCAGAGCTTCCTGGGCAGGTATCACCAGGTCTTTTCAGCTGGGGAGTCCAACAGCATTGCCCGGCATCCTGGTTTGGCCAAAGTGGGCTTGGTGTCCATTTGCTACATCTGTGGAGCTGAACTGGGAGCAGGGAAGGAGTTTCACATCAGTGTCAACCCTCCAGGCCGCTTTGGCGAGAAGGAGCCATTCTTCCCATTCCTCACAGTTTACCCACCAGCTCCTCGGGCTAGGCCTGTCGATTCAACTGGAATAGTGGCTACATGTGTGCTCTGTTACCATGATCTCTTGGGACAGTGGATGCAGCACGAAAGCAACCATTCCCCCCATCCAAGCAGTGCCTGGTCCAGGCAGTACAAAGTGGAGACTTTTGTCTGCTTCTTCTGCAGGCAAGAGAAGAAACGATGCCTTGGATTAAAAGCGGTTCAAGTTGCCAGGCTGCCAGTGTTCCTGTGCTCTTTACGGGTGCCTAGCAGCTTGCTGGTGGATGACGGTAAGCAGCTGACCATCGGAGCATGCGCTGAGTGTTCCGTACTGGTGCTGGCTGGCAAAAACACAGTGTCCAGAGATCTCTTTGCTGCACCTGCAATGGCACCAGCTTCTCTCCAAAAGGTAAGCTGCTTGGTTGACCTTCCAGTGGAACTGGAATTATCTGCTGTTGCTCTTCTGCAAGCTTTGGCTGGAGACAGGTGCCAAACTGTTGCTTTCTAGCAAACCAGCCACTCCAGAGTCATTGACCTCATGACTCTAAAAAACCCCACCATGGATCTCTGTCAAGGTGCGTGGGATAACTGTAAGCATGTATCTCCTTTTTTTAAGCAAGCACTGGCTGCTGAAAGGCTTTCTCTTAGGTGACTCACTCAAGACCAGAAGCTAACAAGAATTCTAATGCTGGTGCCATTCTACTCCTGCTACAAAATCCTATTAGGGATTAGCTTCAACATTAGCTTTTTAGAGCCGTAAGAGAACTCCACAGTTTCCCAACTATGATGCAAAGTGCTTTTTTCCTGAGGTGTTTTTCTGTTAATGGGCATATCAGGTGGTTCCCCCCCCCCCCCGCTAATTCATGTATCTTCAGAATACAGGTACAACGGCTGGAAAGAATCCCAGAAGCAGAGCCATGGTAGGCTGTGGCAGCGCAATGCAGAGTTCCATGTCACAATAAACTAATTAGTAGTGCACAGGACTTTCTGGAGGGCACTCCCATGCCCACTTATGGTTTAGGTGCCTTAAAAGAGTGAATCTACAGAAGTTAGTAGTCCACCAAATGTGGGCTAAAAGCCGTCCCCTCTCCTCCATGGCTGTTTTGCTCAGCATTTAAATGTTCTTGTCCAATTTGTCACTTACGCTAGGAATTTGTGGCTTAACAAGAAAACATTTGTAAATCATACTTGCTTAATAGCCTGAAGGCAGGTCCTGAGGTGGCTGAGTGGCTGTTAGAAAGCTGATTATAGTGCTTTTAGTGCTTTTTATTTTATATACTAGCTATTTACATTTCTCTAGTTGCTTAGTCTTCCAGGTGTGCAGTTCTGCTCCACAGTGTGCAGATGTCCCGATCCTCATCTAGCAGCAGATTCTAAAGCATTATGGGTAAGGGGGGGTCTAATCCCTGCCAGTCAGTTCAGTGTGGAAGGTGGGAAGGTAATGGGAGTCAGGCTTCCAAATAAACCTGTGAGCAACCAGGAATGCCAGTAGATATATTTCTATACTGTCCTTAATCCAAGGATCACAGGGTGGTTTACCATATAAAAACAAGAAAATGCATGACATAGTAACAAAAACAATAATAGATCATAGATTGTTTAATTAGATAAAGGCCTGAGAAAAGAGGAATGTTTTTGCCTGGTGCCTAAAGATATGCAACAAAGGTGCCAGGCAACCCTCCCAAGGGAGAGCATTCCACAAGCAGGGAGCCACCACAGAAAAGGCCCATTCTCATGTTGCCACCCTCCTGACCTCTTGTGGAGGAGGCACACTAAGGACCTTGGATGATGATCACAGGGTCCAGGGCTGTGGGAAGAGACCATTCTTATTCTTACTGGCCTGCCCCTGTGCCTCTTTAACACCAGCCTAACATGTACAGATCCAACAAATGAAGATTTTCTGTTTTGTCTGCATGCCAGGAAAGGCTTCGCTTGCTAAATGTCTGCCATATCAGCTGCATGTTGTTGAAAATGTGGCAAATTATGCGGTAGGGTTTTGTGTGTGGGGTGAGCAATTTGCAGTCCTTTTAAAGCCAAAAAGTGAAACTTGCCTTCATACAGGAGTATGCAGAAGACCAGGGTTGACGTGCAAATGCACTGCTCATTGAATATGGGAGAGAGAAAAAGAAATTTTGATGCGCTCTTAGGTAGTAGTTGCTCAGTATGTTCCAGAGTGGCAAAGATCTGTCATTTCTATGCAATAGCAAGTTTCCTTGCTATACACACCATAGAAATTTCCTTTTCTGATTGGAGGTACAGTATTCCCTTCATGCATATTCTTATCTCTTGGCATTCAAAATCCTCATGAGTGTGTGGTCATCTCTGACTATGATGCAACCTCTCCCCATTGCATACAAGTAGACCAGCATGTGACAATGACTTCCTGCAGGAATAGCCTCTGTCATTTCTGTGGTTTTGCACATTGCAAGGGGGACAGGGAAGAGAACACATGGATAAATGACACCTCCTATTTGTGTATGTTTATGAAAAATTGCCATGGAGGAAGTCTTGTGTTGACTACCTGGTAAGATGTGTGAGAGTGACCCCCACATATCAGACTCTCCTATCTAGCTCCCAGGGCAGAGTCTGAAGGTATGTGATTCAGCAACCTTGATGAAGCTAATGAGATCTAGGTCCAAGCGGGAGACTGCTTGGGAACTTTATGTCTGTCACCCTGAGTGCCATCATGAGAGAAATGCAGGATATAAATGCAATGAAATATATTATCTCCTCATGGGAGAGATAGTTTGCACTAACATGTTAATCCTAAACTAAAGAAAGTGATAGCAGAATTTATGAGGGGGGGGGGGGCGGAGGAAACTTGATAATGGTTGAAGCTGATTTCAAGAGTGTTTCTGTAACCAGATTTCTGAAATATGGCATCAGCATTGCTTTAGCAACAATTGCAGTTGTTCAGCTTAAACCACTTGTAGAGTGTTGATTTCCAAGTCATGCAGGCAGATGATGAAGTGGCCTCAAAGCTATTTAGTGCTTGCTTGTGGACCCTTAAAGGAATGGACTATCAATGGTGACATATTTCTTGGCCTCAGAGCCAAGCTTTTGAGAGAGCCCAAATAAGCATGCTCCCTAAGATAGGAACTCCCATTCTGCCAGCAAATGGAAAAAACGGAAGCCCCGGGATCCTTGAAGGAGGTGTTTCCAAGCTGACTGGCTTCTTTCCCTCCCTGTGGGAATGTGTCTTTTTAATCTGAAAGTCAGCTGTGTAAGTGGAGGGGAGAGATTTTCATGCTCCTATGACTTAAGAAGCCTTCCAGAGGGCTGTTTGCTTTTCATCTGAGCTTCCATCCCCTTGGCTAGAGAGGACAGCTGCTGATAATAAACTCACGACAGGCCTTAACGAATGACATTGCAGGACTGTAATAAAATGTGATCTAATATTTGAGCTGCCTTCCTAACCCTGGGCTCACCATTTGAGTCAGCCCCACTGTACAGAGGCTGCTGTAGTACAGTGGTACCTTGGGTTACATACGCTTCTGGTTACATACGCTTCAGGTTACAGACTCCACTAACCCAGAAATAGTGCTTCAGGTTAAGAACTTTGCTTCAGGATGAGAACAGAAATCGTGCTCTGGCGGCACGGCGGCAGCAGGAGGCCCCATTAGCTAAAGTGGTGCTTCAGGTTAAGAACAGTTTCAGGTAAAGTACAGACCTCCGGAACAAATTAAGTACTTAAACCGAGGTACCACTGTACATTCAGTACTGGGAGGAGATAGGCTGTTTTGAGACATTTGTATTCAGATTCTTTTGTTTGTCTGAAAATCATTTTGCCTTGAGCCGGTGGGGCTAGCAGTCCTCTTTTGAACAAGCATTGGTGTTTAGCATGGTTGTTCAAATCAGCTCTGGGGAACTTTGCAGCTCCAGACTTAAGCAAAGCCTGTGGTTGCTTCAAATCAGTATATGTGAAGTTCAGTACAGTGGTACCTCGGGTCCAGCATCTTCTCACAGTGGCCAACCAGATGCCCATTGGAAACCCAAAAGCAGGACCCGAGTGTGCTGCAGCCCTCTCCACATTTGTGATTCTCAGCAAATGCCATTCAGAGGCATACTGACTAAAATAGTGGGGATAGGAACATAACCATTGAGACTAGTAGCCACTGATAACCTTCTGCTCCATATATTTGTCCAATCCTCTTTTAAAGCCATACACTACACCTTGGGGAAATCAAATCCCAGAGTTTAACCCTGAGTGAAGAAGTGCTTTCTTTTGTCTGTCCTAAATTTTCTAACATTCAGTTTCATTGGATGTCCATGAGTTCTAGTGTTATGAGGGAGGGAGACAACTTTCATCTAACCACTTTCTCCACACCAGGCATACCTTTGGTTCCCTAATCTCACTGTTCCTAAAACTTCTGTGTAAATCCCTCTGTTTCTCTCAGTGATTCATAATGTGTTTGTTGTTCCCTTTTATCTTCCCAAGTGAGCCCTCTGTCTCTTAGGTTCTCTGCCCCTTAGGCAGCGAAGGCTGCTGCCCCACCAACCTCAGCCTGTGCTCAGCCAGCCCCCACCTGCCTGCCTCTTACTTGCATCCAGTCCAGGGGGTGGCATTGGCTTACTCCTCTTTAGTCCCAATGCTGCCCTTGTAGAAGTTAGCAGGGAGGAGGTTGGGGACAAAACTGGAATTAGTTGCCTCTGGCTGTCCTGGGCTCTGGTTCGGCTAACTTTTGATCTCCCTTGCATTCTGCTTTACCAGTCCTTGTGATCACCAGTCATCTCTGCTTCTAGGACCTCCTCCCGGTCAGCCATCTAGGCCTGAGCCAGCCCCCATGCTGCTCCTCCTTCCCTAAGTACTGCATGGGGCTTTAATCCCAGTCAAACAGACAGCTATCTCTTCTATCCCAGAAGTTGGACTGTGAACCTTTTGTTGCTCTGTTCCCCAAGTAATTGGAATGTTCCATGCCAGCGCTCTGGCTCAAACAGTTGCTGTCAGATGCATCATTGCCGCAAACTCAATACAGTACAGATATCTGTGAAATGGGAATGTATCTGTACTCTGTATCTAGCTGGTGTGTTTTGTAAGTGTTCGAATGCTTAGTGGTGTTCAGGCAAAAAGAGCTTTTTATCTAAACTATTGATCTGTTTCTTGTTTTGCCATTGCTAGGGTTGCTTTGACTGAGCACCTTGCTGGATTTTATTTCAAAGACTGACCAGCTGGGGTTGGTTGTGGGTCAGGCTTCCCCAAAGGAGATGGTGTTTTGGAGAGACTACTGTGTCTTACTATTTCTGCTCCAAAGGACATAAAGTACTTCCTCATACAGTGCAATTAAAATATGAAAGTAAAGCTGCTATCCAACAGAGAAACTGACAAACTAGCCAGCAAAACAAAGAGCCAAGTGGAAAACCTGTGCCTTGCAACACCCTCCTCAGTGCTTAAAAGATTACATTGGGCAGGGTGAGGAAATCCATATATATCTTGTGGGGAAGTTTGCTTTGCAGCCTTGAAGCAATGGATGTGAAGATTCTAATCCTAATGGATGTGAAGATTCTAATTACACGTAATCTTAAGTATGCATTCAAATGTTCAATAAAAGTCAGAAGTTAAAACAAGTTGACCTCAAAAAATCCAACTATACATACAACATACACTTTCACACACACACACACACACACATGTGCACTCATGCACATATATGAAAATTACCTATTAAAATGCTTGTTAGCCTTACATTTCTGGGTAAACGAGCAGAGCCAGCATGGGAGCTGCTATGAGGCGAGACAGTCATCAGGGGGGTCTAATTTGGCCCTTAAGTCCATTTACCCTGAAACCCTGCCCATGTGCCAATCAGCTGACGCAACTTTGATGTGTGAGTGATGTCAGCTGATGGGCTAGGGTTGGTGGGGCTCAGTTCTCTGTTGGCTGCACCTGTCAGTTTCCCACAGGGAGCTGGCATGCAGAGCCAAAGCAGCAGGGTTTAACCCCCACTTATCAGCTGATGAATGTGTATGTGTGTGTGTGTGGGGGGTTAAACCCTGCTCAGTTTGGCTGCAAATGTCAGTTCCCTTGCTGATGAGCAGAGAGTTCAGTCTTGCTTGGTGCTGTTTCTCCAGTTTGTTCTCTGTAGAGAGTAATCATGACCCCTGCAAAGAGTTATCATGACATCAGATGACTAACAGGGGGGTGGCCACTTGTCAAAGTTGCTCTGTGGGGGTTGCAGGAGATAAAGCTCTGCTCCACTGGGTCAAAACGTTTTCCTATGCCTGCTTGAAGATAAATGAGTCCCATGTTGTATACAGCCCAGATAGGGAATGTGTGTGTCACCAGACATTGTCATACTACAACTGTAGTAATCCCCAACCGATGGCCATGCCAGCTGGTGTTGCTGGGAGTGGAGTCAACAAACACCTGTTGGTTCTCCACCCTAGAGGTAGGACTTCTTGGGGAGGGACCACAATATGCTGCATGCCAAAGCTACTAGAGTCAGTTGCCAGTAAAAAGGGCAGATAACAGGTGACTAGAGTGACCTTCCTCTGTGTGAGATCCTGGAGAGTCACTGTCAGTCAGAGCAGGTAACACTGGGTCAGTTGGGCAGAAAATCTGACCTGGGGAAAGGGAGCTTCCTATGTTCTGCTCACAGTAGTCGTCTTGCTTGCTGTAGGTGCTTTATACGAAGAGTTCTCTTCTATCTGGTGTGGCCTAGGAATGTACTTTGCTGTTCCTTTATGCTTGGCAAGCTTCTAGCATTTGCAAGCATTTCTCTTTCAATTTGCTGGGGCAGCTGCTGAAGGAGTCACAGGATCAGCACACACTGCCTGCCTTCAGGAGGCTGAGACAGAGAAACAAATGTGATTGATGTGTGCTGCATAGGAATCCTCTGGAAACAGCCCCTCTTATAACTGCAGCAAAATGCACAATGGGGTTATAGCTCAGTGGCAGAGCATCTGTTTTGCATGTAGATGGTGCCAGGTTAAATCCCTGATACCTCCAGGTAGGGCCGGGAATGTCACCAATCTGAAATCCTGGAGAGCTGCTGCCAATCTGTGTAGGTAATACTGAACAAGATGGGCCAATGGCCTGATTTGGTATAAGGCAGCTTCCTGTGTTACCATTAGTGTAGAGAAACTAAAAGTGAAGCTGCAGAAAGTCCTGGGCAAATCTGCGCTGCAGGCTTAAACTGATTGAATGCATTCCCCACTTTGGAAACCCCACTCCTGAATTTTAGGGACTCTATTATTGTGCAGGGGGCAAATTCTCAGTGTCTTCCCCTAATTACAGTTCCCATCTCAGATTCTTTGGGAGAAACTATGACAAACTGATTAAAACAATGTAGATATGCCCAATACATTGCCCTGCACTGTGTAAGAATATTTTACTTAAGTGAGTTTGGCAGCTCCTTTACATGGGGTAGGCACCTAATCCATACCCTGGGTAAGACAAAGAACTAAGGGTAGTATCAGCTAAGTTCTACTTAGAGTAGAACCACTGAAATGTATAAACCAAGTTAGTCATTCCTATTCATTTGACTGGGTCTCCTCTGAGTAAAACTAACATTGGATACAATGTTTACGTGTTTTTTGTTTTTACATTTGAGTCAGTGTTGCCTCATAAACTTAAATTTGAGTTACATGTGCTTGCCACCTGGCTTTGGGCAGGTAGCTGATTCTCAGCCTCAGTCTGCAAATGGGATTGGCTTGCCTAGTTTGAGAAACACTGGCTTGGTTATTATTATTATTATTATTACTACTCATATCCCGCCCATCTGGCTGGGTTTCCCAAGCCGCTCTGGGTGGCTTACAGAACATATAAAAACATAGTAACATGTCAAATGTTACAAACATCCTGATACAGGGCTGCTTTCAGATATCTTCCAAAAGTTGTGTAGTTCTTCATCTCCTTGACATCTGATGGGAGGGCATTGCACAGGGAGGGTGCCACTGCCGAGAAGGCCCTCTGCCTGGTTCCCTGTAACTTCACTTCTCATAGTGAGGGTACTGCCAGAAAACGCTTGCAGGGGAACCTCAGTGTCTGGGCTGATCAATGGAGACACTCCAGATGTACTGGACCAATACTGTTTAGAGCTTTAAAACTCAGCACCAACACTTTGAATTGTGCTCAGAAATGTACTGGGAGCCAGAGAAGGCCTTTAGGACCGGTGTTACATGGTCCCAGCAGCTGCTCCCAGTCACCAGCCTAGCTGCCTTATTCTGTATTAGTTGTAGTTTTTAAGTCACCTTCAAAGGTAGCCCCACGTAGAGCACATTGCTGTAGTCCAAGCGGAAGATAACAAGAGCATGTACCACCCCAGTGAAACAGTCTGCAGGCAGGTAGGGTCTCAGCTGGCATACCAGATGGAGCTGGTAGACAGCTGCCCTCGATGCAGAATTGACATGCACCTCCATGGACAGCTATGAGTTCAAAATTACTCCCAGGCTGCACACCTGGTCCTTCAGGGGTACACTTAACCCATTCAGGACCAGGGAGTCCCCCATACCTACCCACGCCCTGTCCCCCCAAAACAGTACTTCTGTCTTGTCAGGATTCAACCTCAATCCATTAGCCGCCATCAAACCGCCTCCAGACACTCACACAGGACATTCACTGCCTTCGCTGTTTCTGATTTAAACAAGAGGTAGAACTGGGTATTATCTTCATACTGGTGAGCACTCAGCTCAAACCCTCAGATAATCTCTCCCAGCAGGTTCATACAGATGTTGAAAAGCATGGGGGAGAGGACAGAACCCTGAGGCACCCCACAAGTGAGAGCCCAGGGGTCTGAACATTCATGCCCCAACAACATGGCCTAGGAGGAAGTAGCGGAACCACTGCGTAACAGTGCCCCCAGCTCTCAACTCCCCTAGACGGTCCATAATGATACCATAGTCAGTGGTATCAAAAGCTGCTGAGAGATCCAGCAGAACTAGGAAACAGCTTTCACCTCTGTCCCTAGCCTGCCAGAGATCATTGACCAGCACGACCAGGGCAGTTTCAGTCCCATGATGAGGCCTGAATCCCAATTGGAAGGGATCCAAATGGTCCATATCCTCCAGGCGTGTCTGGAGCTGTTCAGTGACCACATGCTCAATCACCTTGCCCAAGAATGGAAGATTTGAGACTGGGTGATAGTTGGCCATAGTGGCCAGGTCCAAAGATGATTTTTTTAAAAAGAGGTTTAATAACTGCTTCTTTAAGTGGGTCTAGGAAGACTCCCTCACAGAGGGGAGCATTCATCAGCCTGTGGAGCCCATCACCCAGCCCATCTCACTTTTATGAGCCAGAATGGGCAAAGATCACGGAGACAGGTGGTTGGTTTCACTTGTCCAAGCAGCTTGTTCACATCCTCAGAGGTAACAGATTGGAACTAATCCCATGCAACTTGACTGGACAGGACTCTAGCACTCTCCTGCCCCGGTCCTGCTCTTACGGTGGAGTCTACCTCTTTCTAAATCTGAATCATTGCAGGAGATCCTGGTATCCTCACCAGGCCCCAATTGTGAAGGTGGTTCTGTTAAATTACGAACTACCTGAAAGATTCTCCTGCTACTGTTTTCTGCAGATGCAATAGAGGTGGCAAAGAAGGTCCTCTTCGCCATCGCTATCGCCACTTGGTAGGTTTGATGTTGAGCTCTAACCCATGTTTGGTCCGATTCAGAATGAGTTTTCTGTCACCAGAAAACCATGGCTTGTTTGATGGTCTGAATCCTGTATAGCAGCTTAACTATAGTTTGTTTACTGCCAACAAACTGTGTTCTGAAACCATGATTCTAGATTCAGGTAGGTAGCCTTGTTGGTCTGACTTGAAATAAAAAAATAAAAAATTGTCCAGTAGCACCTTATAGACCAACTAAGTTTGTTCTGGTATAAGCTTTTGTGTATCTGAAGAAGTGTGCATGCACACAAAAGCTTATACCAGAACAAACTTAGTTGTTCTATATTAAGGTGCTACTGGACAATTTTTATTTATTTATTTATTCTGAAATCATGGTTTGTTGTTGGATTGTGAACTTTGGTTTGTTTTAACTTTAACATCACATTAAGTGTGAATCCAGCTTGATTCCTTAATGATAGCTAATTAAGCCACAAAAGGAAATTGCAAGATCAGCTGGAAAACAAACCAAGCTTTCAAAATATTTCTTTAACATTGCCAACATTTTTCCAGCCTTTTGTCAAATTTCCTCTGACAGTCAGGAATCCAGCAGGCAAACTGATCATTTCATCTGCATGCTGGGGAAAGAAAACGTGCTGCTGAATTTCCATCCTTATTTTAATTGTGTTAAAGGAACGTCAGAAAAGGAAGCAACGTTCTAATTTCCTTCTCCTTGGGCCGATGGGCTTTATCAGTTTCCCTCTTATTTAATTAAAGAATTTTTATCCCACTCTTCATTCCTCAAAGCCTACCAGAGCAGTTTGCAGATTACTAAAAATAAAACAGTTCCAGATGTGAAGTTTACAATATAAAAAGAACACAACACAGAAGGAAAATGAATTGGGAGGGAGGAAAAATAGACCAACTCAGGTACCAGTTCTTTTTTACAAATTCTTATAATACCCAGCTGGGGTGGTGAAGGTCAAGAAAAGGAGGAGCCAAAACCTACTGATCTCTTAGATCTCTCAGCCATCCTCTGTTATAGCCTGGTGAAATGGCTGCTGCCATATTACAGTTGATGGAGGTAGATCCTGGCTTTGCAACAGAGCTGGTGACGGCTCTCTATTCCCTCCCTGTTCTGCTGCAGTTTGATGACAGTGCTGTCTCTTCCGTTTGGGGCTCCTATATTTGGGCACACAGAACCATCCTCCTGCATCCAGGTGCAGCTATTTTTTCCTGCAGTCACTTTTGAGTCATCATCAAGGATTGTGTAGAGCAAAACAGCACACTTAAGTTTTTATATATACTCTGTTACAAAGGGATTCCTCTATCACATGGGAAACAGGGCATGTAAGTGCTGGGCTAAATAAATCATAATTTAATGTACCTTAAGAGGTTCTGCTTCAAGTTGTACTTTCTTTAGAGTGCTGCCTTTGGAAGTTTTGTGATCCTTTTAAAATTTAAAGCTTGATGAGAATAAATGTTTAAAATGCTGGTGGCTTCAAATGCCAGAATTGGGGCTGTACATTAAATTAGACAGATATTAAATAATCTTCATCGTATTGAGGGGAACACCATACATTGTTGGAGTCCATAGAAAACATCAGTGCCTAAGGTCCCTGGGCCATCTTCAAGTAGGATTGGGAAAAATTCCAGACAGCTGCTGCCAAGCAGTGTAGGCAATACTGAGCTAGAATGTTTTGACTCTGTAAGGCTGCTTTGTATATTCCTATGACATAGGTCATGATTTGTTTGGTCATCTGTGGGGCAACTCATGGTTAAATCATGGTTTGTTCTTGGCTTCAGCTTAGCGTTATGTTCAAATAATGATCTTGAATTCAAGACTGTTACACCCCACCCCAATCTCCATGAGTGGTGTGAGATTCCAGGGGTTGCTGGTGCACTTAGCATAGTCTGTGTTTCCTTTGGGGACAATGAGACAGCAGAGTCTGTGGTGTCTTTATGCTATATGGTTTATTTACACATATTTGCAACCGGTGTCCAGATGGAGAGAGTGCATCCCAAGAGGGTCCTGTTCCCATTATTGCTGCAGCCTCAGATTCCAAGGGACTGCGTACATCATGTCTGACCTCCAGCTTGCAAAATAGAAACTCTTCCCTTTTTGCTTACCTCATTGCTCACAGCAATTCTGGAAACTTTCCCCTCCCAATTCTGGGATTGTCTTTTGCTAATTACCCAGAGCTCAAGGCGGAGGAGTCTCTCAACTCTGTGTCCAGCAGAGAGTCTTCTGCCTTGCTGATGGCTTTCTTGATGGGTTAATGGCTCAGTGTTTGTTTCATAATGGCCCATCCCCAGGCGATTCCTTAGTCAGGAAAACAAGTCCATCCTGTATTTTTGTACTGCTAAACTCATTGATTAAACTCCAACACATACTAAAGCTAGGAATTATGAGGTTTCTTAAATTCTAACTCCTTTACTGAATCCAGAGCTTTTAGGGGAACCTTGCCCCGCTCAAACTTGTAACAGTACTATAGTACAGGCATGTAAAAAGCCACCTTTTTACTGGCTTGTAGCAAGTTTTAATCAACATAGGAAATCAAGAAGCTTAATTTGGGCTATGAAAAAAGAGTTTGTTGCAAGTCTGTTGTAGAATGGAGTGAGTTGCTTTTGTGTGCTGTAATAGACCCAGTGGTGAAAGTCACTCCCTGGTCCTCTTCATTCAGGAATTTTCTGAATCTCCTGATGCCCCTGAAGCAGTTAAGATGTTTGGGTTCCTTTTCCTGCTGCCTTTTCACTTGCTGTTTTTCTTAAACTGGGCTTTCCTTTCTTGCTCTGGCTAATGTCATGAGTTCATGGAGGGCTTATATGCAGAACATACATATTTCTACCAGGAAAGGGAACAGGTGCTGCTGGAGTCTTTTACCCACACATGAAGTATTGCAGAGTACATCTGTCATCGTATGAATGTCAGCAGGAGACACTCACATCTGTTTCCCTGTAGCATTTGTTATCAAGAAGGAAGGGATTGTGGGGAGGAAGGGAGGGTGGGGAGAGAAATAAGAGCTCAGCATGTCACTTAAGCAAAGCAGTGGCACTTTGCCACCAGAGTGTTTGTTCAGGACTTCAGGTGGCCTTCTGTCCCCAATGTTTTCCACTTATCGAATGCAGGCATAATTTCTTGGCCCTTGGGGTGCGTATGTGAAATGTGGGTGGGTGGGAAATGGGTTGTCATGTGTCACAGCACTGTAATTTCTCCACCCTCCTCTTCTCTTTGGCATGCTGTAGTGCTGCCGAACAGCAGTTCCTGCTTGTTTTGGCAATGAGGAGAGCATCTGCTTCAAGAAAGGCACATGGAAAAACTTCCACTTTGGCTCTGTCGGCTGACTCACAGTTCTGAACTTGCAACTCTCCCAAGTACCTTTCATGCAAGGAAGTGTGTGAAAGATGAAGGGCATGGGGGATAGTGGGAAACATCATAGAAGGGCCAAGCAGAGGCAAGGTGCTGTGTAACAATAGAGTTGGGAAACCAGTGAAGCCCCTGCCAGTTTTTCCAGCCCCCAACTTATATCCAGAAACCCCAGGACAGTTTCTATATAAAACTGTTTTTTCTTTGTGTTTACTAGCTGGATTGTTAGAGATGCTAGTTTTTATTTAGGAGACAGCCGGGGCTCTTTTGGAGTGCATTTTCGGCTAATTGGGCAAGTCTATTCTCCTCTTTTGGCTGATGTTCTTTTGATGGTTCTTGTCTCTTGTAATCATGTAAAAAGGCCTTTTGGTTCCACACAAACCAGACAGTGCCTCTAAAAAGGTTGCTCCCAAGTCCTCTTTCTGTCTGGAAGAGGGCAAAAGACTGGATAATGCTGTATTGACTGATTCACGAAGACCAATAAGTCTCCCACTTCTTTTGCAAGTTTGCCCCTTTTTAATTTTTTTTGTCTGTGCTTTGTTAACACTTAAAAATTCCAAGCACACCTCAAGGGTTCGGGTTGGGAGTAAAAGTAGGGCAATTGCTTGATAGAAATTTTCTTTTCTTTTAAAAGGCCAGTATGCCTCAACAAATCCTGAGTCAAAGCCTGCTTTTTGTAAAGATTAATCTCCTTTCCTAGTACAATGGGCCATCCTTAGCACAAAAGTTCCTTTTACATAATTTTCCCAGCAAAGAAATGGGGTTGCCCATTTAGACAGGGTGCTCCCCAGCAACCTCTGTGTCAGGGGAAATGATAAGTAAAAGAGAGAACACATCCGTAGTGGAAACATATTTCAGGCAAATCCATGCCAGCATCATGTTTTTGCAAGGCTGAATTCATATTTTAGATTCCCAGGCAGTGCCATCAAATTTTTAGGGGGGCAGGAGCCTCTGTTTGGGGAGAGGAGTGGAACAGTTAGCAAGGAAGGAGATTCCATCTCCATTATCATTCCTAGGCCTAGGGCGCCTCTCCAGATGTCTTTTTTACTGGGTATACATGACGATTTGTACTCATGATAGTATTGGGGTGGTTATATGCAATCCTGCTTTCAACATGGTTAGCACCTGCAACATAACAGCTTCATTTCCAATCAGTGCATGTCCCTTTGCTTCCTGCTGAAGTCCTGTAACAAACGTTCCAGTTTATGTTGTCCTGCTTTTGTTGCACTATAGTGCAAGAGTATCCCTTCAAATGGTCATAATGCAGTATATGACTGTTTAAGTTATAGAGTACCTTGCTTGAGATAAAGTCCCAGTTGCCAGACCCAGAAAATATCTGTAATCCCAACCTACAACAGCAGACTACATTCAAAAGGTTTTTTTTCTTTTTATGTTTTTATTTACCTTTCCTTCTCTCTATGCAGCTTCCTTCTTTCTCTTTCTCTCTTTCCCCCCTCCTCCAAAGATGCTGCTGGTGTGATCCACCATAGATAAGGTCAGAGGCATCAGTATTTGGAACCTAGAATGCGTCATCGTCATCCTTTGCATTCGCTGCAGTTAATTCACAAGATCAGGTAGTTGTAAAGTTGACGGTGTGCCTGGGGGAGAGGCAGGCAAAGTGAAGATGTGTGCATCTGTTCTTTTCCAGGCCTGATGCCGAGGGACAAGGTGAGTGACAGTCCATGTGAACCTCCATAGCAGAGACCTGGTGTGGCATTTAAAGGGATCTCTGCTCTCAGATGTGATTGATGGCAGTTTGCAGGCTTGAGCGGCTGCAGGAGCAAATATGTCGATGTGGAACAGCTGGGAAAGGGCAGCCATGAAGGTCATGAAGCGCCTAGGAAGCCATTGGGGTGGGGGGAGAGCATCTGGGGATAACAGTGGCAGGTTTGCTGCAGCTGGGTGTTCTTTATGTTCCTGCAGAGCAGCCGGGGCTTTGCTGTTCTTTAGCTGGTGCCTGGAGCGGTGGGTGTCAGGCTTGGCTGGGTTTGTGGCCTTTTAAAAGACAGAGGAATCCTGGACTGGTGGACATCTGTGTGCAGCACACCATTGTATGGGCAGCATGTAATAAGAATTGAGTGGCAATGTGATAGCATTAAAAGCTTGTTCTTGCCCAGACAGTGTACACAAAAAAGCATTCTGTATGGAATTGCATTCAGTGTAATTGGTTTTCAGCAGCCTTGGCTAACCTGGTTCCTTCCAAATGTTTTGGACTACAACTCCCATCAGTCCCACCCAGCACGTGCCAGCAAGAGCTCATGGGCGTTGTCCAAAGCATCTATAAGGAGCCAGGTTAGCAAAGTTTGGTTTAGAGGATGAGCTTGACATTTTGCTCATGCTCAGTGCCTGGCTCATTAACATCTTGGGGGTTGAGAAGTAATTCTGCACTCAGTTGGCTATTGTGGATGATTTGAGAGCTTCTTTACCCACACAAATTATGTTTCTTATCACCTGTTCTAATTGGGAGCTGGTTTCTTTGCAAATACAGTTTTCTGCAGTGCACTTAATTTTCTGCTGGTGCCATATTGTGATCTGGGTTGCATGGGTTGATCTTTTGGATGGCCCTAGGAAGTAGCTGAGCTCAGGTGAACTTTGGCTCTTTTCTGTGGTTTTGTGTCCTGCCAGTCACGTTCCATAAGAACATAAGTAGAGCCCTGGTGGATCAGGCCTATGGCCCATCTAGTCTAGCATTTAGTTCTCACAGTGCCAACCAGATCCCTATGGGAAACCCGCAACCAGGATCTGAGCACAAGAACACTTCCCCTCCTGCGGTTTCCAGCAGCTGATATTCAGAAGCACTACAGCCTCCAACTGTGGAGGCAGAACATAGCCTCCATCGTGTCTAGTAGCCATTGAGATCCTTTACCATCTGCACTGATCATGGAGCCCAAGAAAGTAAAATCTCTCACTGCCTCCATTTCTTCCCCATCTATTTGCCAGGAGGTGATGGGCCCAGTGGCCATGATCTTCGTTTTTTTGATGTTGAGCTTCAGACCATATTTTGCGCTCTCCTCTTTCACCCTCATTAAAAGAACCTTTTAATGAGGGTGAAAGAGGAGAGCGCAAAATATGGTCTGAAGCTCAACATCAAAAAAACGAAGATCATGGCCACTGGGCCCATCACCTCCTGGCAAATAGATGGGGAAGAAATGGAGGCAGTGAGAGATTTTACTTTCTTGGGCTCCATGATCAGTGCAGATGGTGACAGCAGTCACGAAATTAAAAGACGCCTGCTCCTTGGGAGAAAGGCGATGGCAAACCTAGACAACATCTTAAAAAGCAGAGACATCACCTTGCCTACAAAGGTCCGTATAGTAAAAGCCATGGTTTTCCCAGTAGTGATGTATGGAAGTGAGAGCTGGACCATAAAGAAGGCTGATCGCCGAAGAATTGATGCTTTTGAATTATGGTGCTGGAGGAGACTCTTGAGAGTCCCATGGACTGCAAGAAGATCAAACCTCTCCATTCTGAAGGAAATCAGCCCTGAGCGCTCACTGGAAGGACAGATCGTGAAGCTGAGGCTCCAATACTTTGGCCACCTCATGAGAAGAGAAGACTCCCTGGAAAAGACCCTGATGTTGGGAAAGATGGAGGGCACAAGGAGAAGGGGACGACAGAGAATGAGATGGTTGGATGGTGTTCTTGAAGCTACCAGCATGAGTTTGATCAAACTGCGGGAGGCAGTGGAAGACAGGAGTGCCTGGTGTGCTCTGGTCCATGGGGTCACGAAGAGTCGGACACGACTAAACGACTAAACAACAACAACAACAACCTCCATGAATTTCTCAAAATTTTGTATCACTTTGGATCAGTGTTTCAAGGTCAGCAAAGATTCTGAAATGGCTTCTTATTAGCTTCTTTCCCATGCAGAATTTTTATAAATTAGAATGAACACTTTAGAATAATGGTGCAATATTCCATTCACCATATTAGCATATATACCACTTCACTGCTTTTTTGATAAATGGTAGAGCCATTTAGTCTGAACTTGCCTTCCTTCCATTTCTTTCCTGAATTTTTATGGAGAATCTGGGCAACATCATTGCCAGCCTCTTGCATTCTAGTTGTTTCTGTGTTGTCCTCTCTTGTTTTGTCAGAACTGATTTGAGGTGATTGTTTTTCACTTAACATGTAATTATAGTGTCAGTCTGGCAGTACGGACTGGCAAAGAAACACTGAGGTTTTTATTACTATTGTTTCTATAGTTAGAAGTTTCACCCTTGTAGATTCTGGTTTTCGTGATGAAGTGCCCCTAAAGTAGTGAGGTCCTGTTTCCTGTGTGTGTGCTAATTGCTTGTTTCCTCTCAGGTTATTTCCTTTTGATTTTTTAATTGTGAAATATTGCTCCTTTGCAGGTATATACTTACCTGCACACCTCTCTTTGTTGATGTGAACACCGTGGCTAATGATGTTTATATTCACAGCTTCCCTACCACACCACTGTGGAGTAAGGCAATTGAGGGAGTATAACTGAAGGAGTTCAACAAATGTTCATGTTTTTTGACATGATTTTGATGAGCCCTCCATGCCAACCCTTTATGAGAGTAGGCAGACAGGGTGATGTTTTTTACCGTAGGACCTGGAGTTTTTTCTATATTCCTGATATTCTTCCAAGACCCAAGTCGTTGAGCCAGAGCTTCCACAGCTGCTGTCTGCCATGAACCATCATTGGCAGAATTGGCAGCAGCAGAGACCATCTTGTTTGTCTCTAGAGTTGTAGGAGCAGGAAAGGACAGTGAAGAAAGAGCTGTGTGTGGAGGGTGGCCTTTCCCCCATCCTCTGGATCCCCTGGGAAACTCAACAAACCTGCTGTACCTGGAACTGGGTGTGGAGAGTGCAGCTGAATGGAAGACAGCTGTGAGCAGCACGAGGAGGTACTTTGAGCAAGTACCACCTTAAGCCTGCCATAAAAAACAAGTCTAAAGAGAAAGACTAGGGTGATGTCTGCTGTTTCCAGGAACTCTTCTCATTATCAGACTTTTGTGGGTGTGCTGAGAGTTTGTTTCGACTCATAAGTAAGGCTGATAGGTGGGGTGTGTCAGAAGGACAATGAATTCATATTGATAGATATATATTAGTAACTTTGTATTAATGTATTGTTTTTATATGTAGCTGTGTATTTTTGCAATATTTTGTTTGCTTTGTCTGTTGTTGCTTCAGTTTTCTGTACACCGCTTAAAGATACTTCTAATATATTAAGTGGTATAGAAATTAAATCATCTCCCTGTAGGGAATAGCATTTGGCTAATTAAGGAGCAATTCAGTCATTAAAGCCACACCTTGCTGAATAGGATGTAATCAGAAGAGAGAAGCTGCTTATCAAAGTTACAGGGGATCTTTGCTGAATGGGAATTAATGTCTCAATAGACATTGTAGAAGGACCTTGTCTATGGGACAGGCCATGTCAGATAATACAGAGCTATATTAAATGCCATGTGGCGCCACAATTTCAATTCTGCTTGTAGCTAATTGTAGAAAAGCAATACCTCAGCAGCACTAAAGGACCCTAGCACGAAAGCAACCTGACCCAAAGCTGAGATCAAATAGATGAGATTGTCTTCCTGTCAAGAAAAGTGATAGGTTTGACAAGAAGGTGATAAAGTGTGAAGTTAGGAGAATCCAAATGTTCTTTGATTTTAGCATAGATTGAAAAATATGATCCAAATTAGGGGTGACCATCCTAAGGGCCATATTCCATTTGGGGTAATCTGTTGGGGGGTCCTGCAAGCTCATAGTAGGTGGGGCCAAAGTCAAAAGTGGGTGAGACAAGAACAAAGGTGGGTGAGCCCCACTTTTCTCTCTTTTTGTCACCTCTTTCCTCCCTGATCCCCCCTGCCACCACCCACATGAAGTTGGGTCAAAGGTGTCATTTGACACTAGAGCTTCAAGTTGCCCATTTCAGATCCAAGTGAATGCATGTGATGACTCACCAGGATTTATGGTCATAGTAATGGTGTCAACGGGATAGGAACTAGAGGATTTCTAGAGCTGAAGTTCCAGTGTCACAGATACCCTTGATGCAGCAGCCCTCCTCTTGCAGCAAGTAGTGCATTGATTTTAAAAAAGAGTCCCTAAAGGTGTTGAAGCTTGGGATGCAGCTTCTGCCTCTCTGTAGATATTTTGTGGGAAACCAAAGTAATTAAAGAAAGGGAGAATACAAGGGAAAGCTAAAGGTATGTGTGGGGAGACCCAAGCCTGTCTGTGTGGCTGGATCTCTGCTTGTTGGCAGGCAAGCTAATTGCTGAATTTCACAGCCCAGTAAAGCCCATCTGCTCTGTTCTCTGGCATTGCACGCATGCCCATCAAGCACATTAGGCCACCCAGCCTTGCAGATGGATCTGGGGAAGCTGAGCAGCCCAGGCAGAACCCCCTCACCTGCCCTCTCATGCTGTGGTGGATTCCAATGACGAAAAAGAGTTCTGCTTCTCCAGCTCTTGGGCGAAATCTCCAGGATGCATGAAGCACCCCCAGTTACATAGCAGGGTTGCTGTAAGGTTAGAACTGTACAGTAGTTAGTACTCTACAAAATGATATTGAAATAAAAAAGGTTTGGGTGTGGAATATGATAATAACAGCAAGAATAATTTCATCAGTTCTCTGTGCCACCAAAGAATCCTGGCAACAGTAATTTACCCCTTGTAGAACTACAGTTCCGTGCAACCTTAAACTAAATGTGCTTTAAATGGATAGTGTGTATGCAAATACAAAATTAGGAGTATTGCAGCTCAATGGAAGATCAAACTGTTTTGTGTACAAAAAGTCCAAGATCCTCAAATGAGCACAAGAAATGGCAGGGCTGGGAAAATACCCTGCTTCTTAGGGATGCAGTACACAGATGGACCGATGGGCTCACTTCATAGGAAGCTTAGGCATTTTGATGGGATTGTGATGGTAATTCAGAGAACCCATAGAGTCAGGCTATATCTGATTTCAAACCTCCTATCCACCCTTCCCTTAACTGAACAGAATTCTCTTTGCTCAAGTTATGTTGAGAACCGGCAGCCCCTGCAAGAACACAGAGCATGCAACAAAACAAAGTGAGGCACACTTATTTACATGATAACAATCCTTTCCTATCTTGCACCAGGGGATGAATCTAAAATTACCGTATTTTTTGCACCATAACACTCACTTTCTTCCTCCTAAAAAGTAAGGGGAAATGTCTCTGCGTGTTATGGAGGGAATGCCTACGGGTGGCATGCCTACGGATTTTCCTCCTCTAAAAACTATGTGCGTGTTATGGTCGGGTGCGTGTTATAGAGCGAAAAATACGGTAAATGCATTAAAATGCTTGCCAAGATCAGGACTTTTTGACCCAGTTTGCTTATTGCTAATGAGTAGTAGTGATTGCATCTCCTGTCTCTTTCCAAAGGTTTGTTTCTCTTGCCATTTTCTCTTGCATCCCCTGTACTTCCCCACCCCTAGCCTTGTCTGTACATATGCAAATATAATCCAGAGATTGCAAGTAAGAGATGTCACTTTTGAATGCCCCCCCTTTAAAAAGAGCTCCCTGCACAGGTGGGTTCTTCCTTAGGGCTCTCCACACTTCCGTTTGTGCCTGTGCCTAGCGAACATGGGTCTGAGCAGTTTTCCACTTGTCCCATGCGTTCGAGTGGTTTTGCCTTTGCTGTGCCACTTTCCCCCAGAAAAACATCTCTTTAGCACTAAATCAGAACAAATGGCAATATGCAGAATCCCCAACTTCTGTTTGTTCCCATTAAGCCCTAAATGGTCTATTTTCTTGGGAGAAAGTGGTGGGGTAAGCACAAGTGTGGAGAAACCCTTAGTTTACCTTCTCTTGTGCTAGTTTTCAGCTTGCAGAGAGGTGGCTTAAAAAAAATAAATGTAGGTGAGCTGTCAAAATGTGACGTATACTCCATATGTACCAGCAGTCTGAAGTGGTGTAGTCCCTTTGAGCACCTCATTTTGCTGCGTGTGTAAATTAGGTTGCAGGGACCCACCTTTTGCTTACACCAGTGGTTTTCAACCAGTGTGCCATGGCACCTGGGGTTCCTTGAATGATAGTCAGGGGTGCCGTGGGCAACACTGGCCCCTCTCCCACTTTTCTTCCCTCCCTCCTTGAGTGCCCTCTCATGTCTCTGCCTCCCTAAGGCTTGCATAGCTGTTTGTTGCAGCAGCCCTGGCTCCAAGCTCCCCAGGTGAATGTTGCCTCTGGAGCTGCCCAGGGGGTGCTTCCCAGGCCCCTGTGGGGCAGTGTGAGGAGGCACCTCTCTTTGGGGCGGGGGGGGGCAGCTCAGACCAGGGGCGGCAACTGTGGCTGCCTAGAGGACTCCCAAGGAGAGGGGAGAGGAGAGGAGGCTGAGGGAACACTCCACCAGGGAGGGTGTTTGGAAAAGAGTGAGAGGCTGCCAGCTCTGCAGGCAAAGGGTGACATAAATGGGCTCCTGAGCCCCACAGAGGTGCCACAGAAAGAATGTAGTTGGTCATTCGAGCCGTGGACTCAGAATGGTTGAAAACTTCTGGCTTATGCTATTCTTGTTATGCTGATGGTGATGTATTATTAGTATCATAGTAATAAAGAAATACAAACAGTATCAAAGTGCTGTGTCCAACTACATTTTACCCATAGTAGACCCGTTGAAATTAATGAACCTGAGTTAGCCATGGTTATTAAGTTCAGTGCATCTTCTCTGAGTAGGACTGGCATTGGATATGACTCGATGTTTTGGACAAGTAGAATTAATGCATTCCTGCTCTAAGATATCCATTTGTGAATGTGTGGCCAAATCCCACGACTGGAATCTTTGTGTGCAAATGGGGATTCTTATCCCAGGATAGCTGCCCCCTCCCACCTTCCCGGTGGCAATGTACACCGTCTCTGAATCTATCACCAATCTAGGACTCTCAGCCTTTCTCAGCTCTCAGGACGAGGTTACCCCTGTGTGGACTCTTAAGAGCTTGGGACATGAACAGCTGATGCAGGAGCAAGGAGACAGATTCCCCATTCATATGGAGCTGAACGGAGAAATTGACCTTCCCCAGTGATGTCATTGTCAAGTTGAGCCGCGCATGGCAGCCGCTACAGTGTGGGACAGGGCCTCTTTGTCGGCCTGACACTTTTTGGCTCAAGAAAAACACTGTTATGAATTCAGTGGGCTGGGGTTTCCTTCTTCAACAGCTGGAAACGGGAGATGTTCCAAAGGCTGCTGGGGCAGCTAAGAGGATTTGGATTGGGTTGAGGTCTGCAGTTGATGGGACCTGGCAGAGGCTGGTCACGAGTGTGTGTGTGTGTGTGTGTGTGTGTGTGTGTATTATCTCTGGGGTATTATTTCTGTGTTCTGGTGGTAGCAGACAGAATACACACATCATGTAGCAGTGGGTGCAGAATTCAGCTTCCTGTGAATCTTACAAGTTTCTAGACCTCAGGCTTGTGAGTGTTTGAGGAACTCCTCCTGAAATCTCAAGTACCAGAGAGGTGACGGGGAGTAAGTTGATGGCAGGCACGTACTTAGTTTTCTGCCCCCCTGCGTAGCTCTGTGCTTTTATTTTTCTCCCCTTCTCCAACTAGAAACAATAAAAAGGATTGAAATATCATACAAAATAAGAGAGGATTTGCGAATTTACTTGACTGGAACAACATATACAGGTTACAGAACTTTTTATTTTCACAAGATTTCAGTAATTTTTAGTGTGGGTTACTAAGAGCCTTGGTAATGTTGATGGCTGGCTATAGTGTATGCTCAACATAAAAAAAAATATCAGCACCCAAAAGAACTACATTACACAAACAGAATCACAGTTGCATTCCCCGCCCCAATTTGTATATTTTGTTCATACGTTCTTATGCTCATCTTCACGAGGGAGAAGGAGCTGGGCAGAGCGTTGCAGATTTTTCGTTTGCTTGTTGGTAATCCTTTTATTTACCAGCCCCTGCTTTTACCTTCTATTACCCACACCCTTTCAAGGCTATGCTTTGCAGTCTTAACTTTTGGTTAATGACTACATTTATAATCCTTGACTGTACTGAACTTTATTATGTTCATATTATCTTTATTGCATTTGGTGCTATTGTTTGCTGTTTTAATGCAGACCAATTCAGAATTAAATCTGAATAAGGAAATATAAAAGTGAAATGATTTTGAGTAACATAGGTGAGGCCTGGTTTTGAGTAAAGGCTTGAGTTGATTGTATAATTTGTATCAGCCCCTTCTGCAATATGATGTTGCGATTGATTGAGTTATTGTTCTCTTTAATTACATCTATAGATGGTGTGTAAGTGTAAGCAAAATAACATGAGACCTTTGATTCTCAGACTGCGGAAGCTGTGGCATTATCTGGTGAAATCTAAGAAGCAAGGAGGGCAGAACAGAACTTCTATGGATGAGGGGCTTCAGTGCACCATGCATCTGCTAGATCCTTCCCTAAAGCCCTACAGAAGCAAATTAAATTTTGTGAAATAAACAAATCCATATAGATTTCATTGATTTCCATAATTCAGACTACAGACCCCCAATTTTTGATGAAGAATCTGGAATTTATTTTAGTGCATACCCACCCACCCACAATATGCCACTGCACATCCGAAAGAGCTCACTTTTAGCATCCTTCACCAATCTTAGTGACTTTCAGTACCATCGACTATGGTATGCTTCTGGAGTGGCGGTCCAAGTTAGGGGTGGGTAGCATTTCTTTGCAGTGGTTGCAGTCCTGCTTGGATGGTGATTTCCAGAGGGTGATGCTTGGGGTGTGTGCTCTTTGGCTCCATGGAGCCTTCAATGTGGGGCTCCTCAGGGTTCAGTTTTATCCCCCTTTTTAACATCTACATGAAACCACTGAGTGGAGTCATCTGGAGTTTTGGAGTACGTTGTCAGCAATATACTGATGACACACAGCTCTACTGTATCTCCTTTACATCTGCAGGTGTGGCAGTGGATGTGGTGAACTGTTGTCTTGCTTCAGTAATGGACTGAATGAGAGCAAAAAAAACTGAAGCACTGTTAGCGGGCAATTCCCTAGATCGGATGATTGGGAGGTGGCCTGCTCTTGATGAGGTTACATTCCCTGTTAAGGAATGAGTATGCAGCTTAGGGATACTGCTGGATCTTTTGCTGTCACTTGAGGCTCAGGTGGCCCTGGTAGCACACAGGGCCTTTCATCAGCTCAGGCTAGTGACATAGTTGCACCCTTTTCTAGACAGGGATAGCCTAACTTCTGTTGTCTGTGGTCTGGTAATCTCTAGGTTAGCACATTATATTTGGAAAAATTCAGCAGCCAGGTTGCTCATTGGGGCAAGATGGTTTGAGCATATAATGCCAATCCTGGTCTAATTGCGCTGGCAGCCAATTAGTTTCTGGGCCAAATTCAAAGTGCTGGTCTTGACCTATAAAGCCTTAAATGACTCAGGACCGCAATACTTAAAGGATCGCCACTCTCCATATGAACTTACCCAGACCCTGCAATCATCATCTGAGACCTTTCTTCATGTGCCGCCTCTGTGAGAGGTCCAGAGGCAGCAACATGAGAATGGACCTTTTCTGCTGTGATTCTCCACTTGTGGAATGCTTTCCTCAGGAAGGCTTGGCTAGTGCCTTTGTTACATATCTTTTTAGGCACCAGGCAAAAGCATTCCTCTTCTCCTAGGCCTTTGATTAATTAAACAATCTATGGCCTTTTAAACTGTGTGTGTGGGGGGGAGTATTGTTTTTGCTTGTTGTGGTAGGTAAGTTGTGTTTTTATATTATGAACCACCCTGTGATCTTCAGATGAAGAGTGGTATAGAAATTGAATTAAAAATAACAACCTGGTGCCCTCTGGATGTTTTGGACTACAACTCCCATCACCCCCAGCCAGCATGTGAAGGCTGGTGAAGGCTCTTCCTGGGAAGGTATCAATGTCTTATCTAGTGCTTGGCATTAGATGCAAGTTGTTTGCTGCTTAGAGAGGCTTACAGCCAGGTAAATTTGTGCATGGCTGCAGATTCACAGATGCTTGTACTGATCTACCATATCAGGGCTGCACTTGTTTCCATTTTTGACCTGCCAGTCTAGGCCAATGCATCACTTACAAGGCTTTGGGGCTCCCTTTGACCCCTCAAAACTGAAATGCTGCATGTGAAATGAAGTTACTGGATCAATAGACTTTTGCTGCCTCCTTGGACTGTAAGCAGCTTGTTTAGGAGGAAACAGTGACAATGTTCCTTTCCCACTTTTGTACAGATTACCTGGACAGCAGTGTGTGTGTTGGTGGGGTGCTGCAGTGATAAGACTGATTGTGTTTCTTGGCTGATCATGCCAATAAACTATTGACGTGTCTCTCTGGGCCAGTGGTTTAAAATGCTGTTCTTGCTGGCTGGCATGATGTAAATACATCTAACTCTCAGTCTCTGCAGCTGGTTGCAGTCTCTCTCTCTTTCTCGGGGCTGAAATTATCTCTCGATTCACAGAACAGACTCAGCTCTTCACCCCTCCACCAAACAATGTTTCACCCAAGAACCTAAGGGACCCTTGCTGACCTTTCAAAGTGCTGAGGAGGCAGGAGGGCATATGCTTTGCTTTTTTATTTCATCCACTGAGCAGTTGAGAAGGACCTTTGCCTTTCTCTCTAGCTGGCAAGTTTGGCTTGCTCGCTTGAGTCATCGGCAGCCCTTTGTGCCACAAGCTCCACACTCTGGAGTTGCACCTGCTCTCCCTTTGTGGCATGCCCTGCTGCCCTGTATTGTGTGTGTTAATCTGCAAGACATGAAGGGCATGTCATTTGCTCCTTGGCCTTTTTGTCCCCTTTCGACTTTGTGACACTGTAAGTTTTATCATTCCAAGTTGGAGGGAAATCACAAGTGTGCCGGTATTCCTTTTTATTGCCTGCCTTGGGAGGGAAGAAGTGTTTGGAGGAAGGACATTCTGATCCAACTGGGAGATGTACTCCAGACATCCTGGCTGCGGTGTCAGCTGAGGGAGGTTGTGGTGCAGTGGGGAGGGGGGTAGAGGGGAAATGCTCTCTGCACTTCTGTTTTTTCAGTTCCAGAACATCTGCAAAGTAACAAGGAGGCTCTGGCTTTTCTCCATCTTTTTCATCTGCTTGTCAGCCTCTCCCTCATGCCGCAAGCGTGGTGCTGGAGTGGTGTTTCCTCTTGGGCGTGCAAGATGGGGATGGTATGTGTGTGCATACACACACAGAAACACACACATATGCTTACACAAACACACTCACTCTCCACTGCTTGGTTAGTTATGTTATACTGGGCTTGGCCTAATTTTTGAAGTTCACATTTCAGAACTCAAGAGCTGCTATTGTTTTAGCATTTATTCTTTGGCTTTGGAGGGCAAGGGATTCATTAATTATACTGGGCTTTTTTCCTGGTTTGTATCATTTGTGATTTCCAGCAGGCTTCAGCCCCAGCGCCTCTTCTTTTTGGAAAACAAGCACCACAATGGTGCTTCTGTTTACGAATATGAACTATAACCATGCAGAATCCCATGATTATTCAGGATCCCTTTGCTGCACTTCTTACTAAATAAATGAACAGATCTTTTAAATTCCCACCCTTCATCCTAAAATCTCAGAGCGGGATATAGTACAAACTACCATTCCCAGAATACATGAAACAATTCCCCCAAATCAGACCAAAAAGAGGAGATAAAAAAAACAAAACACCATTACAAATCTAAAACCGCAACATCAATAAAGATCATAAATCCTCAGAGGAAATAAAGAATAACTTTATTTCCACATATTATTCTGTAAAAGGTGTCAGTGCCATATGTATTTCCAGGGTGGAGGGCATTCCATAGACAGGGTGCCTCTGCAGACAAGACCCTTTCCCCATATCTCTGCATAATGTACAGTGGCTGGTGGTGGAACATGGTGAAGGGTCTGCCCAGCCAATCTTAGGTCATGAGCAGACTGACTGAGGGAGAATTGCTCCATATGTTGACTCACTTCAGTCTTGAATTTCAACCTTGGTTGTTTATATTTGAGATGATGGAGGTCCTGATACCGTTAATATAAGGGGCTGCGCAAACAAGTTTTTAATAGTTGACGTTGCCAAGTACATTGGGTGCCCTGGTTTTATCTGCAGCTCCTGGAAATGGGTTTCCGAAGTCTGTAATTGGCCAGAGATAAAGAGCAGTGTGGAATGTGAAGGGTTAAACCCTGCCTCTATTTCCTCTCTCTTCAGTTGCATTCAGCACCAGCCTGGCTTGTGGCTTCACACTAGGCTCACGTGCAGAGGCGCTCCAGGCCTCTGGCTGGTGCCTGCCATTCATAACACATCTGGCTTCTCCATTGATAACTTTTGCACAACTCCTCCAGCTCCTGGCACAGCTCTCCCTTCCTAACCTCCCCCCATCCAACTGCCTCACTAAGCCCCCCTTGCATTTATTACTGGTAAAGTGCTAATTCCCAGCCTGCCCAATGACTGGCCAAGGAGAAGCTGTTTACAGGAGCCGGGTGGCTCCTGGCTCCTGCCCCATCTCCGCAGCCGCACTGTGAGATGTTTATTCTCTAGTGCTGCTTCTGGGCTAGGCTCTTAGCTGCATGGAGCCAAGGCTTTTTGGTGCCTGGGACTGGCTGGCGGCAGGACCCAGGCCTTTTGTCTGCTCCAGGGAAATTAAAGTGAAAAGCCAGAGAGGAGGTTTCCTTGTCCAGAGGCCCCTTCCCTCCCCCACAGTCTCTCTCCCTCCCCCCTTTTCCTTCCAAGAACGCTCACTCCTGCCAAAGGCACATCTTTCATCATCTTTCCTTTTTTGCATTCCATTCTGTTGTGGTACGGAGTCTGTGCCTGCACATTGTGTTGTTGTTGTTTTAAAAAATAAAAGCACATGATCCCCATGACTCTGTCCACCGTCATGGGCTCTTCTCCATTCCTTCTTCCTGAGATCTTATGCTTTTTTAAAATATTTTATTAAGGGTTTTCTTGTTTTAAAGTGTAAGTGTAATGCCTCCAACAGGACAATGACAATAATCCACCAACAGCATACAAATCAATATGGCTAACATGATCCAAAACACCCACCCACCTCACTCACACACGAAAACAAAGATCACCACAGCCAATCACAAACAAACAATCATACCCTAGGCCAACCCCAACCTTTCCTGAGATCTTATTGATTTACTAGGGGCTGTCATCCCTGCTCACATTGCTTGCCAACCCGCTACCCCTCACAGCTCCTTCATCTCCTCACAGCCTCTTCAGTCCCCCCCCACTCCGCACAGCTCTATTCAGTTGTGATCCCCTCACAGCTCCCTTCACATCCCCCCTCGTAGCTCCTTCAATTCCCCCAGCCTCTCTGTCAACCACCTCACCCCATTTCCAGTTGCCAGCCCCTCACAGTTCTCCTTTAATGTAACTCCCCACTTCTTTTGCAGCTCACCCCAATCCGATACCCCCCTGCTGCTGTTGCTGCTGCCATTAGCAATGGGGAAATCAAATGAACAGCAAAAAGTATTTGTCTCCTTCCCCTTCCCCTGTGCCATTGTTGTCAGCAGAAGGAAGCACACATTTTTAAATTCTGTTGGGGACAGCGCTGGTATGTGAACTGGAAATCGGGGTGGGGGTGGGCATGAGAAGGTCTGCCTTGGCCACTTGCCTCCCCACTCACTCTGCTGGCCTACTCACTCATACCCTATTTCCCACACATAGGTGGCAATTTGCTCCAAATCTTGAAATAACCGCTCTGAGCAGCCGTCATAGTTCTGAGTAGCACCTCATAGTTCATCTGCCAGGCGGATGAGGCACAGACACTTTATGCTATTGTCTGGAACCATTGTTAGTTTTCTCCAAAACTGACAGCACTCTCTCAAGCACCTTGCCCCTAGAAGGGGTGTTTGCAACTGGGTGATACTTGGAATAAACTTCTGGATGCAGGGAGGGTTTTTTCGGGAGCGGTTGCACCACCATTTCTTTCAAAGCCATGGACACCACCCCATCATGCAGCAAAGTGTTTCTTACTTCCTGGATCTGCCTGGTCAACCCCATATGGCTAATTTGATGGTCAAGGGTCAAGAGGGCAAATAGTAGGACATACATGCTGCAGGCACTTTGTCTACTACATTTTCAAGCCTCAGAAACTGAAACAAATTGTGTAAAATAGGACAGAACAGTGAAACAAGTTTAAGTAATCAGGCATCAGGACACACACACACTTATAAAACTACAGATGGCAAACACTGTTTTAAAAGATACATTTCTCCTTTTTTCTCACTTAGGGAGGAATCTCAATTTTAATATTATGCCTGTTGCACACTGTGCATTATTCTTGCTTTTAAGTATCGTTTTTGCACATTGAATTCATTGCAAATTGAATTCATTGATTATTTGACTAACCAACTCATATGCTTAATGGACAATATTTTTCTGTTCAGGTGATAGCCTTAGTCATTATACAGAGGTACCTCGGGTTAAGTACTTAATTCGTTCTGGAGGTCCGTACTTAACCTGAAGCTGTTCTTAACCTGAAGCACCACTTTAGCTAATGGGGCCTCTCTCCGCGCCGCACGATTTCTGTTCTCATCCTGAAGCAAAGTTCTTACCCCGAGGTACTATTTCTGGGTTAACGGAGTCTGTAACCTGAAGCGTATGTAACCTGAAGCATATGCAACCCAAGGTACCACTGTACATGAGCCAACTAAGTTCACCAGCCAGTGAGTAAAGCCAAGAAACTGGCAAGAAAACTCCACACAGCAGCAAAACAAAGTTTCCTCTGAAACTTAGAGAGCTCAAAAAGCTATCTAGAAAAATGCAGCCCTTGTTTGGTATCAGAATGCCAGCAGGAAAAGGATAGAATGAACTTTCTCCAGCAGAAACACCCCATGTTCTGGTGCTCCCATTCAAAGACCCTGTCTTGGGTAAATCCCCATTGGAGTAATTTGAAACGGTGAGAGGTCCCAGGATAGTGCCTTCCTTAACTGGGTGACCTCCAGATATTTTGAACCACAACTGTCTTCAGCCTAGTGAGACTTGTAATCCAAAATATCTGGAGACTACCAGGCTGGGGAAAGGCTGATTTTTTAAAGTGTGAGTAGAGTTATTCCCCCCTGCTTTCTTTCAACTAGAGCTGGCAACCTTCCCAAAATTGAGAAGCTTTTATCCTCTTCCAGGTGGTGAGCTCAGGGACCACTGCCTAGTGTGGCCAGTTGCTTGTAGAATCTCCCTTCCCCCCATCTCATCCTCATTGCTTCTGCCATGCTGATAATCAGAGTGATGCTCAGGCGAATCTTTGTCTGGTCCTGCCTCTCAGCTCTGGCTCATTGTTGCTGCCCATGATGGGACTTCTATGCTTGGCAGGCAGCTGGAACCACACCTGCCGCTGCATAAGCTCCCTTATGTCCTTCAGTCTAGCCTTGGAACAGGTGCTTTATTGGGGGCTGTGTCACTCACAAGGCCCAGCTGCACATTAATGCACTCTTCTTCTTTTAACAAAAAGAATGTGTTAACAACTGGCCACTTTTATTTGAATAAAAATCTGGCCTATGGGGCCGAACACCAGTTTCCAGCAGGATATTGCCCACTCCTGTGCTCCTGTTTATTCACAAATGTGCAGGAGACAAAACTTGAAGCTGACTAGAGAGCTTCACTCAGAAGGTGGCTGGTTGGTGCTCAGGGTCTTCATACCAGCTCAGGTCTGCTGGCACGGCGAGCCAGAAGCACAAGGGCAAGTTCAGGGTCTGGGGCACTAGAGTGAGTAATGTTAGGACCAGCTGCAGCAGTAAAAGCAGGAATGGGGAACCCTTTTCAGCCCAAGGAATGCATTCTCTCATGGGTGACCTTCTGAACACTGCATGCCAGTGGGTGGGGCCAGAGGAAAATACAGGCAGAACAATGGAATTAACGTTTGCATTTGTACAGCATTCCAGCCAGACCAAAATCAGAGTTGTATGCAGGACAGGAGGCTAGAGGCACCACAGTTCAATATGTTTGGTGTGTGTGTGCAGGGCTAGTGAAGCCTAGGGAGTGAGCATCTGGCATGGGATGGGGGTGAGTAGGTGTGGCCTGGGAAGAATCATGAGGGTCAGAGAGAAAGACTTAGAGAGACACATTGAGGTTGAGTGTATGACTAATGAAAGCTTGCAGTCCCAGTGGGCTTTTTCTCTTTCAATGGCCTCCAGTAACCTCTTCCCTCTCCTCTTTTCTCTTCCTGGATTGACACTTGTTTAGTCCCTGGGCATTTGACTCAGAAAGGATTTCTCTGGAGTCAACTGATAGGAAAGTGCATGCAACCTTTCCCTTCCTTCCTCACCCTGCACCCAAAGTCAAGGCTCTGTGTCTCTCTTCCATGCTTTCCTCTTACATCTGGCTGCAAAATACAGAGGCGGCATATTCTTGGGTCAGTTTTTACCGCATGGGAATCCCGGATGCTATTTTGGCTAGCTTTCTCTTGTGCAGTCTCTAAAGCGTTGGGTCAGCCACTGTGCACTCAGCAGTCTGCAATTGCTGCTGCCTGCTGTTTTCTTTTTTAATTGTTTACTGGTGTGGGCAGAACTTGGTGGCAGGTTTGTATGCATCTGGGGGCACGAGTTTTTCCAATGAACTTTATACAAATTCTCGGTTGCTTCTTCTGCTGGTTCTTGTCATTTCTTGGCATTGGGCTGGGGAGCCTTTTTCAGCCCAAGGACCACATTCTCTTCTGGACAACCTTCTGAGGGCCACATGCAAGACATGTGTGGTGCCAGAAGCAAAAATGGGCACAAAAGTGACTATAAATGTTACTTTTGTGCAGTTAGCAAGTTTATACAGATGCTCACATCTGCCTCTCTATCAAGCAGGAGGCATGATCAGAGATTAAGGACACATTCCAACCAGGCAAAAACACCCATTGAGGGGTGTGGCCTGAGGAGAAGGACTAAGGAGGGCTGGTGCTTTTTGCAGATATATTCTGCAACTTGTCATTGATGCAATAATAGTGGTAAATTAATACTGGACGGTTTGCCCATCATTCTGCTTTATAAGTTGTTCTGCAATGCTTCCTCAGTGTTATTGCATTATTTCCATCGGGAGGGGCACTTTTGCACTATGGGGACACCCTCCAGGAATGTTTGTCTTATGAAAGGTTACAGAAATCCAGCAGGAAGTTACAGGATGTGCACCGATTGGAAATGAAGCACTATATCTGACCCAACACTTTTGCAGGCGCAAACAGTATTAAAAGTGTGAATATGTATAACCGTGCCAATGCCAATGTGAACAGAAATCATCAGGAATGTACAATAAAAACAATGTATGGAGGGCCCCAGGGTGTGGTTAGGGAGGACTTGCTCTTGTTAAAACCACTATTAGTTGAGAACCTTTGTCAATCCACTGCAAATTACCCAGAGATCTCTTCATAGTTCCCCAACTATCTTCTGCTCATACTTGGTAGATTAGCTGCTCTCTGTGTTCCTGTTTACAAACCTCTCTGTCGACTGCTTAAGGGCTCACACCTGTCTTGCTGCTTAAAGCAGAATGGAATGGACCCTCCCTCCCATGCAGCAAGGCCATGTGGCCGGGAGACACCTTTGGGCAATCCCGTATTCCCTGCTACTCCCATCCAAACACTGCTTTTGGTGGGTGGCTGTAAAAATAGCAATTGGTTTGAGTTAGGAGTCCGGGCGGGGATGGCGGTGGTGGTGGTGGGGAGGTCCGGTTTCTTCTTTTCCTGGAGGAATTAGGGCAGCCACATGCTGCTGGGAGCGTTTGGCTGGTAGAGGCAAGCGGAGGCTCCAGGCAGGCGAGCAGGCGTCCGCACAGATGGAAATTTGATCACCCACGGCTCAACAGATTGTTTGACTTATTTTAAAATCAAGCAGATGGCTGCAACAGGAGTTTGTTTAAGTTCAGCTCTGTGCTGGGCCAGTGGCCAGTGTTCCTGGGACAGGCGTGCCAAAAAATGTTCAATGACTTGGGTCATCAACAAACCACCTTTTCCCCTCCCCTGCTGAACTGTGGATTCTCTCTCTCTCTCTCTCTCTCTCTCTCTCCCCCCCCCAAAAAAAAAATTTACTGGTCTTTAATATATATATATTTGAAACTCTTCTTGCTTTCTCCCAGCAATTGCCTTTCTGGAAAAAAAGTTAGTCCACTTCTTTCTCCTTTTGGGGCTATGCTTGCCCGCTCCTGTGTCGCCAGTTTTCCTCTACCACGGTAGCTGCTGTCATCCACAGATTTATTTGCCTCCTGAGGCTAGGCCTGTGCTATTTTGCAGATGAAAGACAGAGGTCTGGGGTGACATAACTGCAGAGTTGTCAGGAAAACCCCCCCCCCCATCCCTCGCACATTGACATTTCTCTGGGATAAGATGAAGAGACTTCCTTACTCTGATCTCTTTCTTCTTCCGCAAATTATTCTGTGCTGCTGTTTAGTGGGGTAGAGGTAAAGTGTGTCAGGGCATTTCTGATATTGTTAACTACATCTTCAGTCACAAATTGGAGCTGCTGCTGAGGTGACCACCTTCCGTCTGCCACAGAGGCACTCTTCTATAGATGAAAGTAGGACAGCCAAAGAAAAGCATCCTGTCAGGCAGGCTTTGAAGGGGGGCGGGCAGTGTCATTGGTTCAGGTGCCTCCCTTGCAGCTGGCTGTGCATTTGCTATCCTGAATGGGAATCAACACCTAGGAGGAATCCCCTTTAAACATGTGTGTCTGCCCCTGCACTTTGTGTGTGTTCTCTTACATATTTGGGACAACACAGATGGTCTCAAGTTTCAATTCTTGAGGCAGGTTTAGTTGTCCAGCACTCTTTGAATTGCTGAAACTCTCACTTCCGACCTTACATTCCCAACCTCAGAACTGGGGTGTGGGGAGGGGACAGGTTCTGTATAGAGGATTTCCCTCCCCACATCTCCACCCTATCTGACCTTTACTCCCCATTGAATTGGTAATGCTGTAACATTGGCTCCTAGTTTTGATGCTTTTATTTTTTATTTTATTTATGATTTTCAGGTTTATACATTTCAATCATTTTACAGTAATTTTAACATTTCAAAACTTGACTTCCTTTCCCCTCTTTCTGCAGTTCCTTAAATTTATTTTTAATATCTTCTGCATATCCAAATTAACTTAATTTGTTAATTTATTCATTTACTTTAAATAAATACTCTTATGAAACTGCAGGTTATTATAATAACCCTGCCAATGTTCTTTTCTGTTTACAATTTATCTGTAAATATTCAATGAACCATTTCAATTCTTTTATAAAAAGTTTGTCATCTTGATCTCTTATTTTTCTGGTAAGTTTGGCGAAACTTAGTTTTGATGCCTTTAAAAGTAGATTGGTGAAATTCATGCAGGATAAGGAGAAGTCTCTCAATGGCTACGGGTCATGTTTACTGTATTAAACCTCTAGGTTCAGAGGCAGTGTACCACTGAATATCAGCTGCTGTACCTTCCACTACTCATCTTGGGTGCCTGGTGATATAAGTTCAAGTTACTGGCTCTTCAAAGGGGCTGCAGTTGGACTTTGGGGATGACTTCGGGTATTGATTCTGATGCACAGAATCAACCCACAGTGGTGTCTCTTGGAAAGGCCTACCTCTGGAGTTTTCTTGCAACAGATGCTATTTTCTCCTGCCTTCCTTGCCTCTGTCTGGAGGGTAGAGAAGTGACATTTCTCACTGGGCCAGATTTAGGCCCAGGAACCTCATGTTTCTGGCATCTTGAGCAAACAAAGGCAATATTGAAGGGAGTTCATGAGTTGCCGTCCCAAGATAGCTGGTAAAATAAGCAGAAACAACTTCAGTGCCCTCTACCACATGGTACAATCAGTAATGGCTGGTGTGGTGGTGTAGGTGGGACACCCCTTCAACCCAGTTTCCAAACACAGAGTTTTTCTTGTGCTTACTGGAGGGAGAGGGACGAGTTGTGGTGCATTTGGTGTGGTGTGTTGCAGTGGAGCCAACCTTTGCTCTTGCTTTATGTGCCTACACAATGTCAAGCTCCCTGCACCTAGCCCTGTCTCTCCTGTAAGCACCAGTGACACACTGTTTTGGATGCCAGGAGAGCAGCAGTGCCCCACCTACCACACTGGCTGCTACTGGGTACAGTGAAACGCCCCCTCCATCCCACCCTGCAACAATAGGGTTCCTAGTCAACTTGTCCAGATGTGAATGCCATTGCTTATGCGGTTGTAGACTAGATAAACTGAGCTGAGCATAACCAGGGTGGGTATGCAGAGGGATATAAGACTTCATGGTTAGATGGAGAAGGTCAAAGCTGCCCCAGGTGTTAAGGAGATGATTTTAACAAAGCAAATGTCTGTCAATGCTCATTTACAAAAAAAAGTGCTTGCAAATGTATGTTTCAGGCAGCTTCACATGTCAGGCACCCTGGATTGGCTGCAGCCTCTTGGGAGCTATAGTTTATTAAGGGTGCTGGGAATTGTAACTCTGTGAACTACATTTCCCAGGGTTCTTTGGAGGAAGCCATGTGCTTTTAATATACGGTTTAAATGTGCTTTTCATATACGGCGTGGCTGCGATCTGGTGGCAGGTATTGGACAAATGTATGACTCCGAAGCTTGCATTGTTTTCTCTGCCTGTCCTCAGACCCTGGACCCTCCCGTCCCACAGGAACTACTTGCATCTTCACAAGCATTTCTCTGCAGTGATAAGAGCTAGGTTTTTTTTTAAATGAATGCTACATGGGGACCAAATACAAGGGGTGTGTTGACTGTCTCCTAAAAATGCTCTTTTATGTTAGTAGGAAAGCAGAGTATTACAGGAGTACTTTTCTTTCCTTTTGCTGACATTATGAAGGTTGGATATTCTTCTTAGGAAAGTGTGTGCCATCTAAAAATCAGTGCCACGCTGCAAGCATGTCCAGGACTCTTTTCCTTAGCTCTCCCCTTCAGTGGGGATGAGCTAAGTAAAGCTGGGTCTATATGGATGCCTGCCTGGGCATACACAGGTGTATGCAGACTTGCGTGAACATTCAAAATCTGTATAGAGGTAACCCAGGTTGTGCAGTCAGGTTCAGTAAAGTCAATTAGGAACATATGCCTATATTTGTTTGCTGGCCTAATTTGCAAATACCGTGGGAATTTTTGGCAGAGACTTGGTGGTTAGAAAGAGGGGATAGTCTGTAGATCAGGCACAGGTGGATGTTAGTAGTCCCAGAGCCATAGGGAATAATAGTCATGGGAGAAAGATAAAACTTCGGCTGTTGCCCATTGCTTATCCCCATATTCCAGGGAGTGGAAGCTTTCCCCCAGGCTCTGATATTGAGACATTTCGCCAGGCACTGCATAATTGCAATGTTCTCTCTGAGGACCAGGGTGGTTGCAGTGGTTGGACTGTCAGACTATGAGGCTTGGGCCAGCCATTGTTTTCTTACCCTGACCTACCTCACAGGGTTGTTGTGAGAATAAAATAGAGAGAGAGGAACCATCCGTGCTGCCCAGAACTCCTCATAGGAATAGTGGGGTATAAATGTAATAAATAAACCCATAAGGGCTAATAATTTGTGCTTGTCCGTTGAGAGTTTCAGGATGTTGATTTAGGAAGTTTCAAATCTATGGCAGAGGTGGGATTGCATCCCAGGTTTTCCAAGCCAAGCTCTTTCTCCTTTCTGGATTATGCTGGTCCATTATGTGCCTTCTAGTTTGTTATGCCTCTGAAGGTTCTGTGGTTTTCCTGAACAGCTTATATCTCTCAGATTGTCGCCCAACCCAGCCCAACCCCATCTGTTTTTGCCTACCACTTTTACTGGAGATTCTGTTTTTCCTTCAGTTGCCCCCTGGCTTGACTGATGGATCAAGTCTGGAAGGGGCTTGAGATCAGGGAGTTGGCTGGCTTCGTTTTCTCCAGCCAGATCGTTCTCAGATGAAGTAGGCTTTGGAACTAAGTATCAGGCCAACTGGTCTCCCATTTTTCTTCTCTCTTTCTGCACTTTCACTTCCACAGGGTCCACATTCTTCTTTGGACCCCTGACTTATTGCCAGCACTGACTCAGGCCACAGATGGCTCGGGGGACGGAGGTGTACACATGTGCAACGAGAGACACCTTGTCTGCTCCTAATCTGGACATAAGAAGCCAATTACGGGCTGGGATACCCTTTCATAGGCAGCAGATGGGGAAGGCTGCACTGGCGAGCTGCAGTAGCGGCTGAGGGGCTGACTTGGAACAGCGCTGCCTTTTTCTAACGTGTTTGCAAATCCTCGCCAGCTGGGAGGATTAGAGCCAGCATCTGGCTTGCTTTATAATATTTAAAACAAAGGGAGTTGCAGGCGCCGCAATGGGGGCGGGCGGTGGTTGGGGGGGCTGCTCGCTGAGGTGAAACTGCTGGGAAAATATGCGGTGATAACAGCAGACATTCCCCTTCCTGGGGAGCCTTTACGGGCCAATAAAGCAAGTTTGGGTTGAGCAGCGTCCTGGGGTGTTAGGACCACAGCCCAAATCCTGTCTTAGGCTGGGACTCAGCTGCAGGGGGAAGGCTTGACATTTAAGGGCTGTTGCTGAATTGTCTGTTGGGCACACAGCACTCAGGCTCAGTGCTTGTTAAAGAAGCTTGTTCCTGTAAGCATGTGCAGAGTGCCTGTCAACTTCTCCCCCTAGAATGTTTATTCTCTGTTTCTGTAGAATCCCACTTTTCTTGGCACAGAATTGTGGTTTCTTATTTTGGGGCAGAAATGCCTTTTCTTTTAGGTATTGGGTATAGACCCAGAAAAGAACCTCAGGCTGACTTTGTCTGGGGTTATGGAGTATGATATTTGAGTCAGAGGATTTAGTATCAAGGGCAGGCTTGAGCTCTGGTGCCTGGGGAACTAAAACTGATGACAGGGATGGCAGAATGAAAGCCCTGACTTCTCATCCAAGAGACTGCCTTGTTGTGAGTTGTGAGATTCCAAGATGCTGTCTGTTTTCCTTGTGCTTGCTCCAGCCTCTCCGTTGCCTAGCTTTCTGAAGAACTTAAGTCAGCCCAAGGGCTGGAAGGCAACCTTGCCTTCAAATAGCTCCCTAAACTTGCATTTATTTTTCTGGGGCAATGCAGACTTTAAGGGGGGGGGGAGGCCATAACTCTGTGAGACCTGGGAGAGACTCCTGCCTGCAGTCCTGGAGATGCTGCTGCCAGTA